>NC_067480.1:83714948-84014948 GCF_947179515.1 Apodemus sylvaticus | reverse complement strand
GGAAGTGTTTCACCCAACTCTGCTTTTGTTTGCCTTGAGATCTAAACTGAAGTTCCCATCCTCCAGTCTATACTAATGGATGATTAAGGAAAGCAGAGACACAGCTCAGCCATTAAGAGCACTTGTTGCTCCTGCAGAGGACCAGGACTTGGTACCCAGCACCCACGTGGCAGCTTCTAATCATCTGTAACGCCAGGTCTAAGGAATCTGATACTCTTGTCTGACCTTCTGGGACACCATGCACACACACACTGCATGGATGCACATGTAGGCAAAACGCTCTGACATAGCATGAAATTAAAAAACTTTTTAAAATTTAAGCAGAAATACTGGCTTTTTATAACAGCTTTGTAAAAATGTCAATCCATTTAAAAAAAAACACACAATTGTAAAGTTCACATCTAAACCTAATCATGAGTTTGAAGCTAGTGTATGTGTGTGTGTGTGTATGTATACATACACAGACACATATACATATATATTTACCTCCAATGCGATAATAAGGAAATTAAGATCTAGATTTAACAACTTTCCCAAGGTTGTCACAATATAAAAAGAAATATTATGACTCTTCCCTGATCTTACTTCACTAGCGACCAGAGCGACGGTGAGCCAGCTCTGGACTGAGCTGCCAGTGGTTTAGATAGAAAAGGATACTTAGAAACTGCATGAGACCATAGCCACCTCTTCTTTTAAGAAACAAGACCATTATGTGCTAATACAAAGAAAAATCTTTGACCTAAAATGCAAATCTTTAAATTATAAAGTCTGTGCTCATAGACTATACTGCACCACCACCACCACCACCATCACCACCATCACCACCACCACCATCACCACTACCACCACCATCACCACCACCATCACCACCACCACCACCACCACCATCACCACCATCACCACCACCATCACCACCATCACCACCACCACCACCACCATCACCACCACCACCACCACCATCACCACCACCATCACCACCACCATCACCACCATCACTACCACCACCACCATCACCACCACCATCACCACCATCACCACCACCACCACCATCACCACCACCATCACCACCATCACTACCACCACCACCATCACCACCACCATCACCACCACCACCACCACTGTCACTACCACCACCACCATCACCATCACCACTACCAGCACCACCATCACCACCACTATCACTATCACCACCATCACTACCATCATCATTATATGAAAAGTCAATTTTCACCCACACTTTCCCAAGCATCTCTAGTTTACCAAGCACATGCTGCTTGCAGCATCTGATTAGACCTCTGAGGACTGAGAATGACCTTTGGTTAACTCTGGAAAAACGTCGGTATGGGACATTTAGTCACTTCCCTAGTTTATAAGGAAAACGGGGCACAGGCATCCTGAAGGAGCTGCCAGATAGAGGAGAGGCCTTGCACAGTTCCCGTGTCTCTTTCAACTCTGGAAGGTGACAGACCTCACTCACCCTCTGGCAGAGGAATCAGGAAGTCTGCAGTGGGATGCTCAAGGACCCTCTCTCCGGTGACCCCTTTGCAGACTTTCCTAAGTCTAGCAAGGTTGACCAGCCTGCAGAACAATAGATTTCCGGTATAGCTTGTTATCCTCCCATCCTGCACCGCGGGCCCTGGCCCTCGAATAGGCTCGGTGGAGTGCGAAGTCCTACGGTGAGGCTCACACACTGACAACCTCACTTCACACCACAGCCCTGATTTCTGTTAACCTCCTAGTTGTCTTTGAAGGCTTAGAATAACATCCTCTCCTCTGAAGTCTTTCTCTGCCACCCGTCTGTGATGACCCTTCTTTGAACCTGCACACTGTATTGAATTTTCTTTTGATGAGATTTATCAAGGATACATTCCTATGCTCTGTCTTTCTCTATACGCATCTCACCCTGTATGGTTCACTGGATTGTCCATTGGGTGAAAAGGCTGGACTTTTAAGCACGAGGCACATTCAACCGGAAGAGGAGGGGGAAATGCAAATGTGAACACAGGCATCCAGGGCTGAGGCTACAGGCTGTGTGAAGGCCACGAGGGTTTGGATTTTGAGAAAATGAAGAATCAAATTCAGTGGAGAATAATAGATTAGAATATATTGTGTGAGAAATGCCGCTGTCCTCTAGAGGTCTGAATCAGGTTTGCTTTGTCTGGAAATTAAAGAATTTAAAGACACACACACACACACCACCTCAAGTGCAATGGTTAACAACGGGAGAAATCTCAGGTATGATGGACAGAATCAGCATCTGGAGAAGGGCTTTTATGAAGGGTGAGCACACACCCACTCAGTAAGGCCAAAGCAAAGGAGTATCTCAGGAACCGGAAACCAGATGCTCTCTTCTCATTGGCTGGAGGTTCTCAGGGGCTTTGAGGGGTTTCCCTTCCCCAACTTAGGGCTGGTCAGTTTGAACAAAGACAGTTTAAGGTTTCAACCCTGTGGACCTGGGTTTCAGCACCAAAATAATAGCTTTTCTCAGCGGACGTGATAAGAAAATTCAAGCCAAATTAAAAGTATACAAGCGGGTTTATTTGGGAACAGGTCTCGGGTGGGTTTACCTGTCTCAGGAGACAAGGCTAGGGAAATCAACATGAACAGGGAGATGGAGAAGGTAGAGGAGAGAGGGAGGGAGCGAAGAAGACCGACTGTGTGCAGAGAACAGAGAGGAGGAACAGAGAGAGAGGGGGAGAGGGAGAGAGGAAGAGAGAGAGAGAGAGAGAGAGAGAGAGAGAGAGAGAGAGAGAGAGAGAGAGAGAGAGAGAGAGAGGAAGAGGGGGAGGGAGAGATAGAGGTAGAGGGAGAGGGAGAGGGAGAGGGAGAGGGAGAGGGAGAGGGAGAGGGAGAGGGAGAGGGAGGGGGAAGAGGGAGAGGGAGAGGGAGAGAGAGATCTGGAGTGGTGGCCAGGTCCCTTTATCCACAGCACACACCTGGTGCACCTGGCTGTGCCCAGTGATGACATAAACTGTTGCTAGGTCCCTGAGAGCAGGCCGGAAAAATTGCCTGTATACTAACAGGGTTAGGGTTCGGGTCCTGGGTTTGAAACCTAACAGACAGGGAGGCAGATAAGCTTGCAACATTGATATCAGCATGTCCTACCTGAACCGGCCCTGACTTGATGGGCTGGTCCACTGATGGGGGTGAGGAAGGGGTGTGGCAGTGGGAGGAGCAAGCACACGAAGTCTTGGTTTTGAGATTCCAGGCTTACCGCTCAGGTCAGGAGGGTGAGGAATAGGCTGGAAGTTTGCCATCTTCAGTATCCATTTGCGACTCCTCTCCCTCTCTGTCTGCCTAGATCTGTCTAACCTGTGGTCCTTCAGTGGCGCACACCGTGTTAAGAGCATTTGACTTTACTCAGTACCCACAGTAAGAATTTAAAGGTGAAAGGAAGCTAGATGGCCAGAGGTGAAGTTTAGAAACCTAAACTTTCACTGGACACCATGATTGGCTTCTTGTCCTTGAAGCTCAGGGGGCTGAGGCAGGAGAATCACAAATTAGAGGCCAGCCGGGGACAACTCAGCAAATTCAAAGCAAGCTTGTGCTCTAGTGAGACCCAGTCTCAAAACCCAAACCAAGTCAACAACAAAAAGAAAACTGAACCTTCCAGGTAGCACAATGAGTAAGTTGAAGATAGAATTCATTCCGAATTGAAGCCCAGATGTAATCAGTTGCAAAGTTCAGACAACAAACAGTGGGACCCGGGGGCAGGGTGGGGTGAGTAGGGGGTGACCTTTCGCTGTTGGAGAGAGCCTTGTTTCAGAAGTGTGAGCTCAGAGAGGGTTCTCACCAGTGAGTGGAAGCACAATGTGAGGAAATTCGGGTAATTAAAGCGACCTTTAAGTGTTTTAATTTGGGTTTCTGCCAATAGCACTGGCAGGAAACCCTGGATGTGTGAATTCTGTCTGGGGGAGAAAAAAAAATAAAGAAATTGCACGTGTTGAGTTTGAGGTACCGGAGATGTCAAATCAATGCTTGGGAATTTGCCTTAAAAGTTTCCAATCAGGTCATTCCTTAGAGTAGTGAGGGAAGTCATCCAGTCACAGTTCACAGCAGGAGCCTCAGGGTGGCTGATGTTGCCAAGGGAGTGAAGAAAAGAGGAGCAACAGTGTGGTGTGTATGTGTGTGTGTGTGGGGGGGGTAGGATGGAGGGGTGTGGCTGGGGACAACACCGGGTGCAACATAGGCATTTAAGAAGGATGCTCAGGAGAGGAAGCCCAAGAGGATGAAGACAGGCAAGAAGAAGGAGGGACGAGGGAGGCACACGTAGCTACAGCCTAAAGAACATGGCTGACAGTGGAGGCAACATAAGGAGAAGCCCAAGATGGAGGAAAGAGACGGTCCCTGTTGGCCTTAAGGAGACACTTTTGGTAAAGTAGAGGGTGACAAAGGCCAGTTTCAAAGATTTAATTACAATACAGGAGTGGGAAATGAAGAAGCATCATGAGACAGGATGGGGCTAGCGTGGCCTTCACATGAACAGACCAAGACTGAGCTGTCGAGAGGGGCATCATTCTCCCTGTCTACAGTCAGTCAAGCCCGAAGGATCCTGAGTGCAGATGTGGCTTTCTCATGAGAACTAGGTTCAGGGAAGGATGAACAGAGGGTGGGTCTTAGAGAGTTAGAAGTGATTTTGTCAAAGAGGAGGACAGTGGAAACGAGTGGTAGAGAATAGAATAGACACTTGGGGAAGAAAGCTGGTTGCAGTAGCTACTTTCCTGTGGTCATGATCAGATACCATCACAAAAGGACAAGCTGGAGAACCAAGGTTTATTTTGGCTTACAGTTCCAGAACACGCAGAGTCCACCATGAGGGAGAAGGCCAGGCAGTCAGCAAGCAGAGTGGCAACATCTCATCCACACACAGGAATCAGAGAGAACAGGAAGTGGATCAGGCTATAAAACCGTAAACCCCACCCACAGTGATGCACTTCCTTCAGCAAATTCCCACACCCTAAAGGTTTTATTTCCTTCCCATAGCGCAATGTGAACTGAGGTCTAAGTGGCAAGTGAACCTATGAGGGACATTTCTCATTCAAACCACAGCACTGGTCATATGTCAATCAAAACAGTAAAGGCACCTGCCTTAGTTGGAGTCACTATTGCTATGATAAACACCATGATGAAAAGCAACCTGAGGAGGAAAGGGCTTAACTTTATTCATGGTTCCATATAGTATCATCATCAAAACGCATCAACAGCTCACCATCAAAAGTAGTGAAAGCAGGAACTTATGTAGGGCAGGAACCTGGAGGCAGGAGCTGATGTAGAAGCCATGGACAGTGCTGCTTACTGGCTTGCTCCTCATGGCTTGTTCAGCCTGCTTTCCAAAGAATGCAGGAACACCAGCCCAGGAATGGTACCACCCACAATGGACTGGGTACTCCCCCACTGATTACTAATCAACAAAATGCTTTAAAATGAGGTCTTACTGAGGCATTTTCTCAATTGAGGTTCCCTCCTCTCTGATGATGGCACCTTGTGTCCAGTTGTGATAAACTAGCCACTAAAACATTATTGATCAGCTAGAGCCAAAAGAATGCATTTGTTTTGACACTAATCCACCAGCCTATCCTGTGTCATTCACTTTGAGATGGTGTGAGTGTTGGAAGAGCATCTGACAACCACAGTAGCAAAGTTGGGTGGAGAAGAAAATGGAGACCAGAGTATGGAAAAGATCACACACAGGGTTATTTGAGAACCTTAGGCAAAGACAGTTTGGAGGGTGGGATGTTTCTGAGAATGGAAACAGTGATCCGGGAATTATAAAGTTGTGAGCAACTAAGAAATCATGAAGCTGAAAGTTCCACTGAAAACGTTGCTACTGATTTAGAGTTGGACAACCATATTTTTGAAGTTTTGTCTTTTGCTATGTATTGTAATGCTGAATACTGGCCCCCAAGGCCTGGTTGCCCTCCAAAGGGATGTAGACTTTGCATGTGGACCCAAGTGATGCTGTGTAACCTTGCTCCCCAAGTTATTTCTGATTGGAGAATAAAGATGCCTATAGCCTATTAGCTGGGCAGAAGAGAGATAGACAGAGATGGGGAGCTGGTCCCTGGGCTTGGGGTCAGAGGCAAGAGACCACGAGGAAGAAGGAGCAGAAGGAGAGAAGAAATGTCATAGGATAAGAGATCATAAGAATTGTCCAGTGTGGACTGGCCAATCAGAGTAAGAGTTGCCCACTCAGAACATAGTGTCCTGTCTGCAGGGTGTGCTAGTGGAACGGTGGCATAAGACTTGTGGTAGTGACCAACCAACATCTGATTTGACTCAAAGCCCTCTCTGAGATGAAACACATCCCTGATGCTACTTGGGTGACCAAGTACCTGAGATTAGATAGTCCAGGGACCTAGAGTAAAACCAAATACAGTTTTACTAAAAGAACACAGCAATAAAAATGACTCTAAATGACATTCTATTATGCCCATAGCTTGCAAGTCATAATTTGGGGTTATTGATTGGGAGGTATAAAGCTAATAGCTAAGAGGGTCAATATCTGCCAAGTTCTACTGCTGATTAATGCTTATTATAAATATAAATGTTATGTGTCTTCTATCTGGCAACTGAATGATCAAAGGTGGGGAAGAAAGCCCTGTTTGAGATTAAATATATACTACAACACGTGTTGCTGAAAATTTGTTTATATCATTGAAGGGAACCCAGACACAGACCTGGACTCTAGCTGTAGCACTTACACGCTCAAGGCAGATGGAACCCAGTGTCCCAGTGGGTCTTCCGGAACAACAGTCATCTACACATGTGAGTTCGTCAGTGTGTACGGAGCCAAAGGCAGTAAGAACATAGCTGTGACCTTCACCTCTGTAGGTAAGAACTCTTGCCATAGACTGTTTAGACAAATGTATGTTACACTTGCCAGTCGGCTGGGATCATCGCATCAGTGGGCAGAATTAAGCTGAACTTTCCCCGGGAGTGGGATGGTAGACTGATGTCCCGCTATGCCATTTCAATGAAGATGGAATCATTTTAAATTGGGTTGGGTCAGAAAGACAGGGGAGAAACTAATCGTGTTGTTTAGATAAAGGATGCAGTTGGACTAAGAAAGTAGTATGGTGACCAGACTAGTCCTGTTGTCATTGAATCCATATGATCAATAACCCCTCTTTCCCCCACAATTCAGTTTCCCCTCCTTAAATCCCAATAGCCTCAGGTCCTTTCCTACTACCCACCCCCACAGTTCCCCCTCTGGTTCCTTCTTTCTCAGTCTCTCCATTTGAGAAATAACCCCACATAAAGCTAGGACAACCTGATGACTTGGTATTGTCTTATGGTTGAATAAAAAGGTTCATTTTCAGTCTTTCAGTTTCTGAAAGGGCCATTTCTCATTTCACCTGCACATGGGAATGAGAGAGAGAGAGAGAGAGAGAGAGAGAGAGAACAGGAAGTGTGGGGCTAGGCTGTAAAAACGTTAAATCCTGTCCACAGTGATATCCTGGGTTCATCAAGTTCCATGCTTTGAAGCTTTTGTAACTCTCACAGAATATCACCACTGGGAACTACGTGTTTAAACATGAGCCAAAGGGCGACATTTCTCATCCAATCTACAACACTGGCCGTATGCCAATCAAAATAATAAAGGCATCATTAATCAGCTGGCACTCTAGAGTCACCACAGCTACAGACATTTCTTTTCATCCATCCTCTGAAAATGAACAATTTACAGCCTTTTTTGAGAAATGTCATGAGAAGCAGGATGCAAGCAACACCTGTTTGCATTCTGTACGTGTTCTGCTATTGGGACTTAGTGCATATTCAGCAGACATAGCTCTTACTTGGAAACCTGGGACGTATTATAGAGGCATGGTTAGTGCTTGCTGAAAATTCCTGGTCGGGCCATCTGACCTATCCTGGAAACAAAAGAAACAGATTTCTGGGTCCAAGAGGCTTTGCTTTCTGATGAGAAATGGTTAGCCCCCGCCCCAACCCGGGAGCTTTTTCCAGATCCTTCCAATCAGGGACGGCAGAGTGAGGGACACACTGTGCCTTGTGTAAGCTTTGGTGCTGTGCCTCAGCATGTGAATCCCGACTCAGACACCGTGGAAAGCACTGGTTTCTTTTGATGATCACTAAGAATAAGATTAATGTATAACTGGAGAAGCAGATCTGTGGCAATAGGCTCAGGAAATGAGAGAGTTCACCTCCATTGGTGACTAAAGCAAATATCTTGAGATGTTAATCGTGGGAAGGATATGCTCCCAGAGAAAAGGAAAAATAAATAATGGGTCTTCATATCAGCATCTATATCGCAGTGATCCCAAGACTGTCAACAATGTCTTACAGAATCTATGATAGAATTCTAAAAATAGCAGTAAACATGTGATTTGCTGTATTATTAACCCCAGTTGTTGTACTGTATATAGTTAAAATGAAATAGCTATAAATAGCATTAAGGTGTCCATACATCCTGTCTTCCTGAGATGAGCTAAGCATGATTATTTGGAGAGTGAATTTATGATCCCTTTGCTGAAAGGTAGATCAAGAATCCACTCATTTGTTTATGAAGCACAGACTGTATACTAGACCATAAGTAAATGCTAAAGATGTACCAACAAAGGCAAAAGACTGCCTTTTTATGGGGACAGATATAGACAGGAGTGAATCTACATCACAGAGGTCTGACATTGGTGGTCCAGTGGTGAACACAGCTGCCTTCCACGATACAACACCGTATTATGGGGAAAGCACTTATAAAGTCAATATGAAGTTGTTGCAAGAACCAGATCCTCTATTTTTTTTCCATTGGGGGGTTCACAGAGGAGGTTGGAGGGGAGCCCGGATTGAGCCAACATCCCTAAGTTTGCAACCTTCTACCCTGCTAATCATCAGGAGATAATTCCAGCTACAAAGGGGAAGTGCCCGAGGTCCTAAGGCATGTGATGGAAGTGAGTACAGTTCAGAGCACCACCGGGAACAGCCTAGAAACAAGTAAAAGCCAGGAGCGGCAAGGTACCAATCCCGCGTTGACACGGGTAGAGCCAGGACGGTCCGTGTTGCTGTCTCTGTCTTAAATGTCATTCCCGTGTTGATGTCCTCTGAAAAACTAAACATTGGATCTGTTGTTGGTTTTTGTCTTGTCTGTTTTGTTTGCACTCTTTCAGCCAACCTAACAATAACCCCGGACCCAATTTCTGTTTCTGAGGGACAAAGCTTTTCTATAACATGCCTCAGCGATGTGAGTAGCTTTGATGAGGTGTACTGGAACACTTCCGCTGGTATTAAAATCCACCCAAGGTTTTATACCATGAGGAGGTATCAGGATGGAGCAGAGTCGGTGCTGACGGTGAAGACCTCCACCCGAGAGTGGAATGGTGAGTGACTGGCCAGACCCCGCAGCAAGCTGTGTAGACCCCTGGAAATACACAATGGCAGGCAACTAGACCTGCCTTGGGACATGCCTATAATGAGTACCTTAGAGTAATCACTCTTTGTCGGTGACATGACAGTGTGGGGGGACAGATTAGCATAATCCTATTTTTTGTTTGTTTATTTTCAAGACAGGCTTTCTCTGTGTAGCCTTGGCTGTCCTCTAACTCACTCTGTAGACCAGGCTGGCCTCAAATTCATAGAGATCCACCTGCCTCTTCCTCCCAAGTGCTGGGGTTAAAGGCATGCACCATTACTGCCTGGCCTGACTTATCCCATCTTACAGATGTGGAAAATGATGTTCACAAGCAATAATGAACGTGGTAGTACAAGTTAAGTTGTGCAGCCTGAACTGAAGTTAGCATCTATCTCCACAGCCAGCACTCCTGCTGCCATGAAAATAGGAGTTTTTTCAAAATAGTCTGAGAAAAAGTGGCTCAGTCAGTAAAGCACTTACCTTGCAAGCACGAGAAGCTGTGTTTGATCCCCTGAAACCACATAAAAAGCCCTGCACAGCAATGCCAGCTTGCAACCTTAGCAGCGGTGGAGAAAGGTAGTTTCCTGGAGGCTTACCAGCCTGCTAGTTTAGCCCACGTGGCAAAGCTGCAGGCCAGTGAGAGACCCTGTCTCAAACAGAAAATGGGAGGTACCTAGGAAACAACAGTGGAGATTGCTTACCTGTGCACACAAAATAATGATGATGTAGACTTACTACAGGATTGGCACTACACTACCCAGCTGTACCATGAAAACTCCAGTGTTTCTATGTCTGGTTTTAAATAGAGAAGCATTTGTATTTCTAGTTTATATCTCTACATTGTCCATGTTGCCAGGAGATATAAGTCGTTGAATGCATAAAGATTCAGTAGAACTGTGTGGTAACGCTGACAACCATGGAGCCTTTATGAAATAGTAGGTCACTGGGCTAAGCACTTAAACACCTAGGGCAGGCAGCTGTTTAAGTGGTGGTCTGACCTCTGGTGCTATGGTGCCTTGGAATCTAAGGGACCTCTCCTTTAGAGCCAGCCAAGTGACTGTGACCACACCGAGGTGCTCTATGATGTCCCTGCTCTCCAGACACTTCCTCTTTTCCACACACTGCCAAATCCCTGTTCTTCCCCTGTGGGAGAAGCTTGGAGTAGAGAGTTTGGAGGCCGGATTCATTCCTGACCTTGGATAAAGCCACTTCATTTGGTTGGAGTGAATGCATACTTGCAGATAAGAGGGTTATCAGCTATTTCTTCAGACCTGTGAGGTTCGTAGAAAAGAAGTCAGTACCCAGAAAGGTAGAGCAGGTCCGTACACAAATTTGAGGGAAAAAAAGCTAAGCCTCTTCTTATTGCCGCTGTTGCCATTTAGGAGCGATGATGTCATTGCAATGATGCCTTCTAAGAGCGATGACGTCACTCTGTCTCACTTCTCCCTCCCCTCAGGAACCTACCACTGCATATTTAGATATAAGAATTCATACAGCATCGCCACCAAAGATGTCACCGTTCACCCGCTGCCTCTGGCGTCAGACATCATGATGGATCCTTTGGAAGCCAGTGGTCTGTGTACCAGTTCCCATCAATTCAAGTGCTGCGTAGAAGAGGATGCAGGGGAGAAGTACGCTGTGACTTTCCACGTGGACTCCTCATCCTTTCCCGCGGGTAAGGGGCAGACCATGCTGTCGCTAAGCCACATTAGCTCATAGGTATGAATTTTTATTCTTAAAAATATATATTAAATAACTCACAGAGAAGGAGGAGCCACACTTGCAGGTACAGGAACCTAGTTACTCGGGAAGCTGACACAGGTGGATTCACGTGTGAGGCCTGCCTAAGCTATCACAGGGGATTCAAGGACAAGCTAAGCAAGTTGGTGAAACCCTGTCTCAAAAGAAAAAGTGAAGAGGCCAAGGATGCAGCTCCTGTGGGAGGCCTGTGGGATCTATCCTCAGTACCCAGAGAGGATGCTACATTTCTAACCACGACTGATGGAGTTTTCTTTTCCAGTCCTCTACTGGGCATGTCATCCTTTGAAGATCCTGTCATTGTGCCAAGGGTGGGATGTGGTGGAGAATGGCTTGGGGACCATTTAAATTACAAAGGCTGGGAATGGAGAAATGGCTTGGTAGTTAAAAACACTGGCTGCTCTGGGGTTAAAAAAAAAATCTTGGAGAGTGTATCAGGGAGAAGTCTGCCTGTCTCTCTTATCTTGTTTTGGTATAAGGCTGATGACTCACTGGTTTGAACCAGAAGTCTTGGGTGGATCCAGTAACTTTTCCTTCATCTCTATACTCTCAGTGTGTCCAACTAGATATTCTGATGATGCATCCCTCTTTGTTGTAACTTGATAGAGAACGACCCGATCGTCTTTCTAAATGCATGACTGCATCCAGCAAGATAAGAGGGAAAGAACCATGCAGCACAGAGGAAAAGAAAGTTAGAAGCACTCTCTAGCAAGGATGATGCTTCCTGAAGGCATGTGCCATTATCAGTATCCCAGAACCTCTGGCTGAAGGCTCTAGGGTCAGGAAGACCAGGCTCTCTAAAATTTTTCATTGAGTTTATTTATGCTATTTTATTTTATGTGTGTAAGTGTTTTGCCCACATGTATGTGTGTGTATTGCACTCACACAGAGCCTGTGGAAGTCATAAGACTGTGCTGAGTCCCCTGGAATTGGAATTATAGAAGATTATGAGCCTGGGACCATACCCTGGTTGTCTGCAAGAGCAGCCACTGCTCTTAACCACTGAGCCATCTTTCCATTCTCAGCCTTTGTACTTTAAATGGTCCCCAAGCCATTCCCCACCACAGCCCACCCCTGGCACGATGACAGGATCTTCAAAGAGTGATATGCTTGGTAGAAGACTAGGTCAGAAAAACAATAATCCTTTACTCATGGTTGGAAAGAAAATAGGCACGGGATTGAGAGGCAGCTTAGAAGTTGAATGTGGGGGTATCTGCAACTACCGTGGCCAACAGAGTAATGGGTGGAGGGAGGCAAGAAGCCAGTTTGGTTCAACATGACTAAGCAGCTAGCGTTGGTGTGGATTTCATAAGCTTGACCACAAGTGATTTATTTTAGGCATATTTAAACAGAGCACCATTTGATGAAAGTTTTCCTGGTGATACTTAATTCAATCCGGTATGCACGATGAACCAAACACACATAAATCTCCTTGAGGAACAAAGTAAGCTAAATAAAGATCAGATGTGACCACAAGTTTGTTAGGTACACATGACACCTTCCTCAACTATAGGGTCTAGAGAAAGACTGAGAAAAACAAGCTTATGATAAGAATCTGGGGAAGGATCCGGGGTAGTCTTGGTCACACAGATAGAGCAAAGGTCACCAGGCCATTAACCTCTGTTCCCAGCTTTCTGGGCAGAGAATAGGTCATGCATCCATTCCTTTGAAGAGACAGCTTTGTTTATTTAATAGCACTGTGGCCACTAGTACGTATCTGTGAGCACAAGGACCTCCAAGTCTCCAGCCGTTGATGGCACTTGGAGAGCCTCTTTCGGAGCACCTGGGTTTGGCCTTAAGCATCCTTGTTGGATAACTTACAACCACATATAACTCCAGTTATAGTCCATCCCGTGCACCCTTCTAGCATCTGTGAGATCCTGCATACACACAACGCACATACAGGCTATCAGACACACATAAATTAGAAGTAAATTATCAATAATACTTAATTTAGACATACATATTATTATCTATAAAGACCTTTGCTTATCAAAGACAATGTATACAACACTAAATATCATAAGAAATGAATAGTATAGATTGAGAAGGCAATGAGAGTTCAGAAAATCAAGGCTCCAGTTAGATAGAGAAGGCTGTGTTATATTATTTGATGATGGTGAATCGCCCCAGATTTTGAAGAATGCCAATGTCCCCACATTCTGATACCAGAATGTGTAAGCTGGGTGTTTCTTATATACCAGATACTCAGCCAAGCACTGGAAGATGATAGAGGAGACTGGGGACTTTCTCTATTGAAGCTTCTGTGTTGGTAGGACAGAATGACCTTAGGGAAGAGAGATGGCTTGATTGTCAAGAGCATACACTGCTCCCAAGTTCCAGTTCAGTTCCCAGCACCCATCTTAGGTGGTTTCACAAGCACCAGCAATTGTAGCTCCATGGTATCTTCTGGGCTCTGCTGGTAACTGCACTAACACATACACAGACACCCATAGGTACATAATTTTTTTAAAAATTTTACATCAGTCTTTAAAATATAGACTTGTCTATCAAGACATGATTATAAATCACCGTGAGGCAGGGTATGGTCGATGTGCTAAGCAAGATGGAGGCTCAGAAACGAAACCATGAGTGGTCAAGGTGACCTTATGGCTAGCACAAATTGAAAGATTAATTTGCCTACTCTGAGAACCAGAGGTAGATTTCACATAAATACGTGAAGCCATATTAAAACTAAATGTCACCAATTCCCAGGAGATCTTGGGGACAAGTCTGTTCATAGCGGAACATCTTGACAACCTTTACGTCTGTCTTGGCCATTCAAATTGTCAATTCATATTCTCAATAATACTGTCTTTAGAAAGAGAAGTTATCGGCAAGCAAGCGTGCTACAAGTACAGTCTCCCAGCAAACTTGCTTTCCTGGTGTCCCAAAGACATTGCAGTGTTCTGCCACTTTACCAATGCAGCCAACAGCTCGGTCCGGAGCCCATCTATGAAGCTTACCCTTGTTCCAAGTAAGTGCATTTAAATGACTTTCAAGTCATTTTTTATTCAATTATATTCTTTACATTTCAAATGATATCCCCTTTCCTGGATCCCCCCTTACCAAAAGTCTCGTAAACCCTCTTCCCTCCCCCTGTTCCCCAGTCACCCACTTCCCATTTCCCTATCTTGGTATTTGCCTACATTGCTGCACTGAGCCTTTCCAGGACCAGGGGCCTTTCCTTACTTCTTCTTGGGCATCATTTGATATGTGAATTGTTTCTTGGGTATTCTGAGCTTCTGGGATAATATCTGCTTATCAGTGAGTGCATACCATGTGTGTTCTTTTGTGATTGGGTCGCCTCACTCAGGATGACATTCTCCAGTTCCACCCACTTGCCTAAGAATTTCATGAATTCATTGCTTTTAATAGCTGAGTAGTATTCCATAGTGTAAATATACCACATTTTCTGTTTCCAATCCTCTGTTGAGGGACATCTGGGTTCTTTCCAGCTTCTGGCTATTATAAATAAGGCTGCTATGAACATAGTGAAGCATGTGTCCTTATCACACACTGGGGAATGGTCTGGGTATATTCCCAGTGGTATAGTGGGGTCCTCTAGCAGTATCATGTTCAGTTTTCTGAGGAACCGCCAGACTGATTTCCAGAGTGGTTGTACCAGCTTACAACCCCACCAGCAGTGGAGGAGTATTCAACATCCTTAGTCATCAGGGAAATGCAAACCAAGACTTTCAAATCATATAAATTAGGAGCAGAGATGTATTTATTCATTGACATCTTCATTTGCATATGAAGGTTTTGGGTGAACTACAGGGAATTAAAAAAGAAACAGAGACCATGCTCTCTGGCCTCTAGCCTAGAGGACCAAGAGATGCAGTTGACGATGCTGTCACAGATGCTACAGTGAACATAAAGATAGAACTATTGTGGTGGCCAGAAAGGCTGCCTGGTTTAATTCTACTGCTGACAGTGGAGATGGACCCTGGCAAATGAAATTACTCTTAGCCCTGAAGGCTAAGTGGGTTTCAAGGCAGACTGGAAAGGGAAGTATCTGTGTTCTTCTGAGATTCCTTACAGGTAACATCAAGAGAATATGTTACCAGCACTCTTCCTGAGATAGAGCCATTTCAAAAGAAACGGTGGCAAGATCAGGTGCTGGCCCTCCTATCCTCTGTCACCCCTGAGCTAGTGTGACCTGGTCTATTCTCAAGATGAGAAGTCCTGATCTGTGTGACTGGTTCTGCGAGAGTTCATGTGGAAGAACTCTCCCCCAGTCACCAGAAAGGACAGGGGATAAGATGGCTTCCTTGTGACTGGAGCCCCTGATAGACAAAGGTTCCATAGTTCTTCTAACCAGTTAATTTGAGCTTACTGGATGCCGTGTGTACATTCTTGTGCATACTGGCAACTGGGGCCAATCCATCAAATTAGGAAGGTATCATGACTTTAAGAGCCTTGGTAGGCAGGGTTATCTCCAGTTGCACCCATCTCCCTGCAGGTGACATAACTTCATTCTTCTTTATGGCTGAAAGAAATTCTCAACCGTCCCTTTTATTTCCATGTTTCTGATGCAGGGGAGAATATCACATGCCGGGATCCCATCATAGGTATCGGAGAGCCTGGGAAAGTCATCCAGAAGCTGTGCCAGTTCTCAGGTGTTTCTGGAAGCCCTGGACAGACCATCGGTGGGACCGTCACTTACAAATGTGTGGGCTCCCAGTGGAAGGAGGAGTCAAGGGCCTGCATCTCAGCTCCAATCAATGGTTTGCTCCAGTTGGCCAAGGTGACTCTAAATCCTTAGGGAGGGATATCTCTCTGGCTCATTAGAATTCTCAGCTCTTAAGAAAATTCTGAAATGTACCATTCTGAAATGCATGGCTAACATGTATTGTACTGGCTACTTTTCTGATTGCTGTGACAAAATGGAGGGTGAAAACCATCATGGAGGGGAAGGACAAGGCAGGAGCAGGAGGAGGCTTGTCACATTGCATCTACAGTCAGGAAGCTAAGGGAGATGAAGATGCTCACATTGAGTTCACCTTTTCAATCCCAGAAGCCCAGCCTGTGGAATGGTACCAGCCACATTTAGGGTGGCTCTTTCCCACTTCAATGAACTCTGCCTAGAAACTCCCTCTTAGATACACCCTGAAGTTTGTTTCTGTGATGATTCTAAATCGGGGAAAGTTGACAATCAAGATTAATCATTTCAAAAACCGAAACCTAGAATTGCTTTATAAAACACTTACATTTGACCATGAAGTCAACAATAGATGTGTCATCCTCTAGGCTCGCCTGGATGCCTAACCTCAATGCCTAGCACCTCATGTCTGAGACCTGCAAGGGCAGGTGTATTATACTTACTTACTGATTTCTTTCAAATAGTTCTGATAACAAAAAGCTATACTGTGTTCATAAAGAGATAATACAGAAATAAGATTCAATCACAAATAATTAGGAAATTATTGAAAGTGAACTACAACATGACACTGGTGGAGATTCTCCAGTATAAAGAATTTAAATAAAATAAATATCTGCATGTTCACAGATGGGTACTCATCAAAGGTTTTCTATAGAAACATTATTTTTTCAACTCGCATTTCTTAAAGAATTAAAAAGTTAGATAGAGCCAGGTGGTGGTGATACAAGCCTTTAATCTCAGCACTTAGGAGGTAGAGGTAGGTATATCTCTAAGTTAAAGGACACCCTGGTCTTCAGAGTGAGTTCCAGGATAGCCAGGGCTATACAGAGAAACCCTATCTCAAGAAAAAACAAACAAATGATAGTTAGAAAACTGATGTGTACAGATAATATAATTTGTCATCTGAATCAAGATACTCTTTTTATTTTTATAATATTTTTGTTATTAAAGTATAATCACACAATTCTGCCCCCATTCCATGTCTCTCAAAATCTTCCCATGCCCTCCCCTTGTTCCCATTTTTCTTTAATTTATATATTTATTCACAAGCACACACAGACACGGAGTCTTCTCAGACCATTTAACACTGCTTGTATGTCTATGATTTGAGGGCTGACCACTTGAAATTGGATAACCAATTAGGAAACTCCTCCCAGACTACTTCCTCTGCTCTCAGTGTCCCTTGGCTGCCTGCAGTCCTTTGTCTCGGCATGGGACCCTTTGACATTTCCCCCTTACATGTTAGCACGTCTGTTGTCCTTGTGCAGGTCTTGTTGAGGCAGTCATTTTATTGAGGCATCATGGATGAAGCTTTCTTGGTCATTTCTAGGAAACACAATCTCACAGATGATTTCCAAGTCCTCTGGCTCTTACAATCTTTCCATCCCCCCACCTCAGTTTTTTTTTTTTCTTTTCTGAGCCTTAAGTAGAAACGTGTTGTAGACGTATCCATTAGACTGGACAGGCCATGAGTAGTCTTTTTCTGTATTTTGACCAATAATGGGCTTCTGTACTGGTTTCTGTCTATTGCAGAGAGTTTTGTTGGTGAGGGTTGGAAGCTACATTTATCTCTGTGTATATGTGTAAGTATTTGAAATGCAGCTAGGAATTGTGTGTTTCAGTCAAGTGGTGGTATAAGGTTGTCCTCTCAGATGTATGAACTTGCTAGCCCCAAGTAGTTGGTTAGGTTTCTAGGAACAGACTAGATTTCCCTGATGTTGAATGAACCATAAATCCAATTAGATAGCAGTTGGTTACTGCCGAGATATGAGTACCACTATAGCAGCTTTGGGGATGTCTTGCCATGTTGGTCTCTTTTGAGGATCATAGGCTTTGCGGCTGTGTAGAACTATACTCACTTCACTCCCTTGGCAGCTTGCATCACATTTTATGGGAAAGTAAAGTAAAGGAGGACACTCGTAATAATTATACTGAGATACAGATAAGGATGAAATATGGAGGGACAATCCAGTCACAATCAGAAGAATAAGTAGTATAAGAAAAAGAGTGGTGGGTGTGTTTCTATGTGGACAAGTGGCTCATTTATTTTACTTTAACTCTGTAGCAACTGTATCTACCCAATCCTTTCTTTCTAGTTAGCTTCTAGGTTGGCATATGTTTAACTTTTTGCTTTCTGTGCGTGATATCTTAAGCATTTTCCATCCTGAAGGGTGCACACAGAGACTTTAAGAGGTGAAGGCTTTAATTTACAGTATGCACTATTGACATGAGCATTGAGAAAAAAAAATGAAACCACAGCTTCCTGATTATTTAAATAATCTCATTTGATTTTGCTTTTTTTAAAAAAAAAAAAAAAACAACTAGGCTTTGATCAAGAGTCCCTCCCAGGACCAGAAGCTCCCTTCATACCTGAGGGACCTCTCTGTCAGTGCTGGGAAGGAAGAGCAGGACATCCGCTCGTCTCCGGGGAGCCTGGGAGCCATCATCAGCATCCTTGATTTGCTCTCAACAGTTCCCACCCAAGTGAATTCAGAAATGATGATGGTAAGTGTACTCAAGCCTTGTGGGAGTTTGGGGGTCTTGCCTTCTCGCATCTCTGGACTCTTCCTGCACCTGTGATGCAGGTAGCATCACATCCTCACAGACTTGCCTCTCTCAGAGCACTGACTTGGTTACAAGAATAGCGTAGTGTACGCTGCATGCTATGGCTTCTAGGACAGCAGAGGGTTTTTGGTTTTCTTTAAAGAGTCTCTGTTTTCATTTCTTCATTCGAATAGAATGAATTCCTGCTGGTTTTCTAGAAAAACTAGCAATTTAGAGGTTACAACATACGTGCAAGGTGAGTAGGGTAGCACTTTGGTACCTAGGAGGATGGCCTCTTGGCAGATCTATGAAATGCTGGCTTGATTAAAGTCAGCTTCTGAAAAGGTCTGACACAGGCTGTCTTCATTAAATTAATTGATATTGTGGAGGGCACCACTCCCTAGCCTGGGCATTCTGAATTATGTAAGAGTAGAGGGCATGAGCTTACACATGTGCCTTTATCTGTTGCTCTCTGCTCTTGACTGTGGCTGTAATATGACTGGCTCTCTTACGATTCCACTACTGTCCACTGCCCCGTCATGATAGGATGTGAGCTAGAATTGTTGGCCCTTTGTTTTTGTCAGGGTATTTTGTCACAGCAACAGAAAGAAAACCAAGATAAGATTCTCAAAGGTCTTTCATTGAATGTAAACTGTGAGGTACTTGTTTAGGGGTGAAAAGAGAGCTCATAACAGTTGAAATAGAAAGGCTTTAGTGAAAGGAAACCTACAGCGTAAGTCAGAATAAAATACATAAGGGGTGGGGTGGGGTACTCAGAGGCCACAGTCTTTACAAACTATTACCATAATATGGACAAAAGATTGATTTCACTCAAGTCTAGTGATAGCTGAGATCTTAGGGGAGATCACTCTCCTCAGAAGCGATAGATTTTAAAGGCCAGTATAGTTTTACCAGAGACAAGCTTGGGATGAAGGGAACAGGGTAAGGGGACAGCATGATGACTTACATCACCTCTTCTCACTCCCATCTTTCCATCACATGCCTCCTTGTAGCTAAACCCAACAGGAGGCCTACAAGCATGGGGGCCTAGAAGCAACGTGCAAAGCTTTACGTTTGTGGGTGGGGACCGTCCAAGAACGGGTTGGATACCTTGGGCAGAAATATTGTGAATCAAGGTGACTGCAAAGCCATGCTCCCAGAAAAGGTGCTAGGGAAGAACCTTCCTTCACTTCTCCCAGCCTCTGAGGACTTGACGCAGAATCAATAGAGGAATCAATAGAGGAACCAACAGAGGAATCAATAGAGGAATGCTGCTTGGTAGCTCATGATCTGGAGCTTAGCTTGCTTTCCTACATAGCTTAGGACCACCTGCATAGGCAATGGTGCTTGCCACAATGGACGGGGCTCTCCTGTGTTATGGCAGTCAAGACAATTCTTCACAAACATATCCACCTGCCAGTCTGCTCTAAGACTTCTTGGGTAGCACTTGTGATTCTAGGTTGTGTCAAGTTGACAGTTAGAGCTGACAAGAATAGATATGTGCCTTTAGAGATTGCCAATCAACCTATTCTACAGGGTTATTCTTCTATAAGTCAGACAAGGCAAAAATAGGGAGGAAAAAATATTTTCAAGAGAAGGGGATAAATGGAAAACATCAGGCTCAAGCTTATGAGAAAGAGAAATTATTTATCAGACATCAAACAGTTTCACAGTTTATTTGATGTTCAGGGCTAGAGGGGGTCTTCTGAGACTTTCTCTTGCTGGTGGCATGCCACCTACTAAAATCCTTCTCAGGCTTGAGATTTAAAATAAAGTCAACCATTGGCCTGGGGATATGTCTGAAAAGTGCTAACCATGCAAGCATGAGAATCTGAGTTCAATTTTCAGTGCCCATGTAGATAAAATGGGTGCAGGGCCTGAATTCTAGCACTGGGAACGCAGATAGGAGGATACTCCCTGGAGGATCCCAGCCAGCCAACCATGTTGCATCAGTGAGCTCCTGTTTCCGTGACAGACCCTGTGGACAGTTACTCTGAAAGAGAGCCAGTGTTAACCTCTGGCCTCTGCATCTCCATGCACACACACACACACACACACACACACACACACAGAGAGAGAGAGAGAGAGAGAGAGAGAGAGAGAGAGAGAGAGAGATTGACACACATTCACATGCTTACAAAAATAAAATAAGAGCCAAAAATTAGTAAATAAGACCTCTCCCAGCTAGCTAAGTAGGTCTCAGTAGTGTGTGGGTGATTCTCACAGTCATTGTTACTAAATACTAAGCAAAGTCCCACAGCCTTGTGGTCTCCACCTCTTTTGAGCTTTGCTGAGAGAAAGCAGGGGGAGAGATTTTCTCTGCTTGTGGTGCCTCAGACCCATGTGCCAACCAGTATCCAGAGAAATGCTGTCTTTTATTATCTTGCAAAATGCTTTCATTCCCTACCCCCTACCCATGTCATGTCTCCTACAGGACATACTTGCTACTGTTAATGTCATCTTAGACAAGTCCACCTTGAACTCCTGGGAGAAGTTACTACAGCAACAGAGTAACCAGAGCTCTCAGTTCCTACACTCTGTGGAAAGGTTTTCCCAAGCACTCCAGCTGGGAGACAGCACTCCCCCCTTTCTCGTCCACCCTAACGTTCAGATGAAGAGCATGGTGATAAAACGTGGCCACCCTCAAATCTACCAACAGAAGTTTATCTTCACAGACTCTGACCTGTGGGGTGATGTAGCCATTGACGAGTGTCAGCTGGGAAACTTGCAGCCTGATTCATCGATCGTTACTGTGGCTTTCCCGACGCTCAAAGCCATCCTTGCCCAGGATGTACAGAGAAAGGCGTCCTCCAACAGCTTAGTAATGACAACCACTGTCAGCCATGATATCGTCAAGCCATTTAGGATTTCTATGACTTTTAAGAACAATCATCGTTCAGGTGGCAAGCCACAGTGTGTCTTCTGGAACTTCAGCCTTGCCAACAATACAGGGGGCTGGGACAGCAGTGGGTGCACTGTGGAAGATGACGGTAGGGACAGTAGGGACAGGGTCTTCTGCAAGTGTAACCATCTGACGTCATTCTCCATCCTCATGTCCCCAGACTCCCCAGATCCAGGATCTCTTTTAAAAATACTTCTGGATATCATTTCTTACATTGGGTTGGGGTTTTCCATAGTCAGCTTAGCTGCCTGTCTGGTTGTGGAAGCCATGGTATGGAAATCAGTGACCAAGAACCGAACTTCCTATATGCGTCACATCTGCATCGTCAACATTGCCTTTTGCCTTCTGATCGCTGACATCTGGTTCATTGTGGCCGGCGCGATCCACGATGGTCACTACCCACTCAATGAAACGGCCTGTGTGGCTGCGACATTCTTCATTCACTTCTTCTACCTCAGCGTCTTCTTCTGGATGCTAACTCTGGGCCTCATGCTCTTCTACCGGCTGATTTTCATTCTACACGACGCAAGCAAGTCCACCCAGAAAGCCTTCGCCTTTTCTCTAGGCTACGGCTGTCCTCTCGTCATCTCATCTATCACGGTGGGGGTTACGCAGCCACAGGAGGTCTACATGAGGAAAAACGCGTGTTGGCTCAACTGGGAGGACACCAGAGCGCTGCTGGCTTTCGCCATCCCGGCCTTGATTATCGTGGTGGTGAACGTGAGCATCACAGTCGTGGTCATCACCAAGATCCTGAGGCCCTCCATCGGAGACAAGCCAGGCAAGCAAGAGAAGAGCAGCTTGTTCCAGATCAGCAAGAGCATCGGGGTCCTCACGCCACTCTTGGGGCTCACTTGGGGTTTCGGTCTTGCCACGGTGATCCAGGGGAGCAATGCTGTGTTCCACATCATATTTACCCTCCTCAATGCCTTCCAGGTAAGCTCGTGGCACCGGGATCTCAGGAAATGTCCATCCTTGTAGGATAAACTAATGATAGAAACACAAACAAGCGGCGGAATGGGGAAGAGGAGACCTAAGCTTCAGAGAACAGTAATTACGATCGCTCAAAGAGACAAAGTGACAGAGTCCTCGGCTCCCATGGAAACATGGAAACCTTTTATCACCTACATTATTACTTGGTTCCAAATGTCCCCATAACACAAGTAGGAGGAGAGTCACCATCCTAATGTAGATGAGGCTGTTTACTCAAGATAATCTTGCCCTAGACTTAGCTCTTAAATATCACACTGCCACTAAGTGAAGCCATGGTTTCGTTTAGTCTCTGTGAACAGCAACAAGCTTTGTGAAAACAGGCTTCCTGTTGGTCACTGTCTCTTCCTTTAGTACCTAATAAAGACCTTAGTCCAAGGTATGTTTTAAAAAGATAATTGAAGGAAATAGATGCTGGGTTCCACATAGTTTCTCTGGAAAGATATATTGAAAACAATGAATGCCCTGTATATGCCAATCTATTTGACGATGTTCAGGGAAAGACATGTCTTTTCTCTCTTACAGCATATAGTCATTTATAGTAGATGCCAGTTTGCTATACATGCTTTGAGAGAAAGACAGACCAGGAAGCATCTCGTTCCTGGATGCTTGTGATGAAATGTACGAATCCCAACTCTTACCACTGTGTGTTATAAACTACAGGATTCTTAGCTTTCAATCTGTGCTTCCATGGATAGAAACTATTTCCTCCTATGATTGACTTCACAACATAGAGGGATGGATGAAGAATAATGTGGACTAGAGACATGTATTTAGTAGCATATCCTACATGGAAATACTGTTCATGACTGGAGGAAAACAGAAACGCTTCCCCTAGCATCGCTCACTTAAGACTCCTCAGTGCATAACTGTTGCTTCGTGCAATTTCAAAGTAGACTCATCACATCCACTCAGACCAGGAAAGTGGTGGAGCAGGCTCGACACGTGCTCAATAATGCTTTCTACAGAACTGAATCTTAAAATGCAGCTCTTAATCCTTCCCACAGGGCCTCTTCATTTTGCTCTTCGGCTGCCTCTGGGATCAGAAGGTAAGAACGATGGTAGTTTTTGTGCTTCTGGAAATGTCGAACATGCCCATACAAAGTCTATTGCATTGATCCTGGCTTCCTTTAAACGATGCAGGTGCAGGAAGCTTTGCTGCATAAGTTTTCATTGTCAAGGTGGTCTTCTCAACACTCAAAGGTAAGCCTGGCCAAGTGATGACACTTCCTGTTTCATGTCCTCATGGCATCCAGTAATATGATAAAAGGAAGTAACCAGGATTCCTTAGCAAAGAAAGAAAGCTAAAATGGAGAGAGAGAAGGGAAGGAGAGGAAAGGGGAAGAGAAGGAGAGGAAAGGGGAAGGGAAGAGAAGGAGAGGAAAGGGGAAGGGAAGAGAAGGAAAGGGAAGGGGGAGGGGAAGAGAGGGGAGGGAAGGGGAGGGGAGGGGAGGGAAGGGAAAATACAGGAAAGGAGGAAGGAAGAAAGAGGAGGAATCAGCAAAGAGAAAGAGAGGGAAGGAAAAGGAAGGAAGTAAACAGAGAGAAAGATGGAGGCAGGCAGGGAAGAAGGAAGAGTGAAAAAATAGGGCGGGGTTGGGTAAGTGGAAGGGAGGGAGGGAGATCGCACCTCTGATATATTTCAAGCTATTTCTCCAGCCCAGAGCATTCCATACCCTGGCCTTCACTTCACAGCATTTAAAACACAAGAAAGCGACCACTAGACAGCAGCAAGCCAAACCCTCCAAGCGATCAAAACAGCCTTGATCTCTCAGACTTGCTTTGTGATTGTCTTTTCTCCCTCTCTCTTCTAGTCAACATCCATAGGTTCCTCGACACCTGTCTTTTCGATGAGTTCTCCGATATCCCGAAGATTTAACAATCTTTTTGGTAAAACAGGTATGTAGTGACTACTAGATATCCCGGGTGGACTAGATCTTACTGACCCTTACCTGCTCCTGCCTCCATCCCCTGCTTCAAGGCCGGGACCTAAACTACTGTGTATGTAGTAGATAGTGAATATTGGGAATTGCTTACGAGGTTGCTAAAGAGGGGCAGCTACTCTAAATACTCAGCTAATATAGAGTCACCAAGATGTTAGGAATATTGACATGGCCCAGGAATCTGTCTATCAAATATAAAACAGTACTTTCAAGCTTTTTGGGCTTGTCCAACATAGAATTCTTTTCTGTGTCACAAAAAATAAAACATGAAAATTTTGATTATAGGATTCAATTCAGATGTGTTCTTCCCCCTTATTGAGCATGCTTATTTTACAGTTACAAACTAGATTACATACATGTGATATCATGCAGCCAATATAGTCTATTGGGCACTTATAAGTTCTATGTGGGAAATAGGAACTAGATAGCATTAATGACTTCAGAATTGGTCTTAGCTAATCAGAATGTAAATTCCAGTTCCAATTACTGCCTCCCACACGACAATACCATAACACTGCTCCTAATAGGACAGTCCCAGTACACTACACAATAGAACTGACCTGTTGCACTGCCCCCTCAACAGGGAATGTCCATCACACTGCCCCTCCCCAAGAAAATGATCACCCAAACTCCGCCCTTTTCATTTTGTTTTCAGTGTTTGGGATCAAACCCAGGTTCCCCAGCATGCTAAGTGAGTAGCATCTATCAATGAGACATATCCCAGACACCCTTTCGTCTCTTTAAAAGCAGATAGATCTCACAAATGCAAACTTAGAGTGTGTCCATTTTCAGACCCTGGCTACCATACATTTTATATCAAATATATCTTGGTCTGAATATTCTGAGAAGTCTGTGGAGCCCAAACCTCCCCTGGATATAGTGCTCCCAGCTTCCATTTGGGGGAATCGCTCAAAAGACTGGGGAATTGTCCCTTTTTATTTTGAAAGTCACTAATTTGACCTAAATATGAAATGATGGAGATTTTGGAACATCAAAACTATTGCACTGCATAAGTGTGCAGCATTTCCAACAAAGTGAGGAGAAGTTACAAAATAACCCACCGAATCTAAACTTTGCAAAATATCGGGCTACTAGAATACACTCTTTTCTGAGAATGATCCAGGTCTAAGTTGGGATGTGGGCCCTGCTCCTGGGGCATCAGGGCCCAAGATTCATGGTAACTGCCGCTGGATAGTCTTGTGTGGGCCCTCAGTACAGCCTTGCTCTGGATAATTTTTTCAGGGAGGGGGAGCTAATTACTGTCACTTTGGTTTATGTTGTCAGCAGCCCCAAAGGTCCCCCAAGACAATGGTGGAAACTTTGTTAGCAGTGGCAGTTCGTCATCCTGATGGTAGGGTAGTTGTCATTTCAACCCTTCCCTTGTGCGGTGTATGTTCTTTGTTTCCCCCAAGCACAGTGCACAGTGCCTGCTGTCTGCCCACCCAAGGCTGAGCAGTCACGCCAACCGCCCTCCCTGCTGTGCTGGTCCTCAGTACCTCTGTCAGTCTCTGTCCCTCTTTCTTTGCATCCTGCCTCTTCCTTCCTTAGAGTTCATCTTCGCTCTCCTTTTCTACTCTTTACAAACCTTCAGCTCAATGGTTTGTTCCTTCCTAAAGATGTCCCAAGTCAAAATAAGCAAGGGAACCATGAAGTTTTCCTTGTGTAGAAGCCCCCAGGTCCCTGCATGTCGGGGCTTACAGAGAGACTTCCTACGATGAGATCTTGCCCGGTGTGACAATCTGACTGCTGGTGTGTGGTGTAGTTAGCGCTTGGTGGCTGCTGCGCATGCTCGAGGACAGCACTTCAGTTGTTTGTTCTCTGGCACGATGGGTTGGGGAGAGGGCAGGCATGGGTTGGTTTCCAGGCATGGCTGCTGCACCGGAGCTCATCTTGGCTCCTTAGAAGATGTTTGCCCCTCAAAATGCATACATGTTGTCTTTGAGGCTAAGATGCTGTTTTGTTTTGGGTGTTTTTGCAGGAACATATAATGTGTCCACTCCAGAGACAACCAGCTCATCCCTGGAAAATTCCTCTAGTGCTTACTCACTGCTCAACTAGGACCAGACAAAGCCAAATCCACAGGACTCTCAGAAACAGGGTCTGCAGCAAGAAAAGGGACCCAGCCAAATCTATGGGTAAAGTGTTCTCTCTGTAGACTTCTGGGAGCAGCTGCTGAAGAGACTCTTTCAATAGAGAAGATGTTTTCATTTGTAAAGACAGACTAAAAGCAACGGCCATGTTTATTTTTGCTCCCAGCCCTATCCCTCTTGTAATGCCAAATATGTATAGTATTTAAAAGACCCCTCCCCACAAGGCTCAATTTTTCTCTATGTATTGTAAAATAGAATTTTGAGGAGAGTTACACACACACACACACACACACACACACACACACACACACTATTGACTACAAAGATAAGAGCTGACTGAAACAGTAAGTAAAAGACAGGAGTTCAGTGACTTCAAGGAAGGAAAGAAGGAGGGGATGATGGAGGGAAGGAGGAGGCAGGGTGATAGAATGGAAGAAAGTAATGAAGGAAGGAAGAAGGAAGGAAGGAAAGAAGGAAGGAAGTGGAGAATAATGTAGAAAACATTGAAGAGCACATATTAAGGTTTCCACAATTGTGACCTAATGTGGCCACTCATCTACCACAGCCCTGAGAATGAAAATAGATGGCTCAAAAACAGAAAATGAAATGAAGCCATCAGGGGAGGTACTTAGTAACTTCCTGATCTTTCCCTGGCTAAAAGGATAAAAGACAGAGGAAGGAAAGTAGAAAAGAAAGTAGGAAGGAAAGATCACCGTGAGAATACTTCTGGCTGGCTAATGCTATTTTCAAGCAATGCACCCAAGGAGACACAGTTCTCATGACAAGGACACGTATGAACCTTTGTATGTCAAGGTGTGCCCAAAGCAGTGTGAACACGCAGAGCGCATATGACAGCCCCTCTGTAAGATTCAAGAAAGGTTCATTTCTCATGATCTGTCAGATAAGCATTGTATGCCAATGTGTTCAGCATTTTGAAAGCCATGCATCGTATGTATATATTTTATCCCATAATTGACAAACTTGATCTACTGCACTGAGCTCAGAGTCCCACGTCTGTCTTACGCGTAACAGCTTTAAGCAGGTACTCTCCGTGCATTGTAGAGTAGATTTAATAATTGTGTAGCATGTACATTTTCATTTTGCCTTTGTGACTTCATTGTGACCGTGGTGATGACAGCCCTTGGTGTGCTGTCTGTATTGCTATGTTCTATTCATTCCCAGCCTTCTAAGTTCCCAGGCCAATATACACTCAGAGTTTCTGTGGTCTGATTTGTGTTTCTTGCAGCCACTTGGAAGGCTTCTGGAGAAAAAGTACCTGGCTCTTCTGTGTTCCCAGCCAAATTTTACTTTGATAATCAAACGTCAGACCCTCACCACCACCACCTCCACCAGGAATTAGATTGTGAATTTATGCCTATGTGGTTTTTATATGTGTGTCTCTCAAAAATACAGGTATTTATTAAAACTGCATCCATGTTAGAACTTACCATGCTCCAGATCCAAGAGCAAGCATGCATTCCATACCAAAGTCTCATCTCAAAGGAACAGTGTCATTAATGGTGATGTCTTAGTCAGCTTCTCATTGCTGCAATAAGACACACAGAGGAAAGCAACTTACCGGAGAAAAAGCTAGTTTTGACTTACCCTGGGGAATACAGCCCATCATGGTGGGGAAAGCATGGTTGCAGGAGCATGAGGCCAGCCCATCACACCGCCTCAGCAGTCTGGAAGTAAAAAACAGGAAGTGGGATCAGGCTAGGAGAACTCAAAGCCCTCCCCCAGTGATGTCTTTCCTCTAGCCAG
Organism: Apodemus sylvaticus; assembly: GCF_947179515.1. NCBI lineage: Eukaryota > Metazoa > Chordata > Mammalia > Rodentia > Muridae > Apodemus > Apodemus sylvaticus. The sequence continues at coordinate 83,986,708 of NC_067480.1, read as the reverse complement.
GTTCCACCTCCTAAAAGTTCTAAAAATCTTCCCAAACAGTACCATCAGCTGGGATCAGGGGGTTCCAGTACATGGGCCCATGGGAGACATTTCATATTCAAACAACAAACAGCAGACCCTTTAGGACTGGCATGCAGCATCCGGTTCTTATGGAATGAGAGACTGTGGGTCCTTCGTTGGGAAAACAGGATTGAAGAGCCTAAGGTCTGACATCCATAGTTTTAAGTACATCCAGTCCCTTAGTTCTAAACTTAAAGTCTATTTCTGCTTCTCTGTTCTTCATAGCAGAAGGGCAGAGTGGGACATGCAAAGTCCCATCCCTTGATTTTCGTTTCTGCTCAAGTGCCATCTTCCCACACTTGCGTGAGAGCCACCACACGCCTGTCCCAATTTAACGGCTCATTATTTAAAGTTTTTACAGGAAAGGAATTCAGAGGAAATGTGGATGCGCTCTCCAGGGAGCCTCCAAAGCAGAGCAGAGACCAGGAGAGGGAAGACAGAGAGGAGTCTAGTGTGGGGCATCCTTTGGATTAGAATCAGATATCAGAGAAAGAATGGTCAGGACGGTTCAGCCCCTTGAGTTACATTAAGGAGCACTGAGCCGGAGGGGTTTGCATAGTATACCAAGGCAACATTGACATCTTGGAAGCTCAGCACCAGGAAAGGCTGGGACTGTTGTATGCAAGAATGCAAGTCCAAAGAACACTGAACTTTGGCCCACTTCATTGGGCCCCTTGGGAGCCATTGGGCTTGGCCTTGTAAGGAGAGCCTCTACAGCAGCATAATAGTAGGAACTCCGAGCTGAATTCCATAGGATGCAGAGCTGGCCCTCTGCCTGTTTTCATTCAAAGAGACACGTTCCCCTGTCACCAACTGGCACACCTACAAATTCTAATGCTCACATGAATTCATACACAGACCTACAAATTGACAAAGGCACACAGGAACATGTGTGCACAGACATACACACATAAATACATACACAAGAGCACACACATACACATATACACACACACACATATACACACATATACATACATACACACATACAAACATACACACACACACACTCAGGTACATATGAACACACATTAACACCCAAATACACAGGCACACATGTCCAGATGTCATCATGAGAACTGCCACATCTCTATCCCAACTTTTAGTTTAAAATCCCTAAGGGGAGTTTGCTAGTTTGTAAACACAGGATTCAGGAGGGGGCAGACATATACACATCCACTCTACCACGCATGTACACAGATGCACATCTTTCAAGGAACAGCATTGAACTCCAGAAAAGGAGCCGGAGATGTGGCTCTGTGGTTAAAAATGTATACTGCTCTTACAGAGGAATCCCAAGTTTGGTACCCAGCACCCACGTTGGGCAGCTTAATACCGCCTGTAGCTCCAGCTAAAGGGAATCTGTTGCTCTGTTCTTGGGCACGTATGTGTACATATCCCCCTCTCTGCCAGACACATTTATACATACTTAAGGGCTAAAAATAAATTCCAAAAAAGCTATGTCACAAAACACAGAAGGAGTGCTTCCTGGCTTCCTGCCCGCCACTGTATATGCAACCCCACATTAACATTTCTAAATGATGCCATGAAATAAACATCTCATATCCAAAGTTGTAAGAAGACAGAAGCAGGTAGGGTCTGTGCATTGTGTGAGAGCTGGAACCTCTACCCAATTCTGCAGCAGCAAGGGGCACTAACTGTGGCAGAGAAGGCATGTTCTCTGACCTGGGTGCCAAGTGAGTCATATTCACTTTGCTGAGAGAACGCCCCCTACTGTCCACATTCCCCCATGTCTTTATTGTGTAAAGTAGATTCTGTGGGCCACCAACTTTCCTTAAGGGAGTTTCCATTAAGGCAGTTTTTTGCAAATATATATATATATATATATATATATATATATATATATATATACACACTAAGGTTTCAGGGATTGTGAAGTTGAAGAATCCAAAATTACACAATTAATTCACAGCAGTGTTCTCAGGAAATACTGTAAGCATCACCCAGGAAGGAAATGAAGAAACGCCAGGGGAAGTCGGGGCCTTTTGGGATTTGTGCAGGGCCCTTCGGAGAAGGAAGAAAATACACACGAAGACGAGAAAGAGTACAGCTGCCAGCCAGTGTGCAGGGAGGCATGTGGGAGGTTTTTTTTTTGCAGATGAGTGGAGCAGTAAGTCACAGCCAGTTACAAAGACAGAAAAAAAAATGTGGTGGGTTGTGTAGTCAGGGAGAAAGTGTTTTGTCTGCCCCGTGTAGACATGCAATGTGTGGGCTTTTGCACCCAGAAGAGGAAGGCAGTGACCCAGGTCAGCAGAAGCCTGGTTCCTTGAGAATCCTCAAGGAAGGAGCTTAGAGCAGGCATCTCTTTCTTAAAGACAACAGAAATAGCATTTCTATTGCAACCAGATGCCGTGGGTTTCTAGACTTATGACTCGGAGTTTAAAATCATGTCCTGCTAAGACCTCAGTGTATTAGTGATGCTTTCTTTCCTAATAATAAAACACCTAATGATCTGCCCAGCTTGCTTTGCATATGGTGTCCATTGGTTGGTCAAGTGCTGCTGCTGTCTCATGGTCCCACGTATCAGCCAGAACCGGATCCTATTCCTCCCCCACCCCCCATGCCCAGTGAGGCCTTCAGACTGCCAGGCACGGAGGATGCCAGAGACTCATGGCTGAGCCCTGGCATGTCTCTCAGCTTTTGCCACACTGTTCAGACTCCCAGGAATGTTGTGATGACCCAGGGCCACACTGGAACTTTAAACAGGGTCCTTGAAGCAAAGTTAACAGGATTTAAATATCTAGGAAATAAATCAACTCACGTCTGTCCCAACATGCGTGATTTGGTTGGCCGAAGCGAGATCCCCGTGTCCTATATACGTAAATGCTTTCTAGCACATTTGCCTAAGCTGAGGTCGGCAAGGCTCCTGTACCTGTGCTGCTAGAGTGGGAAAGGCTATGAGAAGAGGGTAGGTAGGTACAAAGGCTGACGCCCACTCTGAGTAAGACACCTACTGTTTATTTCCCAAGGCCATTTCAGGGACTGGAGAGCCATGGAGGACCTCAGTCGTGGGGTTCTTTCCTCACGGCCAAAATCCTATTTATGGAACCCATGACAAAGCTAAAAGAGACGTCACATGTCCAGCCCCTTCCAGACAGGCTGCCCGGTGATAAACCAAGCTAGGTGCCTTTAACAGCTGGGACCTGGGCAGAAGCTCCGGGAGCCTGTTCCCACCACAGGGCCTTTATTCTTTAATTCAGAGCTTAGTGAAATATGATTGCAACTATTACAGAATAAAAAGGACTACCCCAAGGGATGTAGCAGGGGTGGGGCATAAAAGGCCACAGGAACTGATGGGCAAGGTCTGGGAAGACTGCTGTCACACCCCAGTTCCGGCAGCACTGGATAAGAGAATTTGAGAATGTCTTCATGCTTGGCCTCTTTGGGGGCGATTTTGATCACCTTCTGTCCCATCCTGCCTTTCAGCACCTCCCTCCCCACCACCCTCCCCTTAGTTGTGGAAAGAGGTGCTTGATTTTGATTAACTGAGGAAAATTATTACATCCATTTGCTGGGTTTTTTTTTTTTTTTCCATTTTTCTGGAACCGTGAGATTCTCCCCCCCCCCCGCCCCCCCCCCCCCCCGTGCCCCAGAAGCCTGTTCACAGCTGTCTGAATCAGCTTCCTCTCCAGCGTCTCCAGCTGGGCTGATCAGCTACAGCTGGCCTCGGGAGTGTGGCCCCTGGCCCACCCTGTTTGGTTCTCCTGAAGCTTGGTCGCCACCTGGTGGACATTAGAGGACATGCCTCTTTTGTGGTTCTAACTGGAAGCATTTGTGGAGCCTGAGGCTGAGAGTCTCTCTGGTCAACTCAGTGGGATGTAACTTGGGTCAGGTAAACAGGATGAAGTCCAGCGCTGCACAACAGATGTGGGGTATGAAGAAATCACTCTCCCTCACGCCTGTAAATGTTTCAGCTCTAAAGGGAAAAGTTTGAGAGGAGGGGAGAAGTATCCTGGCAGTTGGGAGCCAAAGAATACCAAAAGGTTGCACTGAACAACAGACCTAGCACAAATTTACTGGGAAAGACACAAGAAAGTGGCTGCTTCTGCTCAATTGAGAAGCAGCAAAGAACTGAACAGGAGGCAGGCTTTCTTGGGGTTGGTGTTATTCCAGGGTGGAGATATCCAGGGTGGGGATTGGTAGGATTTCAGGTCCTGAGTTTGGGGCGAGCCCAGGGATTGGTAGGTTTTCAAGCTCAGGGTTTGGTGGGTTTTCAAAAACCCAGACATGGGTTCAGACTTTTTACCTTACATCATGTCCTTCCACTGTGATATTATGACCTTTGCAGGGACTAGTTAGGAAATAGACAGAGATATGGACACATACAGTTAAACCATACATAGGGCATTTGCATTCAGGAGGATATATATGTATATACATATATATATATTCCTTTTTCACTAACAAAAGCTTATTTATGTGACCAATCAAATCTAGAGGTGATCCCAGAAATGGTGACCCACTCCACCCTGTCCCCACCTGCCTGCACACATGCCATCACTACCACCCCACATTTTAAACAGGCTTCTGGAAGGTGCTTAAAGGAGAAGAATGGGTGGGGGCCTTTCATATTTCATGAGGACACCTTTTCCTTGAGCAAAGCTGTAAAAGAAATACCTCATCCAATTGAAGAGTTTTATTCAGCCACAAAGAAAAGTATAATTATGTCATTTGGAGGAAAATGGGTGTAATTGAAGATGGTTGTGTTATAAAATGTAGGCCTGATCCAGGAAGACAAACATAACACACACACACACACATACACACACACACACACACACACACACACACACACACACAAGTAGAATGGAGACTATTCAGGAAGAGGAAGGGAGAAGCAGAGGGCATAAGTGGAGAGGAAGGAGAAAAGAGGGTAACGGGGTGAATATGGTCACAGTGTAGAGTGAACTTAACTCAAATGTTGTTATGTAGACTAGAAGACAGTTCATCAGTTAAGAGTGTATTACTGCCCTTCCAGAGGACTCTGATTCGGTTCCCAGTACCAATGTCAAGTGGCTCACAACCTCTGTAATACCAGCTCCCCGGAACACACCGCCCTCTTCTGGCCTTGTGATTAACTGCACCCATTTGCACATACACACACTTGCCTAATTTTTAAAAATAAAAACATTTTAAATGTCTCTATGAAACTTACCACTTTGTACAATGAATTTACATCAACTGTTTAAAATTAGTCAATTATCCTCATTGTTATTTTAGCTGGGACAAGTTTTCAACTTTCAGCCCACACTGAATCTTCAGCTGTCCAGGGTTGTCTTTAGTCTAGCCGGCAGCTGAGGCCATTTGGTACGTTTCTCATCTGGCCTTCGGGCACACATGGCCAAAGCAGGAGCCAAGGAGAGAAGAAGTAAACATGCTCATATGTGGGAAGGCTGGCACTTGGAGCAGAGGGACAAACTGAATTGGCTTTATGGAATGACACAGATAATTTCCTAGTGTGGGGGAGCCAGATCTTATGTGTCTTGAGATGTTGGCTCTACCCCCAAAGAATAGATCTCACACCTTTCCTCTTATGTTGGATATCTGTTTACCAAATAACAAAATCTCAGTAAGAGGCAAAGCTTAATATGCAAATCGTTCTAAGAAGAGGCACACAGACATCCAAAACCGAGTTATAGCAACAGACCTGACCATGCTGTTCAGGAGTGCTTGAGATTTTCAGCTGAAATGCCACTGCGCACTCAAAGCTGGATGGATTGTTGTTCTGTGGGAACTTGGAAGGTAATGCTGAGAGCTAAGCAGATGATGGAGGCCTGGTTTGTGAAGTTTCAAAATGAAGCAAAGACTTTATCAGGGCCTACGCTGGTTGACTTGTGCCAACCCAAATGAAGCAAGCTAGGAGCATCTTGGAAGAGGGACTCTGAATTAAGAAAATTTGGAATGTAAACAAAGAATATAGAAAATAAAAATATTAAAAAAAAGAAAGAAAATTCTTCTGAAAGTTCTGGTTGTAGGCAAACTTATGGGATGGGACAGTCTGTTGTGAGTAGTGCCACTGGTGGGCTGCTGGTCCTGGGGACAAGATGAAATCAGGCTAAACAAGTGAGGAGCAAGCCAGTAAGCTGCACTCCTCCATATCCTCTGCACTAGCTCCTGCTTTCATGCTCCTGCCCCAACTTAGCTTAGCAATGAAGCGTGACCTTAGAGTTGTAAATGATATCAACTCAACACTCTCCTCCTCCAGTAGTTTATGGCCACAGTGTTTTATCACAGCAACAGAAATCCTAAGATAGGCCATTTGTACTGTATAGTTGGATTAAAAACCTGTGGTTTCTCGTCAGCGGTGGCTGAACAGTCAGCTATGATTAGCAAGATAACCAGGATCATGGAAGCTTTACTAGGGTCAGCTGAGGCTACGAGATCAGCTGTTATTAAGAAAAGAACAACAGTGCTGTGGTGAAATCTTCTCTGAATATTTTCTTGGGGTCAACACACAGAGTTCTGGTCCATACGGAGGCATGGCATGTGTTATCTTACACTGGCTTATGCATGATAATATGTAAGAGTCTCCCAGGTTGTATTGGTTTGGGTTCATTAAAAAACTTCAAGCTTGTAGGAGTCATAGGGTGTATCTGGGATATAGGCGCTCTATTAGAGTCCCTACGGAGAGTCGGAAAGAATCCACTGGGGAAGGAATGCGAAGCCTTATTTGCAGTGGAAATCCCAGGACTGAAGAGACTAGGGAGAGAGGCTGAGACCTGCCACCATGTGGCAGTGATTGTCCCTGAAAAGAGAAGAGACCATTAGTAAAGGAGCAGCCTCAGTTGCAGGGAAGACCCCAGCATGTTGGAGATGCTCGGGCTGTAGGACAGTCACCAAGGACAGCAACAGCTGTTGAGTGGACCCAGCCTGAGCCTATGAGACAAACTGTATGTGTTCCCATGGCAGAGCTGGAGTAATTGTAACCCTGAAGATTGCGAATCCCAGATGTTATATATTGAACTACAGGATTTGATTTATACTACTGGATATTGGTTTTGTTTTGCTTTTATTGTAATTGTGCCCTAGTTCTTCCCTCCTGCAATAAAAGATATTTAACTTGTTTCTGGTTTTACAGAAGCCCATAGTTGAGAGAGTTTAGACTTTCAAAGAGACATCAGATTTAATTCATTCATTTCATTCTTTTTTTTCTTTCTTTCTTTTTTTTTTTTTTTTGAGAAATGGTTTCTTTTTGTATTTCTGGCTGTCCTGGAACTGGTTCTATGGACCACCAGGCTGGCATCAAACTCTGGGATCCACCTCTCTCTGCCTCCCAAGTGCTAGGATTAAAGGCTGTGCCACCACTCCTGGCTGAGTCATTAGAGTTTTAAAGAGAAGGACTCTTTTAAAATGTTGAAAATTTTAAAGGCAAAGGGCTTGTTTGATAAAGAGTTTGTTTCATATTGTGAGATTAAAATGAAATCCCATGGATATACAAATGGTTTGATTAGGATGTGGTTGTGTGACAATTTTACAAGGGGACAATTGTGCTGGTTACGCACAATTTTGTCAGCTCACTATAATCTGGGATCATCTGGGAAGAAGAAATCTCAATTAAGAAAGTGCTCCCTCCGGATTGGCATGTTGGCAAGTCGGTTGGGCATTTTCACGATGGTCAATTGATGAAGGATAGCTTATCCTACCGTGGGCAGCACCATCCATCCCTGTGGTGCTAGGAGACAGCTGAGGGGCTGCAGGGATGGCTCAGTGGTTAAGAGCACTGACTGCTCTTCCAGAGGTCCTGAGTTCAATTCCCAGCAACCACATGGTGGCTCACAACCATCTCTAATGGTATCTGATGCCCTCTTCTGATGACAGCAGCAGTGTAGTCATATAAATTAAATAAATAAATAAATAAATAAATAAATACATTAGCTGAAATCGAGCCTGGAGGGAGGGCTCCATGGAGGGAGACATGCCAGTAAGCAGCATGTCTCTGAGGTTTCTGTTTTAGTTCCTGCCTTGACTTCCCTTAGTGATGAACTGTGATCAGGGTTTATAAGCTTCTGGCCAGGTCTTTACCACAGCAATAGAAAGTGAACCAAGACAAGAGTGAATATTCCCTTTCTCTTCGTCTTCCAAACTGGAAAAAAGTAAACAGAGACATTAACAACTTGCTGAAAGTTCCTACAGCCATGACTCTCTAGAGTTGAGTATTAAATGCAGTGTTTCACAGGAAACCTGACAACCCTGCTGTATTTCACCCTGTTGTCGTTGCTTTGGTGCAATCAGGCTTGCATAGGTGGATGGGTTGTTAGGTCATGAACTTAGAGAGAGATAGAGAGGGAGAGAAGGAGAGAGAGAGAGAGAGAGAGAGAGAGAGAGAGAGAGAGAGAGAGAGAGAGAGGGAGGGAGGAAGAGAGGGAGAGGGAGAGGGAGAGAGAGAGGGAGGGAGGGAGGGAGAAGGAGAGAGGGAGAGAGGAAGAGAAAGTACTGTGGGGGGAAAAGTAGATGAGTTGTCTTAATCATATTTAGTTAAATGTGTGCATGTGAGCGCGCGCGCGCGCGCGCGCGCGCGCGTGTGTGTGTGTGTGTGTGTGTGTGTGTGTGTGTGTGTGTATGTGTCTGTATACCACATGAATGCCTGGTGCCCATGAAGGCCAGAAAATGGCATGGTTCCTCTGGAACTGAAGCTACAGGCAGTTATTAGCATGTTAGATGTGACTGTTGGCAATCAGACACGGATCCTCTGGAAGAGCAGCCAGTACTCTTAACCACGAGTTGTCTTTCCAAGTTAAATCTAACTCAAGCTTAATCTCCATTTGTGATTTTACTCAGGGGCAGGTGACAAATGTTTTGGACAACTTCAGCTTCCTTTGTCAGTCTGAAAGAATGGCATTAATGGTAGACTTCTGGTTACCCAGACTCCCTAAACACAGCAGCATGGCCACCGCTTAACATTTTAATTTCTAGTTGTCATTCAAGTGAACTTCCTGTATGGCTTTGATGTGGAAGTTTTTTGTTCTTTTTTAAATTCTTGGCACAGATCTATCAAGCAGTCTCAGGTGGGTGGTTGGCTACCACAGAGGAGGAAAAATGTGATTTCCCAGAAATCACTTCATGTCAAATGAAATGTGAGTTTTTTGAGGATGCGTTTAAACAGAAAATGTGGAGGACTGAGGCACTGTGCTAACAGAGTTGGCGTCTCCACCTTCTCCCAGGCTGAAGTGGGCTCTGGGTCACTTGACGCTTGCTTCTCTTGCATGGGCAGTCGGATGACGATGGTGGCTGGTGCCCACCCCTCACTGAAAGCCTGGCGGTGGACTGTGTGGAATCTGCCTGTGTGTTTTCCCGCCTTGCTGATGACTTAGGGAAAGTCACCCTTGTGACTCAGTTTCCACAAATAATGATGGTAATGATGCTTCTGGCATTCATACAATCTCTTCTGATAGCTGAGGGATTCTTACAGAACTAACAAACAGATCAGAGCCCGAAACCTAGCCAAGACCAAATTAAGTCAGCCATTGTCATTTTGAGACATTCCCTGTGGATATTCTGAGGCTCACATAGAATCTCCACAAATCATAAAATAAATGATAAAAATGTATACTCTCTACACTTTCATATTTAATTTATGGTTAGGAGTCTTTGAAAAGAATCTCAGGGGCTGGGAAGATGGCTCAGTCTGTAAAGTGCTTCTCCTGCAAGCTTGAGGACCTGAGAAGTGGAAACAGTTTGGAAAAGATACCCAACATGAACCTTTTGCTTCTACCTACCTACATGAGCATACACACACACACACACACACACACACATACACACACACACACATCACACACAAGAAAGAAACAGAAGAACCTCAAAAATACATGACATCTTTTTATTGAGAATCTCATGCAGTGTGTTTTGATCATATTTGAGGGTAATTTGGTCGCATCCCCAACTTCTCCCTATAACTCTCCTCAGATTCACCCCTACCCCAATACAACACCCCAACTTCATGTCTTCCATGTTTTTGGTTTGCTTGTTTCAATAGCACACTGACTCCAGTTTATATGCTCACATACTTCTGGGTGTGCCACCATCCATGGAAAGATGGTTGACCTACCAAGGGTGATTCTCTGAAAAAAAACTGATATGCCCTCCCCTAGAGGGCACCGAACTAGGTATGGAGGCTAATGAAGCTCTTTCTGCTGCAAGCACATGATAACTTACTAAGGTTTGAGTTTCAAAATAGCTTATGCATTCAAGCCAGAATGGAGGACAAATTCATAAAAAAACACTTTGAGTGCCCGGTAAACTTCAGAGACCTTACATATCACTCAACTCATTTAATCCTTACATGGATTCTATTATTTTCTGTCTTTACTTTTGACCCAGCTATGCCATATTAGTAGCATCAGTCAAGGCTCTCACCAACAAATAAGGACAGAGCCACAGATGAAACTAGTTTAAGCCAAAGTGGGGACTTGTGAGCTCCCCGTCCACTGGGGATTCTGGGGATTCTAGGTTCAGACAGAGAGTTCAGGCTCAGGCACTGTTCTCAGAGTTCCCAGGTCTCCTTTGGTGACTCCCTCTCCCCCCACACATTTATTTCATCCCAAGACAAATCTGGGAGAAAAGACATCTCTAAGGCTAACACAGATGCAATTGGAGGAATTGTGACTGGCTTAGCTTCAGTTGTGTGCCAGCCCTGCAGATACCACCGCATCCGGCAGAAATAGGTTTTTGTGAAATAAGTTTTATTTCACACAAAAGAAGTTCTTTAAGTAAGCTCCTCAACAGATCACATATTGGCCCCATGCCATTCTCAGCAATTTGAAACTTCCTCTTCCTTTGATTCCCCCCCCCCCAAACTCACCTCCTCCCCACCCTCAGGACAGCTTCCCTTCTGCCCTCAGTGTTTATCAGTTCTTGGGATAAAGGAAGCCAAGACTAAAGTAAGGCTAAGAGATGCTAGCAGGCAACATTAATACTTCTGTTCTGGGGGCAAGCTTAGACATGTACCCTACCTCCTGTAGGGGAGAGGGAGAGATGGGGGCAAGGATGGGAGGAGGGAGCTTATAGAAGCTGCTCTCAGTGGCCACCTGAACAGCTAAGGTTTACTGGTTTCTATTCCTGAGAAAACAGTTGGAGGCATTTTGCCTATGGCTGAGAACCTGCCTCTGCTTCCAGAACTCTCTTCACATCCTCCTCCCAATGTCTTTAGACTCTGCCTTGTTAATTGTTTGCCTTTTTGGTTTTGGCGACAGGGTTACACATAGCTTTGTGCTGGCCCCAAACTTACCAAGTAACTGAACTCTGAAGCCTTGACCCTGCTGCCATCTGTCTCCTAAATCCTGAGAGTCTCAACACACACCTCCACTCCTGGCCAAACTTCTCCTTTTCCTAATTCTCTTGCTGAGAGAAATCTTAGAGCATTGCTAATTTCCCTGGAGCTGGTGGGTCACACATGGGTCCAATTGTCCTAAATTGGTCTAGGCCCTGAGGGAAGCTGCGACCCAAATGAGTTCATGTCTCAGATCACTGTGGGATCCAGGACTGACCCTGGGTAACACCCCGAGGAAGGCTGGGACAGTGCCGGTCTCTGGATCTGAGGCTCGCATTGAGTTTCAACTCTTAAAGATACACCCCTGTGTTCCCTCACATTCACACACACACATCCTGCACTGCTGAACTTCTGTGTCAAATCCCTCTCATCATTACTTATGAATATACACATGCAGTACTTTTGAATATCCAACATACCTTGTTGGGCTGACTTCCACTATCAATTCTTTCATGTCATCTTTTCTTTTACATCAGTATTTATTGGAGGTCAGTCACAAGTATCGTATTCTCAATCTCTAATTCATACTTGCAAGTGTTTTCAACACTCTGGCAAGTAAAACTCACTGTTGGATAAATATGGTACATCTCAAAACAGATAAACAAACAAACAGACTTGTATTTGTGTCTCTGTGTGAGAATGTGCAAAGGCATGCAGGAGCCTCTGAGGCCAGAAGGGAGCTGTGGTTGGGTCCCCTGGAGCTGCAGTGACAGACAGTTTTGAGCCATTTTAGCTGTCTTCATGAACATGTAGCAATATAAATAGATAACTAGTTAGACAGGTTCTAGATAGTGTCAGATAGAGATCGGCTCATGTTTCAAAGCTTCTTTGCAAATGTCTGTCTTCTGATACTTTTCTGAACCCCATCGAGAGTGACAGACTCTGTTGTTGAGTGACCTGTGGCCTGTCTGTTGCACCTGTTCTCTCTCGCTGTCCCCAGTTTACTCCAGGACAGGCACTGGACTTGGTGTTTTTGAGATTCTGTAGAGCCACAAGGTGGACAGTGCAGTCCAGCAGGATGGAGGGATTCACACTCGAAGAGTTTAGGCTATGATTTGCTTATAAGTGGGCTAAAGGTGACTTTCTGCCAGGATACATGGTCACTGAAGTTAATGCATTACCCTGCCCCCCAAGAAGAGGTCGAAAGTGCCTACCCATGGTGCTGCTCTAAGAAACAGTTACTCTGATATCTATCAGTTAGCATCTGAAGATCTTTATCAGGAGTCTAAAAGGGCCAGCCAAATTCCAGTCTGGAAGGAGAGGGGCTCACAAAGTCCCACTTCTAGCTGACATATTGGCAATTGATGGCTGCTAGGAGTGGCAGTCAGTTTTCTTGAGGGTTGTGCCCTGATAGGTTTGTCTACTCTTCAATGAACAGTTCTATTCCCCCACACATACAAGTGGCATGATGTGGATTCCATAGAGGATGGGGAGTTAACAAGAAGGGATTGAGGATCAAAACACGCTATTTGCATGTTCTGAAATTCTCAATCAATTTTAAAACATAATCACAGTAGGTAAAAGCCCATGAAATATTATTAAATCTCAAGACAATAGTCTAAGAAATATGAAGGAGGTCATGGTAGTCCTCACCTGTGATCTAACCACTAGAGAAGCTGAGACTGGAGGATCACCATGAATTTGAGACTAGTCTGGTCTATATAGCAAGCTCTTGCTTGAAGAAAGAAAGAAAAAGGGGGGAGGGAGGGAGAAAAATAACTGTAAACAAGTAACTTGAGGTGGTGCTTATTGCTGGTGTAAAGAATGCTAGACACGCTCTTTGTATTGCTAAGGCTGTCTTAGTTAGGGTTTTACTACTGTGAACAGACACTATGACCAAAGCAAGTCTTATGTCAACATTTAATTGGGGCTGGCTTAAAGGTTCAGAGGTTCAGTCCATTATCATCAAGGCGTGGGCATGGCAGTGTCCAGGCAGGAGTAAAGGACGAGCTGAGAGTTCTACATCTTCATCTGAAAGCTGCTAACAGAATACTAGCTTCCAGGCAACTAGGATGAGGGTCTTAAAGCCCACACCCATATGACACATTTATTCCAACAAGGCTACACCTTCTAATAGTGCCACACCCTGGGCTGGGCATATCCAAACTATCATAGAGGCTGAATTACCAGAACAGAGTAACTAAATTAAATTAGAACCCTCTTTGGTCCCTGGTCTCCCTCATTTAGTAGAGGATTCCACCGTCTGATCAAGCCAGATCACTCGTTTTGAACTATGGATGGATTTTTCTGATTGCTACATAAACCTTGAGATGGTAAGGCTGAGTAGCATGATGGAATCAGTGATCGGTCAAATTCAAGAGCAGCTTAAGCAATTTCTTACAAAAAATAAAAAAGATGCATGGCTAGGTGACTATTTGGTTCAAGCCTGAATCTGGGACGCCTAACTTGCTGACTACTTCCTACTCACTAGAACAACACTTATCTCCTAAGGTAGGTAGAGGAGTCCAGCAGCACCAGCAGCACCTGGTAACCTGTTAGAAATACAAATCACCAGGCCACTGCAGCCATACCGAATTGGAAATCCTGGCATAGGGCTATGCCATGGGTATCAACTGCTCCTAAGGGGCTGGTGTGCTCTGCATGCTTTGCCGTCTCTAGTTAGAGAGTACCCGTCCTCTGTGTCTGTCTGCAGCTGCCCACAAGCTAGTCTCCTATCTTTGCATGAGAGGAACTCTTCATTTACCCTCACAGTTGTTTCTAGTGCATGCTCTGTGGAGAGGCAGTGAAGTCTGTGTCTAAGAAGTCTGGCCACCTAAATCCTGGACTACTCAGGTTGATGGGAATCTTTTCTGTCATTAAACATCACAGGACAACTCTTTGTTGGCTGATGAGGGCAATGGAAAACTTTCTTTTTTTATTGGGTCCATCTTACAACTTTCCTGTCTGAGCTGCATGTGATCAGCTTGAAACTACAGAAAGACAAAGTGTCTAAAAATACTTCTTAGTTGTTCCTAACCCTTGAGAGACTTGAGGCCACAGGGAGTAGAGAGATCTGGCAAGGGTGGGGGACATCCTCTTGAAGAAAGGGGGGAAGAGGAATGGGATGAGGAGCTGTGAGAGTGTGGACCAGGAGGGGGGCAAAAACTGGACTGTTAAAAAAATAAAAGTAATTTTAAAAAATTAAAAATAAAGTTTAAAAAAAGATAAAGTTCTACATGATGCCTTTGGTCTGTTAATGTAATACAATAATATAACACAGTTATGCATGGAAAACATAGAAAATAAGCTATCATCATCATTGTCATTGTAATGCAGGGAGGGTCTCATGAAGCCCTTGTTGAAACTTGTACTTGAGGATGACCTTGAACTCATCTTCCTACCTCTACCCAGAATAGTGGATTACAGCTAATGGCTACCAAGTTGTAAAGACCTGGGGAGCAACCCTGGGTTTTATGCTTGTGAAGCAAACATTCTACAAGCTCAGATACATCTCCAGTCTCCAAATAAACTTTAAAATTTTAGGAATTGGAAATTAGGTCTTTGACATCTATACACACACACACACACACACACACACACACACACACACTGGGGACATATAGTACACATGTTGTATTTTTAGTGGTTTTATTAAGCCTTTTCCTTAGAACCAGAGCAAGAAGAAAATACATGGCCAGAGGAATCTGTGAAATCACTTCACAAGACACTGCATAAGGGATAAGGCTCCTGCATCTGGTGAAAACTGAGTATTCTGTTCTAATCCACCTGCATATAGACTTAATCATATGCTTTATGATGTGAAGTTATGCATGAATGCCACAGAAAATAAGCTATCCTCGTCATTGTCATCATCATCGTCATCATCATGCGGGGTCTCATGAAGCCCTTGTTGAATCTTGTACTTGAGGATGATTACTATAGAGTTTTATGATTGCTAATCACAGCTATTCACTCGATTATTTGGTCCATTCATTAATGCTTACTGAGTACCCACGATTCAGCAGTCAGGCGTGCTTCTGGGACTGGGATCAATGTGGTTGCTGAGAATAACATGCCCCTACCAAACTAGACTTTGTGATTTAATGGGAAAAGGTCACGTGAACAACACATTTATAATGGAGTCACCAGGAATTTGTAGAAGGATAGCAGAACTGTGCAGGGATGGAATGGCAAGAGACCCACATGGGGTTTGGAGCTTTGTTTTTGGAAGCCCTTTCAAACATGTTTGATGAAAATCATCCCGAGGTATACTGCCCACAGGAAGGAAAGTCCCGGCGAAGGAGGCCCTTCTGCAGTCTGGTAGCTGCTCACTGACTCACTTTTGGTAAGTGTTGGAAAACATGACGAAGGTCAAGAAGATCAAACCAGCAACGCAGCCAATGGCCAGGCCCAGCAAGCTGCCATGCACATGCATGGCCTGACAGCGCTCTCCCGTGTAGAAAAAGGCATGCCCAGAGACGCACCTGTGGACCAGGACACAGAGAGTGATAACCACCTGGACCCTGGGTGCTTCCTAGCCACATGCCCCACCAACAATAGCACTAACAGTAGCAAATAAGTGCAGACCACCTCCAGCCCAGCCGTGGGCTTCATACGTATCAATTCATTTAGCTTTTGTGAGGCAGGGGGCTATCATCCAGCCATTCTCACTGTCCGTTATTTAAGCTAAAGAAGCATCAGTAGCTGTCAGAGTCACACGGTTTGTATTTCACGCTGACGCTGAGACTCAAGAGAGAGCCCTTGGCCACTTTGCATCAGGAGGAAGGCTTGGACCACTTCAAGAGTACTTTCCCTGACCCTGCCTCAGCTACGCTGCCATGGAAGCTCCCCTGAGAGAGCCTGAGTTAGTAGAACACTCAACTGCTAAAACTCGCAGACACATCAGGTGTATTACCGTGAGATGCCACACTGCCAGGGGTCTCTCCAAGTTTCTAAAAGTTCACATGAAAGAATTAAGTTTCTGTGCCAATTAAAGTTACTGACACATAGTAGGGGCACATTAGCTAAATTCTGGAACTTTTTTAAAATTAATGTTATTTGGCTGTGAGCATTGGTGGTGCACACCTTTGGCTCCGGCACTACAGAGGCAGAAACAAGTGGATCTCTGAGTTTAAACCAGCCTGGTAAACAGAGCAGCCTCCAGGAGAGCTTGGGCTACAAAGAGAAACTTTGTCTTGAAAGGAAATGTTATTTTGCATAAAGATCATTGAGGGGAGGGCTCCATTGCTTCCATAATGACAACCTCCTCCTTTGTTTTGAACATGCCAACCACAGAGAGCAGGCTAGGATATTCATGGGGTCCTTTTATTATCCTCTGGGTTCTTGGGTAAGGCTCGAGACAGGGTTTCATTATGACACCCCAGCCTAGCCTGGAACGCACTATGTAACTCCTGTTAGCCTCAAACCCAAGATCCTCCTGCATCAGCCTCTCAAGGGGCAGCAATATAAAAGTAAGCCACCACACCTGGCTTTCTTTTACCTTTAAAGGATTCCTCTCTAGCCTGGGAGTTTTCTCCTTAAAAATCCAAAATAGCAATAGACATATTTTTCTTGTGATCAGATACCAAAAGCTTGGGTTACTTTTAGCAAGATTATCCCACAAGGTCCCCCTCCTCTGCTTCATGGATGTGGGAAATCAATAACCCTTTGGTACATTGTTGTAAGATTTTCCATGTGCAATCATATTATGGCAGTAGAAAGGAGAACCGCTAGAAGTTAGAGGGTCTCAGAGGTCACGGGGAGAAGGAAGGAACCAAAGTGGAGTCTGACTGGTGTTATCAAAAGGTTAGAATATTTGGGTTAAAGCTTTTATCATAACCAATTGGCTCTGAAATTGCTGTATTGGCCTCTTGTAATTGTGATTTTAAATATACATAAATCTAATTGGATAACTAATCAAGCTTTAAGAGTTATACTTCTACCGATTAATTGGATGGTGAGCTGGCAGACTGTGGGTGGTGTGGGGTTGTTGTGCGGTAGTGAACTTAGCCCCACCCCACCGGAGAGGTGGCTAACAGAGAGACCGCGGAGTGAGGTGGACCAGTGGAGGCCCTATGGCCGGAGAGTTTGCGGGCCTAGAGATCAGCAGCTCCAGGGAGTTGGCGGCGGCAGGAGCGCTAGAGCGTGGTCAGAATCCATGGAGAGGCGGCAGGTCAAACTTTGTTAATATTTTCCCACAACAGTGCAATGGGTGGCAACTCCTGGCTTTCTTTATGGGCCAAGTGCAGCTAGTAGGAGTCTCTACTGGGATGTGATGTCTGAGAACCTAGCAGGGGCCTGTCTTTGATCTGTTATTGGTGCCCTATCTGGGGTGAGTTGATGTTTGATAAAATGTCCCCCAAAATAGTTAATACTCTTTGCCTCTGGTACCTAAATACGAGCTCCATCTAATCACGAAAAAAATAAAATCAAGTTTCAACAAAGCAGTAACGATGAAAAGTCATTACTCTTCAAAAATGTCGAGGTGATGAATAACAAGGATGTTTTCAAGCTGAAGGAGACTAAGGAGACGCAGAACTAGATGCCTCGGGATGTCCTGGAACAGAAAGGGGACACTGAGGAAACCATGGCGGAATCTAAGTGAAGTCTGCTGTCTGGCCCACAGCATTGTCCATGTCTTTCCTTTGCTAGCTTAAACACGGTTGTGAGAGATTTGAACATGAGAAGAAGATTTTGAAGGACACGGGGGAAATCGGTAGTATTTGTGCAGAGTCAGCGTGCCTACAAGTCTAAAGTTATTTCCAAGTAAAATTTCAAAAGAAGAAACAAAGTGGAGATGAGAACTGAGAGGAGACAAGCCTGTGTGGGCATCACCCCGTATGTCTCCTGCATACTGCAAGTTCCCGCTCTGGCATTTATTATCTGGATAACTTGGGACAGATTACTCTTTGTTTGTTCACCTTCCTTGATGTACTAGGCGAAGGAAAGAAGAGCTGGGTCCCAAGGTAAAATCAGATCATGTTGTCTAATGCTGAGAGAGACATGTGATACCCAGATAATGATAATCAGGTATTCCTGTTACCCTCATCAAAAGCATAATAATAGAACAGAACCGATGAATTCTATAACTAGTACTGCTACGGCTAATAAATAATTAATAAGACACCTGTCATCCATGAAGAGTCAGGTTTGATCTTGATTCTCTGCAGCAGGTCACAGAGCAGAGAATCCCTAGGTCAAAGCCCTTCGGGCGGCCATGTTGGCATAGTCAAGATAAGCAGTGTTCTATATAATGTGCTCATTGTCACGTTCTTTTATGTGTATACGTGGTGTGCGTATATCATTGAGTGCCCGTGCATGTGTGCGCACATGAGTGTGGGTGCGTGTATGTGTATATACATGTGCGGCATATGTTCATGTGTATGTTGCCAGAGATAGACACTGAGCGGTACCTTCTTCGGCTGGCTCTTCACCTTACTCTTTGAGACAGGGTTTCCCTCGGAACCCTAAGCTGACTGATTTAGGTAGGTTGCCAGGCCAGTGAACTGCATGGATATTCCCATCCCCAGCGGCCTAGCACTGAGGTCACAGGCATGTGTCACTATGCTCTGATGTTGTACGTGGGTGCTGGGGACTCAAACACAAGTCCTCAAATTGTGCAGCAAGCACGTTGCCAGCTAACAACTCCTCCTCAATCCCGCCTCTGTGACTTTTTTTTTTTAATTTAT
This sequence comes from Apodemus sylvaticus, assembly GCF_947179515.1. Lineage (NCBI taxonomy): Eukaryota > Metazoa > Chordata > Mammalia > Rodentia > Muridae > Apodemus > Apodemus sylvaticus. The sequence continues at coordinate 83,967,730 of NC_067480.1, read as the reverse complement.
TTTTTTTTCCTCTGTGACTTTTTGAACAGCAAATTAGACTCAGACATGCTACCCCACCCTTGGCCTTAGAACCTACCTGCAGCTGGCCATTCCCTTCACGTTCACACACGTGCCTTCATTCTGGCAAGGGTTTGGGTCACAGGGATCTCTGAAGTACTGTGGCCAGTTGTGGTCCTCCATGGGGCCTGTGTTCTCCACTGAGCGCTTCTGTCTGCTGGGCTGTCTCTGGCCCAGGCTGCTTGGCAGGGATTCCTCTGTCCTGGCTTTTCTGGAGCCTTCTCCCAAGGCAAGAGGCTCCTGATCTTGCAGAAGGAGGCCTCGGGGCATCACGCTTCTGCCTGAAGTGGGCACTTCAGTCTGGTTCAGGTGGGTGAGGTCTTCAGGACCCAGGCCACGCAGTGAAAGAATTCAAGATTAATGACTGACTCTGATGGGCGCCCACTTCTAGAAGTTCTCTGTGGCTCCTCTCTCTTTCACAGATACCATATTACATAGAGAAGTAGCTTTTCCTCAGGATGCCAGCTCTCTTCTTGTAACATAATCCTGTCAGACTATTCCTTATTCATTTTACAAAAAAAAAGCATATACTAACCAAGGGTAGATGGACCGAAGCTAAACTGAAGTCAGCATATGGTCATCGCTGATAAATTGTCACAAAGATAACATTTCAAAAGATGAAAATTTGGTTTCTCACAGGGACAGTTAAAGATTATAGATTTTACTACAAAGAAACTATAGACCTTTGAAGAGTTAGACACACTTGCCCTGGGTTACTGTCAATGTATCACATGATAAACTCTGCATGACTGTGTGTAATTTTTATGTATCAATCAAAGAACATATTTAAAACATTATACAATTTTTTTGCCCAAACAAGTAAAATGTGGCTATTATAACCCGATCTTTTTCTTTTCTTTTTTTTTTTTTTAAAAAAAAACTCTCCTAAAAAAATAAAAATACGAGATTTCTAGTTCCCTGACTTGTTTTAAAATCAGTGCCAATCAATAGACCAGTCAGAGCCTAGGATTATTGACCCAGGAAGTCTAACAAAGTACCTTGAAAGTCCACGGAGATGATGAGGGTGTCGTCTTTAAGGAAACTTCTTCTCTTCAGCAGCTGGTGGGAGATGGCCTGGCCCCAGCCCCAGTCAATGCTTCTAAAACAATTGCAGTCCGTATCATAGACTCCCACCTTGGATGGCCTGTCCCAGATGACAGAGTCATTTATAGCTGCAGAGGGAAGAGAGGCATGCAATCTCATTAGCTGTGCCTTCCAATTTGTCGTTAAAGAACATCAAGGGCTTTGTTAAAACTCTCCCTCTCCCTCTTCCCGTCTGTCTCTGTCTCAGTCTCTCTCTCTCTCTCTCTGTCTCTCTCTCTGTCTCTTTGTCTCTCTCTCAAACACACACACATACACACACATGCTTCATAATAAAACAAGTAATAATAAAACTAATAAAATAATAAAAATAATAAAATAATAATAAATAATAATAGTAAAGAATAAATGTTCTGAAAAAGGCTCAACACTCAGATTGTCCTCTGGCCTAGCCTCTACACGTGGATAGACACACACACATACACACACATGTACACACACACACACACAGACACACACACTCACGTGTGCACGAAGAACAATCTATCACTCTACATTCACATCACTATGCCATTGCTGTGCACAGGGGAAGAGGAATGATACTACCTTTTACACCTCTGCTGGCCATCCTAGAGTCGGGGCAGTTCTTGTGTTCCAGTCACCTACCTGGAGATGTTTGGGACTTGGAGGTGGTGAACGTCAAGGTCAGGGACATCCTGTTCCTGGCATCAGGCTCCTGGTCCAGGATGGTCATTATGGCCTGTCTGTTTTCCACCGGCCACTCCAGAATCATATCGTTATCCCCACTGCACAAGTGGAAAGCGAGTCCCAGGTATCCAGGGTTACTGGTGATTCTACCATTGGGGTACAAGGTCACCCCAAAACCATAACCCTCAGAATTGTAGAACCTAGGGCTCAGGAGCTTCTCCCCTTGCGCTGTGTTCTCAATGACCTGGGAGATATTCCGGATGGTCCAAACCCCTGTAGGGCAGGGGGTTTCTGTCAAAGTGATGTCATCAAGGTAAATACCGCCATCTGAGTTACCAGGGTCACCTTTGGCACCCAGGAAAACATATCGAAATTTCTTTTCTTCCTTGAGTGTCACATGAGCAATTTTCCAGTTGTGATCGGAATCTCCTGAGTTAAAAGAAAGTTGGTGGCAGTCGGTGACAACAGTTGATGAGCCAGGGACACATACCCACCCGTTCCCTCCTTCACTCTTCAGGGTGGCTCCTAACAGAGGCGCCATTGCAGAGGTATTAAGCAGCTTTGCCCAGTCACTTGTTGTGATATATAGAGTTAGCATCTGCAGGGACAGGTTTCAAGGCACGTCACTGAGCTGACTCCTATCCCCTCCTTCTCCAGTCTCTCTCTCTCTCCCAACCCAGGCTTTATGTATAATTGATATTAAAATCTTAGTCACTTTTGATTTGCAGCATTTTTAAAGCTGCAGTTTCCTCCTGAGTGACCTTGCTGTTTCCACAGACTGCTATCAGCTCTTGGTGACACCAAAATGTTCATGCATTCAGCTAAACCCCCATAAAATAGACATTTTAGGTGTTAAAGATCAAACAATGGGTACATTTCAGGGTTCATCCTTTGTCTTGTTGCCAAAAATCTGTCTGTCTAGACTTTTCCCTGCACATTTGGAAGTTCTAGTATGGAGGGAACCCAAGGAATCCAGGGTAACCAGAAGCCAGTGACTCTGTGTTAAGAACAAACTAGATCTCTTCGCTCTTTTGCTGAGGCTGAACTGGAAATGGGAAGTTTGACCAAAAACCTTAGGTAAGGGAGTGAGGGGCCAGTCTAGTGTATGGAGGCATGAGCTGAACAGTCAGAGAAACGCCAAGGTCATATGGAGAGGAAACACTAGGAAAGATTCACAGAATGCCCCAAAGCTAGGCAAAAAAGTTTGAAATGAAGTTGAGAGGGGACCCTGGGGGTGACCCCTTTCCTCCCCTGCATCTTCTAGCCAGAGCTAAGCTTTTCCCAGAACAAAGAGCCTTGGCGTCCCTTTTATTCTCTGGTCCTTCTAAGGTTGACCATGGAGACAGGCTTCTGGGTGGAACTGGTCACAGTTGCTCAGACACTTAAGACAAGGCTGAGAAGGTGCATGGACCACATCAGGGACAGGGGAATCCATGTAGCTGTCAACTTTTGGGTGAGAACACATGAACTGTAAATATAATGGGTGACTTAAAGCCTAAAACAGTGTGTGTGGAGGTGGGGCAAAAACACAGATGTGAACTAAGTACTCAGCAGATTCCAGCTCATGGGAATTCCAATGAGGGAATAGAAGTTCACGTCTTGCTTCTGAGTAACTGCTTTGATTTTATGTTTTGAGGTTGGAATGTAGGGCAGGGTAGAAGTACACAGACCCTAAACACTGGGCCACATAAGCACAAACTTTCTAAATGAAATTTCCAAGTTTTACCTAAGTGAGAGGCTTCCCTGAATCAGTCCGGTGGTAATGATACCTCGATTGTTTGAGCCAAACTTTGTGATAGTTCAGAATTGTCATCTATTAGAGGTCCTGGCCTCACTACAAACATAAGCTGTGTATGTATACATATGTGAGAGTGTTTATACTCATATTTGTATATAAACATTTTGTAATTAAGCTTACATATAAAAATCTTATAGTCCTATATTTCTCATATTGATAAGTATACTAACACACACATTTTTATATAAGCATGAAATTTGGGTTAGAATATATTAAAATGGGCATTTCACAAAAGCTACAAACTACTCCAATATGATGGTAAGTAGCTTATGTTGAATACCCTAGTTTTGCCAAGTTGTACACAACTTTTAGAGAAGTGTCACAGACAGGACACACATAGAATACAAGGATTTCAAGATCCATTTACACACTTTGTCTAAGGACTGTACAAAGATGCCCTGTGAGAAGTCAACTCATTTAAGGAACTAAATTCCACCTGGGATGGATTCATGCTTCCTGGTAACATTTTCAGAGTGAGCTGGACACGGTGGGGAGATGATAATCCGTCCATTGATTGCATTATGCTTACAACACATTCTCATTTTCAATATTCTTTACTCTTAAAGGGTTTCTTTAATAAATAAATGCTTTAATAAAAATGCGATATGGGTCCAGTTTATCTCACTGGGTGATGCTTTTGTGTGCAAGTTCATTATAATACACTTTTAATTATTAAAGAAAAACAAAAGGTGTTTCGCTGAGATCCTTCCACCAAATTAGCTTTGACTAATTGAAGCTTGGAACAGCAAGCCACGCCCTCAAAGGAAAAAAAAAAGCAACTGCGGACACTCAAACAGCTGATGTTGGAGTGGGCAGAAGTGACTGGACACATATGGTTCCCAAGGACATCTCAAAGAGTTTCCTCTTTTCAAGAGTAGCAGTCTGTTTTATATAATGCAAACAGTACTTACTTTCCAGGATTCACTTTCAGAAACTCTTTGTTGGGTAGGGAAAATGTCAAGGTCTGTTTCCCCTGTTCAGAAAGACGTGTTGCCACAACAATAACAATAAAAATAGAAATATTTAGCTTTAAGGAGCTAGGTCTGAAGACCCTCACTGTCTACCTGAGCACTCCAAAATTTTCCTTCTGACCCCCAGAAACATACAGAACACCACAGCGCATAAATGGCCGTGGTTGGGTCAATGCATTCAGTGGCTTATGTTCCCATCATTATTTAAAATGCTGAAGTAACCAGAGCCCACTTGTTAGGTCTTAAGGTACTTCGTATTTTACATAATGATGTCATTTTCTTTCCTAAAACAGAAACAAGAGCACTTATGGCCAATTGCTTGGCATCCGTCCACTTTCTTATGTCTGCCTCTGAGTCACCTACTTTTCTTGGATTTGGGATTCATCCGACCTCTTACAATAGTATCTTCAAGCCTCACCTAAACTCTTAACTTTCCAGGGCTTAAAATTTTCTAAAAAAAACATGTCAGAAGAGTGTGAGGGAGATTTGGAAGAAGCTGAGAAGGAGGAGAGAGCCAGAAGTGGGCAGAATGGATGATAGAGAGAGAAGACCATGGCCCCAGGGTTTCACAAGCCGGTCCTTCTGTAACCGCTCTAGATACCTCGAAAGGTCTGGATCTTGGCCAGCTGGCGCACCTTGCCCGTGCTGTCGTCCCTTCTCACCCAGACTTCAAGTCTGTCTGCAGGGCTTCTTGTCATCTTATAAAAAAACTGCAAACACTGCTGCTTCCTCTTGGGGTAAAGGATCCGAGACTCCAGAAGTGCTCCCTCTCCTGTTGCCCCCGAGCTGGTGTTGAAGGACATGAAGTAGCCGGCCCCTGTGGAGAGAACAGCCCAACGTACCATCTCTGCCTTCCCGTGACCTACACACAGTTCCATCTGCCCAGACAAACTGAAGTAGGAAAACCTAGCCGTTATCCAGGCACCCAAAGCTAGAACTTCTCTGAGGAACCAAAACGAAGCCCACTTTTCTGGAAACATCTTCTCTCAGTGAGTGCAGTTACAATCTAGCTAACACCATTGCTCTGCATATCTAGGTTATTTATTTGTATGTATTGACTTTTAGAGAGAGGGTTCTCTACATTGCCCAGCCTAGTTTTGAATTCATGATCTTCCTGTCTTAAATTACAGCTGATCCCAACCTGCACATTTTCATTGATTGGCTTTTCCCAAAAGTTTGTGAAATATAAATGCCTGCCTTACAGCACACAGGATTCAATCAAAGTTTGATGGAATTTGGTATATGTGAGATGAATTCTAGTTTCCTTGCCAGCTTCCTAGTTTAAGTTAGAGAGTCACTACAAAGCAAAGAGTTGATCTCCTTATTTGGTGAGAAACAGTTCAGGGTTATGATTTGGGTTTCAAATGTTTATAGTAATATGGGTTGAAACTACTGTTTCTAACCAGATTGGATCTCCAATGGGAAAGAATTGTCTCTACTGTTTCACAGAATGGTTCGTATGAAACATACAAAGGACTGATTAAAAATTCCACCTGAATTTTTATTATAAAATATATAGTTACATATTTTTTATTTTTTTAAATTATATATATATATATTTTTTCCTGTACATGTGCATTCCTTCTGGGGTGTAGTCCTCTCCTACTAGGATCTAGAACATTAGAACATTCTCCCAGAATGCTCTTCTTCTGCAATCATCTCTTTGTCTCTCTGGAAGTTGAATATTAGCCTGGTAGTGAACCCACAGGGGAGGGCCAATCAGAGATGACAAAGGCAACTTATGACTTCAGGATTGATGACCTTTTGAATCTTATGTGACAGAGACTTTCATCTTCTACCGGGCTCAGGGAAGGGTGCAGTGGTAGCAAATGATCTCTCTCATTCTTCTTGGTGGCCTGGCATTTAGCTGACTCTTCTGAAAGGATATCTAATCACATCTGAGGCTGACATGGGCCAAGAGACTTTACAATAAATAGCCTAGCCTTTAAAGGGCTATTATAGCCCGTAACCCCACTTGCTTTCAAAAGGCTTGACACACCTTTCCTTGGCAGGCACGTGATAAACAGACACTAAAATAAAATTGGAAAGGCCCTAGCATTGTAGCTTAACTGAAATCCCAGTGCAAACCTCAGTACCACATAAATTGTTTGTGGTGGTGCATCCCACAATGCCAGCACTTGGAGAGTGGAGCAGGAGGATCAGATGTTCAAGGTCACTGCCCTCTGCATAGCAAGTTTGCAGTTAGCCTGAATCACATAAGACTGCGACTCATAAATAAATAAATAAACAAATAAATAATAGAATTTTCAAAACCTCACCAGAGAAAGGGAAGCTGAAAACATGAAAAGTGGGAGAGGAAAGCTACAGTCTCCAGCTAGAGGCTTTGTGAGCCTCGTCTTCCTCCTTCTCTCTGGAAAGGTTGAGTATGTTTGCGTTTTATGAGACTTATAAATACCAGACATCTTAAGAAAAAGCCCACAGTAACAATTTTCTATCCTCGCTAATAGTCAGTGGAGGAGCTGCATTTCAAACTGAGAGCTTTACGAGCCAAACTCAAGTTCAAGGCCAGCCTGGAAAACAAAGTGAATCACCTGCAAAGTGAGTTCCATGACAGCCATGGCTACATGGAGAAACCATATCTTGAAAAACAAAACAAAAACAGAACAGAAACAGACATAAAACCAACCAAACGAAATTTAAAACGAGCAATGATGGAGATACTTCCCACAAAAAAATTAAAGTATCACATATAGTCATTTTCAGGTTGGTTACATATAATGATTCTAATACCTTTGAATCAAAATGATTTTAGCCTGCTTTCTTTTAGCTCTGTATGAGTATCATGTTAAACATGGTATCATGCTGACCATGATTCCATGGTTATCATGGGAAACATATATATCTTTATTTAAAATATTTTAGAATGCATTTATTGGCAATTTTGCACATGTATACAAAGTGTTTCGATAATATGCATTCTCCACTGCCTTACACTTACTCCTGTGGACACTTCCCAACACAGTCTCTTCCTATTTTCATGTAATTTATTTTGTATCACTCAGTGAGGCTAATTAAGGTTTCCTGCATGCAGGGGTGGAGGGTAATCTCAATATTCTCTTGCCTTTCCACAGCCTGGAGACATTTTTACTAAGTTAATGATTAAGGTATGAGAAATATTCTTTTTCCTTGTTCGGGTTTTCAGGTTTGATAATTAACACAGTTACCTGGAGGTGCAATCCACTGGTGGCCACGCACCACCTCAGAATGCTGACTTTGACTAACACTAACCTTTACACTGTCCCACCAAGGTGTGGTCCACTTGTCCAGGCTGACTGCTGTCCCAGCGAACCCAGTCAGCATCATCTATGGTCCCCTGGATCATTCCGCAGATGTTGGTCTTCTCAAAGGCGCAGTGGTCCAACAGGGTATGTGTTGTGGCTGCATGCGATATTTTTGTCATGTGCTTAAAATGTAAAGATATCTCATTCCAAATAGTTAATGTCTTAAGCCACTAAAACAACACTGTTCAAACGAGACAAAAATCACGAGCTATTCACTTTCCAGACCTCTTCCCAAATGCAGCCCTTACTGACAGTGCTTAGCTCTTAGAACACAGACACAGAACCGCGTAACCCAGAGAACCAGAAATTAACTGCAAATATCCTTGCTAAATAGGCCAACGTGAACAAGGCCAAGGATGAGACACTAGCACACTGGGATTTGTATTCACTAGGCCCCTGCATACTTTTCGAGTACAACTGGAAAAGACTCCCATCTCAAAGCTTTAGAGCAGTTGAAGATTAGCCCAAGGAAAGAGTTTGCAGGGCGTAACACATTTTCCAACCCATTCCCTATCTTGACTTTTACATAATTATTCACCCATTGTAAGGAAGCCAGGGGAAATAGACAATAACAGCTCCTTATATTTGCCTAACAGTTACCTTATAATATATATACCGATACAGATATGCATATACATATGCATCATATACATAAATACATGTGACATAACTATCCTATGGATTGTCTTTTTTTAAAGAGAGAATGTACTCACTGCAATTGTACATCCGATTCAGTCTCATTAAATCAATGGTACTGAAATCCAGGCGCTGTCCAATGATGGCGTTAAACTCAGGGATCTTGGTAGTGATGGTAGGGACGCTCTCGTTCTTGTTAAATGAAAATGGCCCATAGTGCATCACGGACTCATAATCATAGGGTGTGTTGAGGTCTGTGATGGTGTTGTCGTCATATGTCTCGAAATTATGTTCATAGTCTGTTGGGGAGAGAACCCTCAGGTACTGCTCAGCCATGCTATTCTCTTTGCCTCAGATATCTCAAAAATGGGAACATTGCATCTTCAGTTAATAAACATATATGCACATATATATCTTACAATTAAAATATATAAAAGAATATACATTGTTGAATATTTAGTTCTAACTCATTGATGTCTTAATACATTTGTAAAATAGTATGTATAAGATTGTTTGAATGGCCATAAAGTATTCATGTTCTATTAATACACATACTTGTATATTATGTTGCATTACAAGTATTTCATGTAATTGTCTGAGAGAATGTGTATAGGTGTGTGGTTTTTAGAAATAAAGCAAAATGGGAAATGTAAGGCAAGAATTATAAACAAGAAGAGAAGAAATGTTTGAATTAAGGAAAATATTCGGGCGTAGAAATGTTTGAATTAAGGAAAATATTTGGGCGTATGTTAAGATATCTCTCCTAATGACCAAGTACACCCATCGCCAGGTCTATCACCTTTCACCAACCAGCTCTTTATGTGTTGGGTAATGAACTTCAAGGGTTGATGTGAAAGGTAAGCAGTGGGAGAGAAAGAATTGTCTTGATCAAAGCTCATGCTCCTTGGTCTAGGAAGAACTTATCTAAGTGAAAACAAGATATGAAGAAAAAAACATGTTTTTCCTTTAAAGGAAATGTATTGCGGTAAACATCGGTAGGAAGGAGATAAGCCGTGGGGACACGAAGAGCTGAGGTACAAAGCCCAATCGATGTCCTGAAATTGACCAGTCACCAATAACTTACTGTTTCAGCCGCCCAGATAGGAAGAGTTGAGAAGTGTTTAATTGCATTCTTGTAAGGCATATAAGGCATAAATCAGTGGGTGTGGTCGTTTTCGTTATAAAAGCAGCTCCATTTCATGGTACTATAGCTTGTTCAACCTCTACTTGACCTCAGAAGTTGAACCTTTTCCTTAGTGGAAAAGAAGAAACTCAATCCTGCTCCAGAGAACGGGGACAGAAACTGCAGCACAGCTATCAGTCAGCATGTTGGCCCTGGGATACACTCGGGGCTGCATAGGCTGAGATGACACACAATAAAACACACAAATGACTCTGGGAGTCATACTGGCTTTGCTTATCTCGTTGGGGTTCTGTCTCCTTGGAGCACAGTAATCCAGTGATTGCAGGCAATATAGGAATACAGAACTGAATGCGATGGAAACAGAGATAAGAGGGAGATATGTTCTGAGCAACCATAGCTCAGCCAGCACTGAGCAAATCTGCAGACTGCGCCAGCCAGTGTGGGTTCACGGATAAGTGGACATCATTTGCCTTAAAATGGTCTTTAAAAGCCACTGAGTATTACTTTCCTCAAGTCTTAGAAATAGGATTTTTTTTTTTACTGCTAATGAAAATTTCAGCAAAGTCAACTGTATATGTAGGAAGGTAAGAAACTCAGACCTGTAGGCAAATATAGGCCGAGTCGGAGAGCTCTAAGGCTCATAGTCAGCTGATGTAGTACTTTTGCCTGCGAGTCCATTCCCCTTTCTCCTATATGCCCAGTTATGGTACAATCAGCTCTGAGAGACAAACACATTGAGTCTTATCTGAAATATCATCTCTGAGGAAGTAGATTCCCAAACTTACTTCAGGGAACCACTCCACCTAAGACTACGTCATGACTCCAGTGCTTATGTGGTAAAATGTGTTGGTGTGTGTGTTTGTGTGTGTGTGTGTTGCGTGCCAGTGACAAAGATTTTTACAAATTTCAGCTTTCTTGTTATTTTTCTCTCATCCCATATTCATTGTATTATCAGAACATGAAGGGCTGGGAGGGACACAGTTCGAGGAACCACATAGGGAATTCTGATATTAGCAAGCTCTGTCGGCCCTCCTGTAAGACCCACTGACCATTTTACCACTAAGTAAGCTGTGCTGACAGGAGTCTTTACTAGATTCAGATTTAATTCTAAAACTGGAATAGTTCTTACAAGCCCATAAAAGTCAAAGGCCCACATAAACATGGCCAAGTATGAACCTATTTAAGAAACTGGAATAGAAATAAAAAATTCCTATGCAGAAAAATGATTTACTCAAAGCAGCATGTGTGCTAAGAGTGAAGTCATTTTTACCATAGTAAAGTTTCGTTATTTCTTTATGACTTGAAAGAATTCTTTTCCACATCCTGAACTAATTCCTACACCCAAAACATCTATGCATATATACACATATAGATGCACACAGGCACACACACTTATATACATATACACCTACACACACATACACACACATACGCATGTATATATATATATATATATATATATATATATATATACACAAATATGCATACACACAGGCATACACACTTATATACATATACACTGTATAGACATATATGTACACACAAATACATTAATGCACACATACACACAAGCATATATAAACACATATACATATAGCATATGCACATATGTACTCACACACTCATACACACATAAACATATACATTGCTTTGGGTGGGTTTCTACTGATGTGATAACTGATTATGACCCAAAGCAGCTTCAGAGCCAGGGTTGATTTCATCTTAGTCTTCCACGTCACAATCTAAAGGAAGTTGGGGAAGGAACCTGGAAGCAGGGATGGAAGCAGAAGCCATGGAGGAAGGGTACTAACTGGATTGCTCTCCAGGATTTTCTCAGCTGATTTCTTATACACACCAGGACTGCCTGCCCAGATGTGACATTACTCATAAAAGCCTAGGCCCTCCCCATCAATCATCACAATCAAGGAAGCACACTAGAGACTTGTCTACAGGCCAATTCTACCGGAGCATTTTCTCAGCTAAAGTTCTTTGTTCCCAAGTGATCCTAAATTGACACTGGGGATTTGAACTCTGGTCCTCCCTCATTCTTGCATAGCAAGTGTTTCTCTAAAAAAAAAAAAGTCCCAGTTTCCAATTTAAAAAAACAAAACAAAAACAAAACCAGAACTTTCTTCTTTTTGTCCTGGAATCTTACAAATTGTAGCCATTTAAAAATTTATATAATGATGTATATTATATGTTACATATAATTTCATACAAATGATATATACATATTACATATTTATTATATATGTAAATAATATCTATAAATATAATATAATATATAATGTACATGTATAATTCTTTTATCAAGTTGGCATAAAAAATTGCCAACAATCACACACATGAATAAAATGGATATACTCACACACACACAAATACACACACGTGCACATAAGACACACACAGTTGCACAAAACCCCCTGGAGTGTGTCTGGCAGCCATCATCATCACCGTAGCCTTCTGAAGCTGCCATGCAGAAAACAACCCTAATGTCCTCTGAAATCCTTTTATGCCTCACAACAAGAAAAGACTTTTAGATCGAGCTTTAACAAAACACCGATACAAAGCACACACTCTGACTTTCAAGTGACCACCACCCTGCACACAGTGAGTCAGCCATCCTCCCATTCAGGGACCAGTCCTGCATCAGAGACTGACTCTCCTGTTCCCAGACTCTGCCTAGGCCTGATGCAGATGTTCTCAGAAAGCCACAAGGGCAGCAGCAGGCTCTTTCCCTCTATGCTTGGTTCATACGCACCTGTCATGATTTCATCCCACCAGATGTCCACGTAATCATCCCGGTCAGTCCTTGACTGCTCATGGTGGAACCCCAGAGCGTGCAGAATTTCATGTTCGATGATAGCTTTATAGTCACATCTCTCACCAATGGAAATGTTCTGTCCCCCATGTTGATCACCAACCATAGACCAGCACCTTTAAAACAAAAGGAGAGGAAGATGTTTTCATAGTCATAATTTATACATAGTTTATATGTTTTAAATGGCTAAAATTTATATGATTCCAGGACAAAAAGAAGAAAGTTGGGTTTGATTTTGTTGTCTTAGGTTTTTTATTTGTTTGTTTTTAATTGGAGGCTGGGAGATTGCTTAGCGGAACACTTGCCCTGCAAGAATGAGGACCAGAGTTCAAATCCCCAATGTCAATTTAAAAGCCAGCATCGGAGACACCTGTAACCCTGTAACTTGGAAGGCTGAGACAGGCTCCCAGAGCAGCCTAGCTAGCCAGACTCTAGAGTGTCCAGGTGCTGACTTGGGCTACAGACTCACTCAAAGTTCTCTCTTCCATCTGTTTGGAAACGTCCAATACAGTATTGTTAGTTCTAGGTAGATAACTATGCATGACAACATCAAAACTTGTTCCTTTCAACCAGCCACAACTTTGTACCTAAGGTTGCGTTCATTATCCTACGTATACGAGTAGGAAGCGTGATGTGCACAGGTGCTTGGATCAATTCAAAACAAAAGGTTTAAAGGAAGACTTTTAAAACCAGAAAGGAAGGCATTTCCATATATTTGTGGCTAGATGCTAAGAAAAGAGTTACTTATGGGAGGTTCTCAGCAAGCCACGTCTGTGCTCGCTTAGGCCAGTTGAGAGTGGTGACCCATCTTAAAAGCCACTCTTCCCTGCAGGCAAACGGATCATAGGATCATAACAAGGCATCAAGGAGAGAAAATTGATATTCTCCTTCCCTTTCATAAGCCCACAGGGCACTCCAAAGAACAACACTATTGCTTTTAGATTAAGATACTGCCTTTTCCTGATGGCTGTGGCTGATTTAAATGCTATCTTTAGGGAATTACCAGATCTCCTATATGGAGCAGAGATAACGTTCATGCTTACGAAGACTATCCATAATAAAACGAGTTAATGAATACAGAAGTTCACATCTTTGGATATAGTTTGGCTGCATGGGGAAGACTGCCTACCTCATACTGAAGACTCCTGGGTCAGCCCAAAACTTCCCCGAGAGACCAGCAGCCTAGGGGACTTCTGACAGATTCCCTAAATTCCTCCCTCAGGGAACACCTCCTGACTTCTGTTGGCAGTTGATCATGAAATGTCCCTCTTAGGCCCCTGTGTTTGTCCCCAGCTATTTTGGAAGCTATGGGAACTTCAGGAGGTGGAGTCTTACTGGTGAAGAGCTTCATTCACAAGGGACCTGCCTTGAGGTTTTATAGCCCATCTTCCTGTCTGCTTTGCATTTCCTGGCTGTGTTACAGCTCTGATGGCATGGACTTTCCCAATGGGGGTGTTGTAGCTCTGAGTAGGGAGGTTTTACCAGTGCAAACATTACAACTCTGAGGAGAAAGGCATCTGGGCGTCAGGAGCCAAGGAATACCACAAAGTCACATGACACAAGAAACTTCACACAAGAGGTTTACTGGGAAAGACACAAGATGGTGGCTGCTTCTACTTGGGCAAGAAATAACAGGGAACTGAGCAGGAGACAGGTTTATATAGGATTTCTTGGGGGCAGAGTTTTCCAGGGTAGAGATTTCCAAAGTGGAGCTTGGTGAGATTTCAAGCCAAACCCAGGGATCGATGGGATTTCATGCTCAGGAATTGGTGAGCCTTTTTGCTCAGGGATTGGTGGGTTTTTATGCTCAGGGATTGGTGGGGTTTTATGCTCAGGGATTGGTGGGGGTTTGGGTAGGTTTTCAAACCTAGATGTGGTTTTGGACATTTTTCCCTCCACTAAGAATGCAATGTCCCAGATACCTTACCTTGCCTTCTTCACCACTATGAACTGTTGGGAGTTGGTCTGGTGCTGTGTATACAAATGCTAAATACCGGCCCCCAAGATCTGGTTGCCCCCAGACCAGACAATGAATTCCCAAGGTATGCCGGTCTTTGTTGTGTAAATCTTGCTCCCAAATTTAAAAACATTGGCTTTAAAACAACCAATTACTGTGGAGAATAGGCAGGGTTTCAGTTACTAGGCGGGGCTGGGGGGCACAGTAGGGAACCCAAGAAGAGAGAAACAAGGAGGTCATAATGAAGCCTAAGGAATCATGAGCATGTGGCCAGGAGATGTGGACCCTGAGCAGACTGAACCGAAATAACTGGGGTGAGACTCACACAGCAAGTAACGAGGGGCTGGGATGTAAGCTACACTAGCTCACAGCATGCCCAATCTAGGCTTACAGACAGTAAATAAAATAACAGGATTTTGTGTCTTTTATACAGGCTAGCTAAAATAAATAAGTTGTTTACATTAAACTATATTCCTTCCCACATTGTAGTTAGAATAAATCTTTCCTCCTTTAAATTGCTTATTTTAGGAACTTGCTCACAGCAGTAAGAGTCACTGATCTACTTCGTAGCTTCGTTCTGATGGGTCCTCAGCGAGAAGAACCCCAAACCTCCCTCAGAAACAAGTGGACTAAGGGATCTTAAAAGACTCCCTGAGTTTATCATGGACACAAAGAAGGGCACTTCACCTTCTTTTTCTTAAAATAATTTTTTCTTTTCTCATAAATTCAGTTTTCTTCTTGTGTTAGCAAACTTGAATTTCCCACAGTCTCCTTTCAGCTTCCCACTGTGAAATCTGGACCAAAGGAAGGGCTTTGCTGGTAGTTTTCGTTGTTGTGAGGGACTGGAAGTTGCTTGGTAACAGTCACATTGTCTTAACCACCTATTTTCCTAACTTGTTAGCATCCTATATCTCTGGATGTTGATTCAAATGCTACTTATCCATAAATATATAAAAATATACATACATGCACATACATAAAAATTAAAATAAATATGAAAATGAAGGGTGCAAAGATAGCCAAACGCTAAGAAAGATTTGCTTTTGCTTTTTTTCCTTATAGTTTCTTTTAGCTTTCAAAATAGATGTGTGACATTTCAGAAACGCATGGATACATGCTTTTCATGCTTTGTCATATTTCATACTAACCCAGAAAATTGCTGGAAGATGATGTACGAGCTCTCCCCTTCATAGGGCTTGAAGTCCACACAAGACTTGAGGCGGAACATCTCAAAGGCAATGAGGATAGCTCCTTTGGCGTTCAGATCTGTAAGACATGGGCAGGCATTATTTAGATTTTGGATAACAGACATAGTTTATAGTATACAGAAGACTGTACCACTCATATGAAATACACAGAGGTTCCATGTAGTAGATTTTGGGGGGGGCAGGGTAACTCAGATTGTTTGCAACTAAATTTGAAGCTAGTCACATGCATGGTGCTGGTTCACAGTTTAGATGATTGGTGCAATGTGACTCTAGGGAAGTAGTGAATGCATGTGGACAAAGCTGGGCTAACCATGGGCCATCTTGCTTTTTTCCTCCCCCGCCCATTTCCTTCATTCAGAGCTTTGCCTGAGAAGACTCACATGGCAGAGTAGAAAAGAGAAATGGCTTACAGATCACTCTAGCTCTTGTGTGTAAAGTACCTTGGAGAGAAGCTATAGAAATAGTGGTCCTTTCCCCAGACTAAGATAACACCCTCCCAGGCTGGCCACGCAACTCCATTGGCAGAGTGCTTGCCTAGAATACATGAGGTCTTCAGTTCATCTCCAGCACCATATAAACCAGGCATTCTGGGTAATGCCTATAATCTTAAAACTTGGGAGGCAGAGGCAGAAGGATCAAGAGTCTAAGGCTAATCTGGGCTAAATGAGGTCTATTACTTTTTCAAAATCCCATTATATGGAGGACAGCACAGTTTAAGAAACTTGTGGGGTGTGACCTTGCTTCCCACATGAGAGCAGTAGGAAGTAGGAAAGACCAATCAGCCAGCACCGCACACAGCACAGGTCTACCCATGACAAGGATGGACTGAAAAGGAGAGATAGCTCAGAGAATCATGATTACATTCTCCTTTGTGTGCATTCTTTTCCCACACCGTCAAACCACAGAAGGTGGAGAGCTCGGTTAAAAATGAATCTGAGCCATTGCATCTATACATTTTATTTTATGCATTAACTAAAAACAATTATAAGCCTTGAAAGCTTGCCAAGTGATAACATCATGGTTTTTGTGTATTAAAGTACCTTGTTGGAGAGTTCACAGTGTTTAAGGTCATAAGGTCATAGCAACATCATCAAGGACACAGTCATCAGAGAGAGAGAGAGAGAGAGAGAGAGAGAGAGAGAGAGAGAGAGAGAGAGAGAGAGATGTTGGAAATAGTTGACTGTAAAATTCTTATTTATGGATGCTATATTCTTATTTATGGACGCTATATTATTTCCCATTGCGTGGGAAAAGAGACAGATTTTCAGTAAATGGTGCTGGGGAACCTGGATATCCACATTGATACCAGAAAACAGCATAGAGAAAGCAATTCAACACATCTGTACAAACCATGGTATATCTTGGCTGAGATCCACCCCCCACCAGAGCAAGATCATCAGAAGTAAAAAATATCAAAGTGAGGTTTATCAAACTAAGAAGCCCCCACACAACCAAGAAGTGAAGTCAACTGAGTGAATAACCCACCTAAGAACTGCTGAACAATTCATCTGACACAGCATTAATATCCAGAATATCAATTTAAAAAAGAGTGTTGGATTGAATGCATTGTGATGTGGCTCCCAGTCTACAAGGGCCAGGAGGAAGTGGAATGTAGGGTTTGCATGAGAATGGTCCTTATAGACACGTGCCTGCGAATGCTTGGTTCCTGGTTATCAGAATGATTGGGGAATTATTAGGAGGTGTGGCTTTGTTGGAAAAGGTGTGTCACTGGGTGGGGGATGCTTTGAAGCTTCCAAAGCCCATTTTGGGCCCAGTGTCTCTTTTTCTGCTTCCTGCCTGAGGATCAGGGTATAAGGGTTTAGCTATTGATCCTGTGCCATGGCTGCCTGCGGCCACACAACATAAGGGGCTGGAAATGCTAAAACTACACTAATTTGGCCATCACACACTGTGTTGCTTTGTTTTCTTTCTGTTAACATCAAGATGACACAAGGATTTCTGGTGGCTAAAATGAAAGTCAATCTCTCTCCTTTTTCCCCCTCTCCACTCTTGAACAGGTTATAAAAAGAGAACTAGAAACTCTGACGGGGTTTTAGAAAAATTATCCTAACCTCATTAAGAAGGGACAACGGAAATAGAGCCTCTGTGCATGGCCCTCCGCTCACTGGGAGAGTCACATTTCCATGAGTGTGGGATGGGTTAGCTTCTTCCGTAAAGGGAGCCTTCTGTAGCCTCGCTGTTGCCTTCGTTCCCAGCAGAAGGTCCCTGACATAGTAAGTTATATGTATGTAGTTTTGCCTTGCTTTGTCAAGACTGCTAGCTGTGGGTGAAATTATATGAAAAGAGCTAAGAGCAGATGCTCGGTGACTGTGTATGGCAGGCGGTGGACTGGAAAGCTCACAGGGTTCAGCTGGGGCATCTCTTTAGAGGTCGTTTGAAGCTAGAAGCTAGGAGTTTGAATCTAACAAATCCCTCCACAGATGGCAGTTACAAACTAAAAAGGTTGAGGTGTAAAAAAAAAAAGGGAGAACATTTGAGCAATGGTGCACTCTTGGTTTGAGAAAGGATACACACACTACACACAAGCACAAGTTTGAACGTAATTACAAATCTGTCCTGTGGGTTCCATCTCCCAGGAGGACTCTGGGACTGAGTTAGAGTCTGGGTGGATGAACATTCAAAGAGGAATAAAGAGAAGACAATCAAGGAAAGACAAGAGGCACAGTACAGAGGCTGGGAGGGGTGGGATGGGAAAGAAGAAAGATGGTCACAAAGTCTACAAATAAGCCACAGCTCAATCCTCATTAGATGAATGAGCTTTGTATAAATGGGAGAGACTCCAAGTGTCTGGGAGAGATGTAGCCCGTGAAGTGTTGTGTGTTGACAAAACCTCACTTTGCTGCCCACTATGGTGGAGAAAGAGCCAGGGGTGAGCTGGTTGGGTTTCTTTTAAACTAAAGTCACCTGGGAAAAAGCTGTTCAGTTAGGGAACTGCCTCTATCTGATTGGCCAATAGACAACTATGTGGGAGAATTTTTCTTGATTCCTCCCTGATGTGGAAGTGCCCAGCCCACCATGGACACTGCCATCCCTCAGCAGGAAGTCCTTGGTTGTATAAAAAAGCAAAATGAGTGAGTCATGAGCGCAAGCCAGTGAACAGAACCCCTCCGTGGTCTCTGCTGCACTTCCTGCCTCCAGGTCATACGCAGAGAGGAACTGTGGCCTCAGGGTTGCAAGAGGAAAGAAGAGCTTTCACCCTCCATTTTGCCTTTTAAAGCAACAGAGAAGCAACTGATCACAAGGAGTTAAAGCCATATGAAACTGGAGGTGCTGGGAAAATCCTTGGGCATTCCACTAAAACCCCAGAGAGACCCACGAGGCCTAGGAGTCAAGACTATATTCTAGCATTCTGGGATCTGCTTTGAAGTAAGACCAAAACCAAACCCAAGCCTCCAAAACGCCAGCCAAATTCTTGGCACAGTAATCCAAAATGTAACAGCATTAGGAGGAACCCGACAGCACACAGTGCTTCTCTAGAGGATGATAGCCACAGCACTCCAGTTCCGGGCCCAAAAAATCATCAGCGTGTGACAAAACTGGAACATGATCTACAGAGCGCAGGGTGACTCAAATGTTAGCGCTAACAGAGTTTAAAGTGCAATTGTGTATTTGTTGAAGGATTTAAAGAAGAAGCAGCGGAACTAAGAGAGCCTCTCAGCAGAGGTATACAATTTATATGAAAGAATCAAGTGAAAATTCAATCAGGATTTGTGGCAGTTAATCTTCATCATCAATTTGGCGGAATCATCGTGGATACAGGGCTCTGGGTGGGTTTATGAAGGTATTTCAAGTAAGCTTAACTACAGGGGGATGACCCATTACTCTGAACATGGCACCGCCCCACAGGCTGGGGTCCTGGGCTGAAGAAAACATGAAGTGAGCTGAGCTGAACACCATGCATTCATTCCTCTCTGCTTCCTGACAGTGTGATCAGCGACCTCATATTGCTGCCACCAGGCCTTCCCCTGTGTGACAGAGCTTCCAAACTGTACACACCCCGCCCCCTTACAGTCAATTTGCTAAGTATTTACTTATAACAAAAAAGCAAAGTAGCTGAATGCAGGATTATATTCGAAATTCCCTGAATGATTTGAAGAGAAAACTGCAGATGGTAAAAGAACCTCAGAGACAATGTTAGTAAAAATAAATAAATTTATAAATAAATAAATAATTAAAAAATTGAACAGAGCCTCAATAACTAATGGGAAAATACCAGTAAGCCCAAAATATTTGCGGTTAGCTCCCAAAGTATGTGAAAGGCAATAAGGATATTTGAGACAATAATGAGCTAAGATTTCTCACATTTGGTTGTTTTAACTTTATCGAGTAGATGTGAGAAGCTCAAATAACAGGTTAAATTCAATGAAATTTTCTTGACCTTGAACTTCAGATTCCCATCCCTTCACCTACCAAGTACTGGGTTTATGGGGGTTTACCGGCCGTGCTGCTTTGTGGGGTTCTGGGGCTGGAGTCCAGAGCTTCTTGGAGGCTAGGGAACACATATAGCCAGGCAAGAGCCAGCTAAGCTAGGCTCCCAGCATACAGAGGAGTCCTGAGCGTGCTGGAAAACTGTTTACTTAACCAAGATAACGCTCCAGAAACATCAGATAAAGGTACAGTACTTGACTGTGCAGATGAGTGGACCAAGAAGAAAAACAGTAACTGAAAAAAACTCCTTCCGCGGGGTTGCTTAAATCAGGCTCCAGGAAGTGTGTAGGTACTCTATGAATTTACAAGCATGCTGGCAAAACACGTGGGATATGACTTCATTTCCCAGTAAACAGCTGAGAACAACAGTGGGGTTTTGTTGTTGTTGTTGTTTTGTTTTGTTTTTTTATCTGTTTGCTCACTGGAAAATGTTGTGAAGTTGGTTTAATGCTTGCATTATGGGTTCCCAAATTGCATGAGAATCCAGAAGGTGAGATGCTGAGGGTCCCTGCTCCCAGCTGGTTCTAACTGGTAAATAAAGTTGCTGGTGGCCAATGGTTGAGCGGGGAGATGGAGGCAGAACTTTAGAATTCATGGGCAAGGGGACGGAAGAAGAAGGATGGGAGCACCACTGCCAGGAAAGGAATAAGATGCAAGACTGAGAGCTGTAGAAGAAAGCATGCAATCACATAAGAGCTGGCGAAGAGCGGCCCTATGTCCCCCACCTCCCAGGCTGAGTCTGAAGCAGCAAAGGTGGAATACAGATTTTAGTAAGTAATAATTGAGGAGTACTGGAGGGGAGGTGTTAGCGATGTGGAAGTGTGGGAGTGACCCAGCCATTGCCCTGTTTAAAGCATTTTAAAATAGAAGTGTGTGTGTGTGTGTGTGTGTGTGTGTGTGTGTGTGTGTACACACGCATCTTTCATTTAAGAATGCAGAGCATTTGGGCATCGTACAGCTGTCACTGGGGAGATCAGAGCTGATTTTAGGAAAACGTATTAGAAACAAGACTGACAATGGGAATACGGAAACACAATCTACATATGCTGAGAGCCGGGAGAGCCCAGATATCCAGCTAGACAAAGCAGCCTTGTCCTGGCTTTCCCTCTCAACGTCTCCATCATCCCCTCAAGAACTGCAAGCAAGGAGTCCTTGTGAAATTATTAGGCAGTTACTCGAGGATCAGCTAAGCACCTGTTCGCTGCATCTACTAGACATTTTCTACCAATTAATATTTCTATCAGGGACTAAAATCTATGTCTTATTCTTATGAGAAAGAAGAAAGTCAAAAATATTTGATTTTGTTCTTTGTGTTTTTCCTAACTTAGCTACCATTTTTGTGTGTGTAGTAACTTCTGACTGAGTGCATGCATGCATGTGTGTGTGCATGCTTGTGTTGAGAAGGGTACACGTGTGCAAGTTTGAGTGTCGAGTCAGAAGTCAATTCTGGGGTGTTGCTCCTCAGGTGTAATTCACTCTGTCTCAAGACAGGGTCTCTCATTATCCTAGAGGTCAGCAAGTAGCCTGGACTGACTGATTCAGGTCCCCAGCGACTCATGTGTCTCTACCTTCCAATCACTGGGATTTCAAGCATGAGGCGGCCTGCCAGACTTTTTTACATGTGTACTGCGGACTGAACTCAAGTCTTTATGCTTGGAATGCAAGCACTTTCCTGACTTCCCACGAGATAATCTCCAGGGTTCTTTATATATTGTTCTGAAGCCAATGACCAGGAGACGCAGGAGAGAAGAGTTTACCCATGTCTAGTTAAGAACAACCTTATTACCCAGATTGTCAGCCAGAATGTACGGGATGGGGAGCTTCCATCTGCTTGTTGGGTCTGTCAGGGCATTTCTGGTTCTCTGTGAAAGACAAAAGCAAACACGATGATGTCCAATTTCATCCCCACCCCAGTTTCATTTCTATTTACAGCTGGATAAAATCCCCTGAGTGTATGTGCCACAAGTACAGGTAGGTCCTGGTTTCTAGTTCTCAATATCTATATCTTGGTATTTAGGTGGAAATAGATGGGAACAGGGGTCAGGAAACTGGAAAGGGACTCCTAACAATACAAAGGGGAGGCCTAGAGGGAGCAGGGTGAGTCGGGTGATAGAACCCCAGTGTTTTCGGTGGAAGGGGGAGTACAGAGACTGGAAGGGCTTCAGCATGGATGGGGATTGAGGAGATGGGGAAGGACAAGGGTAAATGCATATGAAAAATATCTTAAGGGAACCAGCTACTGTGTAGATTAGGTGATAATATCAAAATGGAAAAAAAAAACTACCTGAAAAATTGAAAACAAAGACAACTGAGAAGACCATGATCGCCTTCATAGCTCTCAGTTGACTCACACCAAAAGGAACCCAACTAATTTAGGGACTTTATCTTCTCAATATGAAAACAATGGGAACTCCTTAGAGATAGTCTTTGGGGGGTTCAGAGACATTAATAAGAGCAAAATGAAGGGCCCAGCTAATTGCTAACTCTCAGATAGCACCTGCAAACACACCAGAATACTCCCTTTCTATTCTTTGCTTATTGGGAAAAAACTGGACAAATAATCTATTTGAGATTCGTATACTTTTCTGTGCTTTGGGGTTTTTATTACTATCAACTATAAGGATGCTCTTATACGCTATAGATTATATATGCATTGTTGCTTCCCGCCCATAGTGTGCAACATGAAGCTAGCTCTGAGCACAGGTGGAGCCTCCAGATGGACTGCAATCCCCAAGGTACAGAATATATGTCATTGGCATCACTCACAGGCAGAAGGATGTCCCCTTGAAAGAGGTTCAGGCCTGCAGCTGGGGTGGATTTAAAAACAAAAGGATATTTGAAGTCAACATTAATAAAAGACAGGTCATGGTGTAATTAATATTGGCCACCATATATCTTTCATTTCATACAGTCATCTATCTCTTTTCAAAATTGTAAATCTTTGCTTCTACCTATGTAGATTTGAACAGTTAGTAAGTATTACATATTGATATGCACTCTTTTCAATTTTGGAATAAAAATCCTTCTTCAAGAACCTTAGAACTGGCCTAGAGAGATGGCTCCGTGGTTAAGGACACTGGTTATTCTTCTAGTGGACCTGAATTTGGTTCCCAGCACCTCCACGGCAGCTCACAAACATCTGTAACACAATTCCAGGAGACCAATGTCCTTTTCTGACCTTTACAGTTACCAGACATGCACGTGGTATACAGACATGCACATACCCAAAACATTTATTCATAGAAAAATAATGATATTTTAAAAATAACCTTATAACTAAGATGAATTAGAAGGGATTATGTTGTTCCTGAACTCTAAAGTTTTGCTTCTTTAAAGAAAAAAAAAAGGAGGAGCTCAGAAAGGTCATGGTCCAGGTGAGCTTTTCAGCTGGTGTCCCATCCAGTCCTTTCAGGACCCCTCCCCCTCACCTAGGTAGATGCACTAAGTGGACTTCCTCCCAAGAGGAAGAAAGCAGCCTCTGAACCTAAGCCAGGGACAATGCCCTTGCAATAAGAAATACCTGAAGACTACATGTGGATCCAGTCAAGGCTATACATGTTTCCAAGGCCCTGCTTGTCAGATGCTTTTCAGAATGGACCCAGACACACTGCTTGACCTGCTTATCCATGACCTCAGAGAACTTCTAAAACTAAGATTCTTAAAGAAAAAGATCACAAGAAAACTTTCCAACCATCGCATGAGCTCCATTTATCTTCTAAAAGTAACATTTAATCAATTCATTACTTTTTAACTTTACCCTAATTAAAAATGCACAGTATAGGCCTGCCTGGGCCCACATCTTGGCTTTGATTAATTATTATCATGTTTCCTTAACTATATGAGTATCCATGATACTTCAAACAGAGTTCTACCCATAAAGAAAGGTGCTTTACAATGTGCTCCAAATAGAAATAGCTAATCATCACTCAGGCATGGTGGTGCCCACCTTTGATCCCAGCACTCCTGGGGTAGAGGAAGGCAGATCTCTGAGCTTGAGCTCCACCTTCTCTACAAAGCAAGTTTCAGAACAGCCAGGGCTACAGAGTGAAATCCTGCCTCAAAACAGCAGGAGCAGCAACAAAATCATCATCATCATCAACATCATCATCATCATCATCATTGGAAGGAATGCCAAATAACTGCTAAATGGTAACACTGATTACAATATACCACACTCTTCCCCCTAAGTAACTAGAGTACCAGGATTTTGTCCCATCTGTTTCATTTTAAACACGGTCTTATGTAGATCAGGTTGATTGTGAGCTCTCTATGTAGCCAAGCGTGGCCTTGAACTCAGAACTGCCTGCCTCTGTTTCCCTGGTGCTGCGGTTACAGGTGTTTGCCACCACACCTTTTTGAGAGGTCTGCCATCTTCAAATGGCCCTCACCTACTGCAATTTAGGTCTAAAGACCCAGAAGGGTTCACTGCTGCAGCCTGCACTCCTCAGTGAGTCTCTAACCACAGGAGGTTTCCTGTGTCGTCTGGCATAAGGAAACCAGCATTTCCCCATTAAAAGACTCGGATGTCATTAGACATGGATGTCCTTGCAAACCCTGAGGTGATTGTGATGAAGTGTCCCTCCACTGACACAAGTCCCATCCAAAGATGTTATAATGCGAAGGATTCTCTGAAACCCCAGAAGCAGAACCCAGAGACGAGACAGGCAACACCTTGATGTCTTTCCTCTCAATATTGGGTGATAACACGGCTTCCTCAATAAAAACATTTCTGAACAAGCTATCCAGATAGAAATACATTTATCTACTCCTTTATACCTCGTCAACTAGCTACCCGTACATATGATGGGCCTGTCCAGGTTTGGGATCTTCCTGCTACAAAATAGAACCATCTTAGTCATTATAGTTTATTTACCTAGTAGAATGATTAACTATTCTTCCCTTTCAAACTAGAAACTATGAATTTTTCATAAACAAAACTTGTTACATGATCAGAGATCCAGCGAGGGCTCATTAGCATTTCTTAGAAAAAGCTAACCTTGGCCCTGGGGTGGTGATTCAGTTGGTAAAAAGGTTAGGCCTCAGAACCCAAGTAAAAACCCAGGAGTAACTTGATCTCAAAGACAAAGAGGCAGAAGCAGGTAGATCCTTGGGTCTCACTGACTAGTCACCTGCTAGACACAGACCAGAGACAGATCCTGTCTCAAAAACAAGATGGC
The DNA here is from genome assembly GCF_947179515.1 of Apodemus sylvaticus. Classification (NCBI taxonomy): domain Eukaryota; kingdom Metazoa; phylum Chordata; class Mammalia; order Rodentia; family Muridae; genus Apodemus; species Apodemus sylvaticus. The sequence goes on along the minus strand of NC_067480.1, from coordinate 83,942,461 downwards.
CAGATCCTTAAGATAAGTAATGGAAACAGACAGCTGGTCTCCTCACACATTTATACTGACATGAACACACACAGTCTAATGTAAGCCTCTTTCTCTCAGACACCATCGTTTTCTAGAAACTTCTAATGCCAGTGAGCACCAATAAACTTGTCTCTCTAAAAGGTCGCCCTAACACGGTGCTTTAAATCCTTTCAAGTTAGGCATGGAACTGACTATCGTGGTCCTGGAAATCTTGAGGTAGAAGCAGAAGAGTGAACCCCAACTTGAACCCCAACCCGACTTCACTTTAACAGTTTCCAAGGCCCCCCAGGACTCCACAGAAAGGCGTTGTCTCATTGGTTAATCCATCAGATGAGTTAAATTGTAAACACATGATCTCAAGGCCTCCACAGTCCAGACACTGAGCTCACCTAAGTTGATTTGTGAAATATCCTTTAGTTCGCCAACATCTGTATCGTGGTCCGCTAAAAGAAAAATAAGGAAAAATCTGTTGTTGGAGTAAAACTTGAGTCTTGTTGAAGACAATTCAGAAAAACTGCATAGGGGATGCCTCTTACCATGTTCATTCAAATGATGATTAATCTGGAAGAAAACAAGTGTACACAAAATGGGTAACAGGCTACAACGGATGCTCTTAAATAATCTATGGAAGCAAGAGGTATCTACTTACCGATACAGCTGCTATGTGGGCAGAGAAAATCAGGGAGAGAAGACACACAGGTTGTGTCCGAAGCATGGTTGCAAATGAACTGGATTTGGTGAAACCTCTTTGCCATAAAACCTCTTGAACCTTGCTCTCACTGTCACGGTGGGAACTTTGACCCTGCTGTGGGGACTGTACCACTTAGGTTATGTGGTCTACAGGAATGAACGACACTTTCGTGGGAGTGTACAAAGAAACCTGCTCTAAAAGCTCATGACCCAGAGACTGGGAGAAAGTTTGAAAAAAAAAAACCACATTGGAATGGACATATGATTACAAGTTATACACCGTGCCACTCAGGACAGAGATACAAATGGTTATTAAGGTATGATAATATTATACATTGCCAGTCAAAGATGAACTAGAATTTTATGAGTTGTTAGGTCACAATTATGCAGGGCACCAATACATGACTCACGCCCTTTCTCTCTGTCTGTCTTCTTTCTCTATTTCTTTCTCTATATCCTCTCATACACAAAAATAAAATGTTCATGACCACTACAGTATTAGTTCAATGCCATGTCAGTAAAGATCCTACCAACATTTTCCAGTGGAGCTTTATAGCCTTAAAATTTACACACAAAGGCCTAAACTTGAAAGAATAAATAAGAAAATGTCTAAAAGAAAGTTTAAAAAACAAAACAGGTATCACTATAAGAGAAATACCAAGAACCTTCTTAAAGTTATGGTAATCGGGGAATATCTCATGGCCCAAAGAAAGATCTCAGGGATTGAAACAGAATAGAATGTCAAAAGAAACTCGTGTGTACGTGGGGCTTTGTTACCGGGTGGGGGCGTGTTAAAAGTGCTATTAGGTAAACTTTGCTCTCTTTAATAAGGTTAACAATGGTGTCCAGGAAATAGGACCTCTAGAGCAATGACTCTCACCCTCCCCAGTGCTGAGATCCTTTAATAGAGTTCCTCATCTCCTGGTGACATCCAACAGTAAAACTTCTTTGCTGCAAAGAAGTTTGACTGCAGTTCCGTCATAACTGCAATCTTGCTATTGTTATAGAACATGATGCAAATATCTGATATGCAGGATATCTGATATGTAACCCCTATGAGAGTGTCATTGAGGGTACTAAATGGGACTTGATCCACGGGTGGAGAACCAGTGCTCAAGATAAAGATAGAGATTCACAAATATCAGAGCTTGAGGTTGGGTAAAGTTTCTTAAATAAGGGAAAGCTTTGAAATTATAATGAAAAGTTAATTTAGACAGATCAAAATTTAACCTGCCCCTTCTCCTCCTCTTCCTCCTTCTCTTGTAGCCCAGGTTGGCTTTCTGTGTAGCCAAGGATGACCATGAATTCCTTGTCCTCCTGATTTAGACTCCAAGGAGTACCAAGATAATAAACTCTCACCATCACACCTGGCCCAGTCTTGTCAATGTGTTAATGGTCATTTTCAATCCTGATGGTAGATACTCTTCTTAAAAAGTTATTCTGGAAAAGTAAATAAATAAATAAAAAGTTATTCTGAGGGCAAATATCTAACATAATTAGAGGAAAAGCCACAGATGGAAAAGATATTTATACTGCCCATAACTGAATAAAAAGAAGGATTCAGGAAAGGTGCAGAATTCTCACGCTGTCTTTTATGAGCCCGATTGTTATGAACAGCTGTTAATTAGTTACCAGCTATGTTCCATGCTGGGCATTCCCTGCTTTCTTCTGTGTCTAGAGAATGCTGTATGGGAGTCTTAGAAGGGGTTTATGGTTTTGCAGTAAAATGCAAACTCTGAGGGCAAAGGTCTTGCTTTATTCCGTGTGCCCTAGCAACTGGCATACTGTAAACAATGAGTTACTTTGTTATACGTTAAAAAGATCAAATTATAGTTTTCTTAATGGGGTTGGACAGATTGACTCCCATCAATGCTGGTGAGGGGGTGAAGAGTGGATGAAGAAAAAAAAACAGATGGGAGAAAATGAGCGACTCCCCACCATAGGCCAGCACTTTCCTATCCCATCAAAGCCAGAGCCAGATTCCAGGGGCTATAACTGAGAGACTTGTAAGCCCTCTCCCTCCGCTTGCTCCTGGTGTGCCTCACCTTCTGCTTTCAAATTGGAGCACAGTAGTTCTCATAGCTATTCCTACTTGGATCTTGGCAGTAACAGGAGCCCAAACATAGGCAGAGCAAAATTCAACAACTTTGAAAAACAAACATTTACATCTCTGTATGTGAGCATGTGCTTGTGAGTGCAGGGGCCCTCTGAGTCCAGAAGAAAGTATCAGATCCCCCAGAGCTGGAATTACAGGCCTTTGTGAGTCAGATGATATGGACACTGGGATTTCAATTTGGGCCTGCTAGAAGAGCAGTGGCTTTTTTTTTTTTTTTTTTTTTTTTTGGTTTTTTGGATTTGTTTTTTGTCAAGACAGGGTTTCTCTGTGTAGTCCTGGCTGTCCTGGAACACAGTCTGTAGACCAGGCTGGCCTCGAACTCAGAAATCCACCTGCCTCTGCCTCCCAGAGTGCTGGGATTACAGGCGTGTGCCACCACCGCCCGGCCAGAGCAGTGGCTTTTGTTTGTTGATTTGTTTGTTTTTTTCTATTGAAAATAGACTTTTAAAATACAATATATATTAATCAGTCCCCCCAACTCCTCCCAGATCCTCCCCACATTCCCACACCTCCTTCTTTTTCACTCCCATTAAAAACATGGATAGAGTAAATGTGGTACAACTACACAATGGAATACCATTCAGTTTCTAAAAACAAAGATATTATGAATTTTGTAGGCAAATGGATGGAACTTGGGAATATCATCCTGAGGGAGATAACCCAGTCCCAAAAGAACATGCATACTCATTTATAAGTGGACATTAGCCATAAAATATAGGTATCATATTACATTCCACAGACCCAAAGAAGCTAAACAAGAAGGAGAGCCCAAGTGAGGATGCTTGAATTTTACTTGGAAGGGGGAATAAAATAGTTGTGGGAGGTAGATGGGTGGAATGAACTGGGTGGGAGAGGGATGGGCAGGGGAATGTGGGGTCAGGATCAGGCATGGGGAGAGACAGGGGAGATGGCCAGATGGGCATCTGCAGCTGGTGGAGGTGGGGATGGAGGTATGGGGGGCATCTCTAGTACATGTGCCAGAAACCTGGGATAAGGGAGGCTCCCAGGAATCAATGGGGGTGACTCACAGCTGTGGAGATATGGAACCTGAAGATGCCACTTCCTATAGCCAAGCAGGAAGCCCAATGGAGCTATAGGGACACCAATCTGCCCACAAAACTTTCAACCCCAAATTTGTCCTACCTACAAGAAATGCAGGGATAGGGGGTGGAACAGAGACTGGGGGAATGACCAAGCAATATCGGGCCCAACTAGAGACCCATCCTATGGGCAAGTCAATCCCTGACACTATTAATGACACTCTGTTATGCTAGCAGACAGGAGCCTATTACAGCTGTCCTCTGAGACAGGCTGACTCAGACAGAAGCAGGCACCCACAGCCAAATAGCAGATGGAACATGGGGACTCTTATGGAAGAGCTGAGGGAAGGATTCAAGGCCCCACAGGGGATAGGAACTCCACAGTAAGATCAACAGAGTCAACTAACCTAGATCCTTGAGGGCTCTCAGAGACTGAACCACCAACCAAAGAGCATACACAGGCAAACACACACACACATACATACACACACACACACACACACACACACACACACACACACACACACACATAGCAGATGGGACAGGGAGAATCCCTAAAGCTGTTTCCTATCTGTGGAATCCATTCCCCTAACTCTGCTGCCTTGTCTGGCCTCAGTGGGAGAAGAAGTACTTAGCCCTGCAGAGACTTGATGTGCCAGGGTTGGGGGATACCCGGGGTGGGGCCCACTCTCTTTGAGGAGAAGGGGAGGAGGGATGAGGGGGACAGACTGTGGGACAGAGGACCACGAGGGGGGACAGTGATCGGAATGTAAAGTGAATAAATAAAAACAGAAAAAAAGGGCAGGCACCAGTAAAAAATAAATAAACAAATAAAACCAAAAATAAGACAAAGAAACAGAACAAAAAGAGAAAAACACAAGAAACATACAGATGCGGAAACATACACATTCTCACAGAGAGCCCATTAAAACACATAATCAGAAACCGTAATATATACGCAAAAGACCTTCAAGGAAAAACAAAAAAAAGAAAATCTCCAATAGAACCAACTTTGTGCCAGTCTTCTACTGCTGAGCAGGCGGCCTGCTCTCAAATGTGGTGTGTGACTCCCAAGGGAGACTCCTGAGAATAAAACTGCAAATTTTCCTTTGTGAGTGGTTCTCAATTGGAGATAGCTTCTGGATGAGGGATCGGGACTTGTGCCCACTTCTGCTCTGCTCACTGGGACCCATCTGGCCCAGACCTGCATGTGCAGGCCCTGTGCACACTGCCACAGTCTGTGAGTTCGTGTGTGCATCCTTCCTGCTGTGTAAGCAGGGCTTGTTTCCTTGGTGTCCTCCATCCCTACTGACTCTTACAATCTTTTCACCTCCATCTTCCACAGAACTCCCTGGGACCTGAGTGGGCAGAGCTGATGGAGACATCCCATTTAGGACTCAGTGTTCTGAGGTCTCTCACTCTGCGCATTCTCTGGCTGTGGGTCTCTATAACTGTTCTCATCTGCTGAAGGAGGAGGCCTCTTTGGTGATGTCTGTAGAAGAGAAGTCTATTTGTCAGGGTACTCTAGAGAAATTATAATATGCAATGCATATAATATATATTATACAATGGTATATCATGCATTTTATATATATATATGTATATATATAGTATCCTGACATCATATATATATATATTTATTCCACTGTATATATATACATAGATGTGTATATATATATATATATATATATATATATATATATATATATAGAGAGAGAGAGAGAGAGAGAGAGAGAGATGATAGACAGATAGACAGATAGACACACACAGACAGATAGATAGATAGATAGATAGATAGATAGATAGATAGATAGATAGATAGATGATATAGATAAAGATAGAAAGAGGGAGAGAGACTTTCATTACGGGAATTTTTAGAATGGCTTATGGGCCATGATCTTGCTAATCCAACAACAGCTGCCTCCTAACAGAAAGGACAATAATTCAGTAGCTACTCAGTCCATGAAGCTGGGTATCTCAGTAGCTCTTCAGTCTACACTGAAATCTGGAAGAAGTGAGTCTCTAATACTAAGTAAGCAATGTGACATCTCACAGTAGGATAGCTGAACTTGCTATTGAGAAGACAATCAGGCAAAGGTCTTTTTGTAGTCAAGTTGACAGCCAAGATTACCCATCACAAGCAGCAAACACTCTTAACCACTGGACCATTTCGATAACTCACTAAATCTTTTCTATGAAAAGTCAGAAAGTATTTCAAGATACAGGAGGTCATAGGATCCCTGTGGGAACAATTTAACTCTCTTACCATATAGGTGCAGCCATAGACAATCATGGAAATGGGTGACCATGGCTGTGTTTCAATAAAACTTTATTTACAAAAGCAGACGAAGGGCTATAGTATTCTAACAGTACTTTAGACAACCTACCCCTTGGGAGTAGAGACTGAAATGATGATAATTTTTAAAATAACTTCCTTTCCAATAGGAATGTTTTTCACTATGCTATGCAATGACAACTTCATAAAAGGATGATGAGCAAGAACTCATCCTACCCCAAAGTCCAGAAGCGAACGTCGCAGCGGACATGTGCATCCAACCTCCTACAGATGAGGAGGCACTGCTCCAAAGATCTGATGTGTACTATTTACTCTTTTAGTTCTTACAGCAATCTCATCAAATTGGTACAACTATAGTCTCATCTTTACAGGTTAAAAAACTGAAGCCAAAGGAAAAAATGAGACACTTAACCAAGCTCACACAGATCTAGGCCCATCTTAAATGTCACCTGAAAGGTAGCTTTCTTGGCCTGGCATCTCTGCCTTTAGGCTAGATCTGTCTCCTTTACTTTGGGTCGCCTGCTTCTTTCTGCAAGTCAGCATGTTACTATTCAGAGAGTGCCTGCCTACCTAACCTCTCTCATCAAGTTTCAAGGCTAAAGTTTCAGAGCTATGTCATTGCTCTAACCCTGCACTCACTGAATTCAAGGAGAGTACCACCTAGGACAGACACCCCCCCAACACACACACACACACACACACACACACACGCAGCCATATTTCTGACCCCTTTACTTGATTATTTGAATTACCACATGGGGATGGATGTAGAAGTTAGGTCCAGAATCTTTCTTCTAGGCCCATACCCTCCAGAAAGAAGACTGAGACTCATAATGTATTTACAAATACCTTGGCCACATAGCTAGGTTCTTCTCTGACTAGATCATAACTTTATTTTATTTTATTATTTATTTTCTACCTACAATCTACCACATAACTGGTTACCTGTGCTCGAGTACCGTGTATCTGTCTCCTCACATCTTCCCAGGTGAATCTCCTTCCTGGTTCTATTCCAGAATTCTGTCTCCTGGATGATGTCCCACCTTCTATTCTACCCTTTCCTATGGGCCAATAGTTTTTAATTGACAGGTCATCCATCCATCTATACAATACTCTCTATATTCTCTCTATATGTTCTCTCTATAATTCCTCTTTTTAGTCCAATAAAAGGCTCCCTTCCCCCCCCCAATATCATTTAAATTGGTTGTTAAACTAATGGGGGCTGGGTCTAATCTGTTGGTATGACCATGGTATTAAATTTTGTCCTAAAGGCTTGAGTTAGTTTTGGAATTTCTGGAGTATTTAAATCTAAGTTATTCCTCTTTGATGTGCAAAGCCATAAAGACTGGTCCAGGGAGCCCAACTGGACTGGGCTATTTGGGAAGAAGTGTCTAACACATGGAGATGGGTGAAGAAAGCAAAGACACAGTGGGCCAGGCTTTTCTCAGAAATGTGGTTCTGAGGGACAGAAGATCCTGTTTTTCTTTTGCCTCAGAAGTGAAGACACAGGAAACAAGCTCAGTTGCAAAAGGGACACTTAATTACTCTGTATAAAGTCCATTCCTGGTCATCCGAGGAGTCTTGGATTCCAGAGCATTTTCAAGAGGGAGGAAGCCAGTATTAGTCATAAAGAAGTGGTCTCAAGGCGCAAACACTGACGAAATCCCTCTGAGGACGATGGTGTTGGACAAAGATTGGGTGGGGTATGGTTCAGAGAGGGTTTTCTGTGTCCTAGGAAACATTATTCAGCTTTGAAGTCTTAAATGAAAGAAAGATGACCGCTAAGTCACACACATAACTGGATCCAGAGAACGGGAGGTTTAGCCCTCTCAGAAAACAAAGGGGATTGGGAGTCCCATTTCCCTCAGGAAAAAAAAACCCCACAAAGCTGGTTTGGGGACAGCTTGTGAAAGTGGGTAAGGGCTCTGTTCCCAATAACCCCACCAGCTGCACCGCTGGCAGCAATACAAGAGGATAAAGAGAAGGTAATGAGAGACCCTGGGCAGGGATGGTGTTGGAAATTCTATCTGGGTAATTGGTCCCAGCTAATACATGAGCAAAGCAGACATCCTGAGTGATAGCCCCAGGCTCAGTGCAAGTGTTCAGTTTAACCCACCATCTAAGGATCGAGGGTGGAGGACAGTGGGGCTACCTGCTCTCTAAGACACCAGCACATCCCACGCTAATGAGGACAAGCTTTGTGCAACCATGGAAAAGTGTCCGCCACTAATGCCCATGTGCGAATGGATGGGTTGGAGGGCTTTACAAACCAACCAAGGAGGAGAAGCAGTCACGCCTTGGTTTTTTAGTTGAGTTTCTGGGAATAACTGATTGCTAGCCACTTGTAAAGCGGCTCACCCTGAATTTCTTCTTGTTGGTGACTTAGAAGGTACCTATCATATGGCACCTCTTTCTCTTCTTTCTTCCTGTCTTTCTTTCTGTCTGTCTTTTATTTGTTTTTATTATAGACAGAGTTTAACTGTGCTGCTTTAGCTAGCTGGAAACTCATTATATAGACCAGGCTGGCCTCAAACTCACAGAGCTCCACCTGCCTCTGCCTCCAGAGAGAAAGGCACGAACCTCATAGCTAACATCGTATGACGGAATCCTAGCCATCACTTTATATGGACTGTCTTGCTTGATCTTTCTAACAGTCGCATAAAGCAAGAGTTGTTTCCCCCCTTTGATGAAAGTCACACGAGTCAACAGTATAATGCTCAGCACCTTTTTAAAAAAACTAAATAAAGGTAAGAATTTAACAGACAGACGTGGGTCAAATATAGCTCAGGCTGGCCTCAAACTTCATATATTGTCAAGGAAGATGCTGAACTTCTGGCCTCTCTATTTCCCCAATGCTAAGATGACAGGAGAGTGTTCTGTGCTTGGTCTATTCAGTGCTGATGCTGAACTCAGGCCTTGTCTACGATAAGCATGCACTCTGCCCCTAATTAGAGAAATTGTTTATGATGGATTTTTCTTTCTCTCAGTTGAACTAGTTGGGCCCTTGAGCTCCTCAACCCCATTCTTTGTTTATTCCTGTGTTCCTCCATAAAAACATGTCATCACATAACTCCTCCATGCCAGAAAAACATATCAGGGACAAGGAATCCACCATGGAACCATGTTTCCTGAAAACGCTCAGACGCTGGCAAATGTCTAGAATACTAGACAGCATGGTCTAGTATAAAAGTATTAGGTAATAGAGTAGTAAATTGTGATGTATTATGTAACCATGGGCTTTTCCACTTATGTCCCGGTTCTTGAAGAAACGACCCTAAGACTTAATTATATATGAATAAATAAATGCCTAGGCCCTAAGTTTCAGCTTGTTCTCTGACTAGCTCATAACTTAACTAACCCGTTTATCCTGGCTACCTCTTCTCAGTTTCGTGCATCTGTCTCTCCAGAGTTTGTGGCAAATTTCCCAAGTCTAACTCTATCCTGAGTTCCTCACTCCCTACTGGAACTCCCACCTCCTATTTCCCACCCCAACTAATAGGCCATGAGCTTTTAATTGACAGGTGATGCTTCCATACAGTACACAAGAGATTCTCTCTACATTATGGTGGTATCAAGCACAGTAGAGCACTGACCCACGAAACACTATGGGCTTGGTGAGATGTGGTCAGACATTCTTAGGAAGTGAAGTAACTTTAAAACTCACATTGTCATGTCCTGGGTGACATATAGATATGCAACTTGGTCATTCCTTCCCCGAAGATCGCCTTATTCTGATTCTCAGAGGCCTCAAGAGAATTTAATTCTATGGGTTTCATAACATTTTGTTGTTGATTTTCTTCTAAAAAGAGTAACCTCTGCATCTGAGCCAGGCCCTGGGTCCCAGGTCAGCATGCTTTAGGGAAAACTCACCCATCCGCTCCAAATTTGAACCATCAACTAGCAGAGCAGATGGAAATAATGTCTTTTGAAGGTTTTGGCCAGTAACCACACATCCCTAAATAATTATTAAGTCCTTGTCCTCTCTGTGGCTGGGCACTGAGGCTAAGTCACAAAGTAGTCATGGAACAAGGAGCTATTGACAGCTGTTAGGTCTCTGTTTAGAAAAAGCTGCTTGGTCGTCTTCCAGCAACTTAGATCGTCTGTGATGGCTGTTTCCCCAGAAGAAGCAAAAATGTGATTTCTTCATTCTCAGCACAATGCTTATTCATGATTGTTTTTCTTTTCATTTGATTCTATTTAACCTAGCGTTCAATTCACCACTAATTTTAACCCATCTACACTGAGAAGGAACATGCAGTTGCACATAATCCTTCTTGCCACAATAACCACAACCAGTATTTAATATGGTCCCTCTGAGGGGTAAACCAAGAAGATTGCTGCACATTCTTTTTCTTGAAACCTTCATATCTGTTTATTTCTCACCCCCTACCCCCGATAATTCAGCTTCTTTCTTTTTACTGGGAAGGGAAAATTTGTATCTGACATAATGTTCATTATGAAATATTTTCAATTTTACAAAAGTTTAAAATATTTTTAAGTTACTGCAGTGGATAGTGGTCAATGTGGAGACTCATAACTACTCAAATGTTAAGATTAAGTGAATGAGAATGCTCAGTCATAAAGATAGTATGTCTGTCCTAGCTGCCTATTTGCCAAGGCTCCGGAACATCTTCAAAGGGTGTGTGTGTGTGTGGTGAGGTTAGAAAGGCTATAAGAGCCAGGGATGGGTTGGAGTGCTGTGAAATGCTGTCTTTGGAATATGACGTGGCTGTTGCACACAGAACTCAGGATGTCCTGTGGTTCTCTGCACAAGATCTAGCCAGTCAAAAGCCAAAATGAAGAAGTGAGAAGCCACCAAAAAGGCTTCACCTCCTACTGTAGGCTTAGATTTGTAAAAAAACCTACCTTAATAAGAATTCTCAAACACTTCAACCTCCTTCTAGTCCACAATCCAAAGGTAGGGAAGAAAAGATGGTAAATAGGACAAGGGGATGTGGACCTGTTTAGAAGTACTTCTTTGAGGTAACTCCAATCTCTATTTCCAGCGATCCAGTTCAAAAGTGTGGCCAAACACAAATCAGCAGCAGTTGCAAAATCCAGCAGAAACAGCTAAGCCTCCACCAAATCAGCAGGAGTCAGTAGGAGTGACTAGAACCAGTCAGAATGCCAGTAGAAGTTTTCTGCTGTGCCTTTCTTAACAAAGTGAAGATCAGTGAAGATGCAAGACCAAGGAAGTGTCACACAGCTAGAAATGAGAGTGTGCCACCACTGTCTGTTGCATCCTACTTATATGCTTTCAAACATGATGTGTTGGCGTCACCAAAGCTTTATATGACATAGCCAGAAAATTTCCCGTCACCCACTGAGGCAATATAGCCAGATGTAAATGTAACTTTTATTCATCAGATGTAATTGTCATCTTGGAAGCTTATTGCATTCACCCTTTGACGCTCCTTTTAAACTTTGGCTGGCTGGTTCAACTCAGCTGTTCTGACCCAAACTCCTCTCCAAGCTGACTGATTCAATCCAGCTTCTCTCAGCTTCTCACTGAATTGTTCTGCTTGACCTCAAACTAACTCTGGCGATTTGTTTTATTCTTCTGGCTCCTTATTCTCTGGCTTCAACTGCCTCTGCTTCCCTGTACTGAATTGCATGAACTCGACTCTGCTGTACTACACTGCCTCATTGTGTGCCCTTAAGCGACCTCTCCTGTCTGTTCTTGTGAGAGATGAGCGTATTTTATCTCTGACTCTTTCATCAAATCTTTCTTTGATCATCACTTTGTCTGCTACTCAATTAGACACCACTTTTAAACATGACTGCTTCCTTCTATAAACTAACTTTATCTGTATTGTTTGGAATTAAAGATACATACTAAGGGTGTGTCTGTATTCCAGCCAGAGGAATTAAAAATGTGTCATTCCAGATCTAGAGCACCTTTGGATGTGATCTCTTTCTAAAGCAGACATGTTGCTAGAATAAAATTCCTCTTCAGCTAGTGATCATACACTGATAGTCTGCTGGGGGAGGGAATTTCACTTTCCTGTGTCAGGAATGGCCCCTGATAGTTGCCCATGTTCCAATGGATAATACTCTTGTATATGCGGACAACTCTAACTGGACCCAGTAAGTTAAAAAAAAAAATGAAAATAATCAGGAATGAAGTTGTGGGAGGTGATGTGTTGGGGGATTTGAGGGATTTGAAGTGGAATGTGAAGGGTGTAAATGTCATACATGCATCACATATGTCATATGCATGCGTGACATTTTCATAGAGTAAACAAAAATCTTAGACTAGAAAAGCTAGGATGCAGTTGACGATGGATCCAGTTTTAAACAATTTTTCATGCATGTTTTATGGTACTGTAAACATAAATCAATTTAAATTTGATCTTGTGTGCAGAGCTTGGGGGTGTTGCAGAGATGAGGTCTCATCAGTTTTCCTAAATGGTCCCTTTTGTGAGAAGGCATCAGTGTTCAGCTCTGACAACAAACCCTGGGCATCACAGAGCTCTGCTCAAGAGGCAGCCCTTGAATGTCCCAACTTCATAAACCAAACCAAACCAAACAAAAAGACAAACCGAAAAGGGATGCGTAACTTTCTCTGTTTTCACGATTCCGAGATGCTGAGTGCAGAAAACAGGAAAGCAAAGTGGGAAGATGCTCACTGCATTCACATCCCCACGGCTGGAATCCACGTACACGGCCTTACAGCCTGGCTTGCAAATGTTCTCCCATATTGATATTCTTAGGCATTATGCTTGCCGTGGCTAGCAATAATTTCCCTAAATGCATTCTCAGAGCTTATCTAACTGAAGTTGTGCTAGGCATATACAGGTTATTTACCCGTGATCTTGTTTATTATAGGCAATGCCCCTCACGGATGCAGAACCTTGCATTTGATTTTTGTTTGTTTGTTTGTTTGGTTTTGTTTTATTGTTGTTTGTTTTTTGCATGGGTGCACGCTTCTTTAATAGACCTAGAAAGTGAGGTGAGTCAAGCACATATGGACATGAATTCTTTAAAGAATAATTACCCAGAGTCCTTCAGTGCAGCTCACAGTTGACCAGTTGTGCTTTAAATGGATGGTTACATTGCTTCTAAAGAACTCAAAAGTCCACACCCTCTGGTGATGGCGCCCAGGCCCTAGTCCTGATGCACAGTGGGCAGTCATGGTCGACACACCCTAATCTCTCTGGCCCTTGTAATTGTTGGGTGTATGCGTGCACCGTGTTCATCCTGTCACACTGACACGTGCTGACTGGGGCTGTGAATAAGCATGTGGGAGAGCAATGGCCCAGACTTCAAAGAGAGCAAAACTTCAATAAACTTCACTCTGAAAGATGCACATTTAGAAGGGGGACTAAAAGCACTGCACTTGGGCTCCAGGACCAGGTTTGCTGGAGGGAGGCTCCTAGGTCTGCTAGAGGGCTGCGGTCTTCCCCCAGCAGGGTCCAGGCGTTGCAGGCCTCACATTTGCTTTAAGAGTGGCTTTGAACTCCCACTTGTTTTTACCTCTACCCTCTTGGTACAAATACTCTGCTCTGTCAACCACTGAAGCCTGGTTTTCATGTGTATGCCTCAAGCCTCCCAGTCAGTACTGAAACCCCATCTCTATTCAAACCAAATGTGGGCTGGGAGTTCTCATTGTTTGTACAGACCCCTGCAAGCAAATCAAAAAAAAAAAAAATGGTGCTGACTGCCAGCCCCGCCCTTGCCCTTGGCAGATCTGTTCTTCCACTAGCCCTCTAACCTGCCTGGCCCTGTCCCTGCCTTCCAGTGGTCGCAGTTAGCCCACGGGAGCTTCTTAAAACAACAGGCTGGCCTACAACAGCAACTTCAGTAATTAGCTGGATTAAGGGATTGAGGCCATTCTACAGTGGCCCTAGCTTGTCTCAGATGGAGACTTGTTTTAGAATGAAGCAAGGCTCAGGGAAAACATCAGCTCTCGCAGCTGTGTCTCAGGCAAGTATTGGGGAAACTTGCCCTGTATGAGATGGGATACAGAGGCAGTCACTCTTAGAAGGACAATCTTCAGAGGAAGGAAAAACACCCTTCCACACTGAAAACTTACTCTCAGAGCCCTATCCAGGAACGAACATCTACTGCCTCTCCCTCACCCAAGTCCAGCAGCTCCCGGACCAGTTTCCAGGGGATCAGACCCCTGGGTCTCTGCATCATAGACAAGCCTGGAGCTTCCTCTGGGAAGAACTGCCTGGTGCCTGTGCAGGTGTCGCTTCCTGTTGATGCAGCTTCTTCAGGGCTCTGTAAGCCTGCACAGCCCGTCCTGGTTCCTACTCTTGCCCCAGAATCTGCTGGTGGGCCAGAGAGGTGGATGGAGCCAGATACACACCACTAGGGCCCACAAAAGCATCTTCAGCATTAGGGATTTCTCTCCAGGTTCATCTCTGCTTGGGCTCTCTCTAGGCCGCACTGTCAGCTCCTGGGGCTGCAGCCCAACTTCTCCAAACTTCGCAGGACCTTTTAGCAACTTCTGCTCTGATCTGTCCACTGCTCTTGCTTCCCTTTTCTTCTGGGCTTTTTCAAGTGCTCGCTTCTGGAACACTCTCTTCCACTCAGACTTCTTGCCCCCTCTGGCTGCCTCTGGGAGGTGAGAGACTCTCAGGACTCAAAGGGAGAGTCCTTAGATGAAATGCCTGATAGTAGGGAGAGGAGACTTATACAGCCCACCTCCAGCAGGAAGGCAGGCCATCAAATGAGAGAGGGTGGGGGCATCCCACAGTCAAAACTCTGGCCCCTAATTGTGCTTCTCTGAAAGAATTACAGGGATGGAAATGGAGAGGAGCCTGAGGAAAAGAAGGTCCAGCAACAGGCCCACAGTGGGATCCTGCTCAAGGGGAGGTCAAAGTCCTGACACTATTACTGAGGCTATGGAGCGCTCACCAAAAGGGACGGAGCATGACAGCACTCTGGAAGACCCAACAAGCAGCTGGAAGAGTCAGATGCAGATATTTGCACTCAACCAATGGACAGAAGCAGCTGAACCCTGTTGTTGGATTAGGGAAGGCTGAAAGAAGCTGAGGAGAAGGGAAACCCTGTAGGAGGACCAGGAGTCTCATTTAATCGGGACCCCCAAGATCTCTCAAACACTGGACCACTAAAAAGGCAGCATACAGCTAGTGCTGACATGAGGCCCCCAACACACATACAGCAGAGGACTGTCGGGTCATTCAGAGATGATGCACCTCTAGCCCTTAAGAGACTGAAGGTACTAGGGAGTTTAGAGGTCAGGTGGGGTGAGGGGTGGGGATATCCACACGGAGACAGGGGATGTGGGATATGGAACAGTCAGAGGGTGGATAGGAGGTGGGGGGGGATAAAGTATGGAGCATAAACAATAAAGAAATTAATTAATAAAAATAAATAAATAGCATCTCCTAGGAACTTCCTTTTGCCTGAGACCCACAGTGCAGGAGTTACAGAGACACAATGCACCAGCAATGCAGTTTGGGGCTCGCACAAGAGAAGCAAAACAGAAGTGACTGCTTTTTTATCATAGCAAGCAATTTAATGGGATGTGACTCCCTCCTTATCTACACTACAGGAGGGAAATGTGGGAGAGTCCAACGATTAACCCAAGGCCACAAAAAAAGCTAGCTGATGTCACAAACAAAATTATACCTGCTTTGTCCTCCCAACTTTACAGAGACTAAAAACCGATGTGACCCTAAACACTCCATGAATTCAAGGACCTAAAACCTGTCTTTTATCCTTAAAAAATATTATTCCATGTTCCAGTATTGTCTCTCTATTGTTGATACACCTAAAACTTCTAATATTTCTAGAAGGAGCAATATTTTTAAGCCAAGGTATCTGATTCGTAGTCACCCTTTGTGGTGGTTTAAATATGCAAGACCTATGGCGTGGCACCTTTGGGAGGTGTGGCCTTTTGGAGTAGGTGTGGCCTTCTTGGAGGAAGTGTGTCACTATGGTGGTGGGCTTTTAGACCCTTCTCCTAACCATGTGGGAGTCAGTTTTCTCCTGTTTGCCTTTGGAACAAGACATAGAACTCTCAGCTCCTCCTGCACCATGCCTACCTGGATGCTGACATGTTCCTACCTTGATGATAATGATTTGAACCTCTGAACCTGTAAGCCAGCCCCAATTAAATGTTGTTCTTTATAAGAGTTGCCTCAGTCATGATGTCTGTTCACAGCAGTAAAACCCTGACTAAGACAGGTAACTAGGAGGATTAAGGCCACAACTCCATGCCCTTGCCCGAGGTATAATTCATCTAAGGTTTTTGGAAATGTATATTTTTTTTATAAGGCAGACCACATAAGGGAATAGACCAGGCTTACCCAGTTGTTCATCAGTAGTTGTTCATCAGTAATTCTACATTGAAATCAAGTAGAATTATCATATTCTGTCCTGATTATATTACTGGCTGTTACAAAAGTTTACATGCATTTCTTTATGCATTTATGTGTTTGTTTCTTTGTATGTTTACATGAGAGCATGAGTGTGGTTGCTGTGTGCCACGGCACAAATGTGGAAGCCAGAGGGCAGACAGCCCACGGGAGTCGGGTCTCTCCTCCCACTCTGTGGGTTCTGGGGACTGAATTCAGGGAGTCAAGTTTGCTGACAAACACCTACACCCACTGAGACGTCTCTCAGCCCATGAACATTTTATTATAAACATTTTTAAATGGACAAAAATATAATAAAGCTACTATTTCAATATATCATCATTTACTGATTCAAGCCTGCCCCCCTTTCCTCTCTCCACCCTCAACTCCTCACCAAATTGTCCCAAACTGGAAACGTAGGAGCTGTCTTTCTCTCTACTCCAGAGATTCACCCTGAGACCTAATGCGGTTATTGTAATTGTCTCTCAGGCAGGCCTGACTTTTTTGACATTGCAATTTGACATCATCATTTACAAAGTTCGCACTTTCAAACAGCACAAGCGAGTTACCAAAATAAACCTCATCGGGTTTTAGGTGCGTCTGTGAGTTTGTGTTGGGCCACACCCACAGCTACCCTGGGCTGTAGCTTCAACTGTTTGCCTCACACCCTCCCCCTCCCGTTGCCCCTACCTCACAGCCATGGGTGCTGCCTATTCTGCTGGCTCCTAATCAGTGGGGAGAATCATCAAGATGTCAGAAGTAAGGTACTGTAGTTTTTGTAACAGCAACACCAGATGTGTTTGCGTTTCTCTTAATGTATCTCTTTGCGGTGTAACAGGCGCTTCGTATTCTCAGTAGATTCTGACTTCGTGAACGGATTGCGTTCCGAGCCAAATACCACATGAACAGTCAATTTTCAAAAGCTTTGGTTTCCTTAACTGTGAAATGCCGATACACATTCACGGTGTTGCTTTCGGATTCTTCGTTTTTCTGCTGAAAAAAAAAGAATCTACTAGTATTTCATCTGCTTTTATAATACACTTTTACAGATTCTATGCTTATTGAGTGTGGCGAGGCTGGGACTTCTAGAAAGAAAAGTCTGTCTTCGGTTTTGCATGGTCTCCACCAGGGGGCGCGCACATCCTAGCAAATTAAATACTACTCTGCTTTTTCTCAGACGTTTCCTCAGACTTCAGGAAAACCAGTACTATGGTTACTACAATGATTAGTGCTGTCGACATGATGGAAACTAGAGTCATTTTGAGGACAAGTCTTTCTCCATGCCTTTGGGGATGACTTTGACTAGGCTAGCTGATGTGGAAAAATCCAGCTTTGCTGTAAGCAAGACCGTTCGTTCCCTGGATGGAGATACTGGGCTATGCAGAGTGGGAGAAGCGAGCTGGGCACTTCCGCAACAAATTCCCCTGGCCTGCTGCAGATGCCATGTGACCAGTTACTTGAAGCACCTGCTGCCTGGATTTGTTTGGCGTGATGTTCTGTACCTGAACTCTAAGCCGAACTTTTCCTTCCTTAAGTGGTTTTGGTCAGGCTGTTTACCACAGCAACAACAAAAAAGGTATTACTGTGGGCACAGATTATAAAAAAAAAAACAAAAAAACAAAAAAACATCATTTTAAAAAAACTTAGTGATTTCAAAACATAATTTTTACTACAAAGTGATTTCACTTTAAAAAAAAAAGTTTATCTCCGCAAGTGGATGAGCTTGTGATTTTGCTCAGAGTACCAAAATGATAAAATATGAAACTAACTTTGAGGTTTCATTAGCGCTGTAACAAGCTCCTAGTTCCTTAACTTACCAACATCTTGCTTAACAGTGGTGCTTCCTTATTCCATCTGTGTGGTCCACAAATATTACAAAAGACACTTTGAAACATCACCTAAATTCCAGTGTGCAGTCCACAACCCACAGGCCTTGTTTACTTATATCCCTGTTCTTTGAGAGATGGCCTCATGAGGTAGCCTTACCCGGAATGGAATTCTCTATGTAGACCAGGCTGGCTTTGAACTCATAGAGGTCTTAACCCTGCCTCTGACTCTGGGGTGCTGAGTTTAAAGATATATGCCACCACATGTATCTCTTTTTAAAAAAACTAGTATATTAGATATTAGACATCATTGTGGTATTTTCAAATGAAGTATGTTTTCGTGCATTTGCCCTCCCGATGCTTCTCCTACACCTTTGTCACTCTTAATCCCCCGTGATTCTCCCCCAGTCGTTCCTTTCACGTAGATTCTCCCCCAGTCGTTCCTTTCACATTCAGGAATCCAACTCAGGTCCAGATGCTGCACAGCAGGCACCTGTCTCCTGAGACATCGTCCCAGACCCTGAGACAGAACTTTTGACAGCGCCAGTGATAGGAACAAAACATCAGAGCAAGTTGCACTTTAGAATTATGTTAGTCTGAAAAAAAATAAAAACAAATAACCCCCCCAAACAGTGTCAAATGCACACTTGTGCTATAAAATTAAGGAGACGTTTATATATATGCTGTGTCATTAAATACAATTTAATATTGCAAATATTTCTGTATTTGTATGGAACCATGATGATATTGTTTTGAACTCTCTGTAGTTAAATGGATTTGGGGGCATGAGCTCTCTTTTGCTTTGAAATTAGGAACTTCCCTTTTTATTGATGCTGAAATATCCCTTCCTCTCGGAAACCTTTTGCTATTGTTATTGTTGGCAAAATGAATAGTTGGCAACTCTGTGGACTCTCTCAACTCCTCTGGGGGTTCGTACTGTGGTCCAAAAGTTAAGTCTGAGAACCATTTACCTAAGAATGCAGTTATTCCAAAATATAGAATAGTTAAAGAATTAAATTCTATGTATATTATAGAAAAAATAAAGAAAGGAAGGAAGGAAGAAAGAAAGAAAGAAAGAAAGGAAGGAAGGAAGGAAGGAAGGAAGGAAGGAAGGAAGGAAGGAAGGAAGGAAGGAAGAGAGGAATTTAAAACACAACTTTTGTAAAGCTTAGCATATCTGTGTGGCCGGTAACTAAGCTGGTCTGGTCCCATGTGCTTACCAGAAAGAAAGGAAGACCCATAAATAGAAGGGTAACCAGCAGCCATTGCAGTTTTGGCTACAATGGCCTCAAATGGAAAGCAACCCAGATATCCATCCAATGGCGAATCCTTCACTTCTGCTTTGTGTATATCATACGTACAAGTCAAGCAGAACCCAATAACAGTCAGGTTATCTGGAAAAGCAAAACAAAGGAGCCCATGATGTTTAACCATGTACACAGAGGCCTTGCAAATTGAAGGCAGGCTACTAAGATATAGTTCAGGGCAGCATGCAAAAAGATGGCTCCGCTGGCAAACAGACAGAATTAGCTGATGGCAGGCAAAGCAAGAACAATTTTCCAGAAGTGCAGGAAAATCATAGCTATTCAGAAAAGTCACAGACAGGCCAGGGCCACCAGAGACAAAGGCTTCCCTTTACAAAGCTGACTTGTCATCAGACATAGTCGAGGGCCGTGAATGGGCTGACATGACATATCCTGAACATCTGTCTACTCATCCTACAGCTGGGCCCTCTGTCTCCTTTTGTGGGATGCTCTTCTCCAGGCATGGCATACCATTGGCCTGTGGGGCTATGTGTATGTTTATACATACATGCATAGCTATATATGCATGATTATACATAGCTTTGAGTAGCTATGATTGGCAGAAGGGCAGCACCATCAGATTGTGACCATTAACTTTCTATCATGGAGCATGCATATGGTTAAAGTTGATGAAAGAGAGGTTGTTTTCCTCGGGGGTGGGGGGCAGCTGCTCCTCAGTTTCCCATGCTCCTTAAAGTATTCTTTTGTTCGCCACTACTTTGTAACTCATGCTACTTAAATGCTGGTTTCCCTGCGGTAGGCTTGCATGGAACCAGTCCTTTGGTCTGTTACACATATCCTTTAGATGGGGAATAGACCCCGATTTATAGTTCCTCAGGAAGAATTAACACATTTCCCTCTAAAGTACAGTTATGAGGCTTGCATAGTTTCACCACAGTCAAAGAGACCCATGAAACAATAACACAAAATGATGGTAGTGGTTGCCCAGCTGGAAATGTACTTGTCACCCAAATATGAGAATTGAGTTCACTCCCCAGCACCCACCAAAAGAAGTCAGCGTGGTAACAAATGCTTGTAATTTCAATGCAGGAGAATCCTTGGAGCTCACGGACCAGCCTAGCCTGCTTTCTGAGCTCCTGGCCAATGAAAGACTGTCTCAAAATGAGAATAAACAACAACAAAAACAAAAACACAAGGTAGATGGTATCTAAGCCCCAAGCCAGGGCTGATCTGGGGAATCCATGCCATGTACACACATACATATACATAAACACACATACACATGCATACATGAAAGGCTTTGGATGGCCCAAAGGTAGGCAAGGAGGCAGAGGCAGGAGGATTCCAGGCTTGCTCCAGAGCCACCCTCGCTGAGTTAGCACCTTTGGGTTCACTAAGAGATCCTGTCTCATTAAACAGGATAGAGAGTGACTTAGGACATCACCTGAGGCTGACTTCTGGCTTTTACATGAATACATACATGGACATCTGCACATATATGTATACTGCACACATATTTACACCATATACACATGAACACACACAAACCCCTAGAATAGTGGTTCTCAGCCTTCCTGATGCTGTGACCCTTTAATACAGTCCCTCATGTTGTTGTGACCCCTGACCATTAAATTATTTTTGTTGCTACTTCATAACTGTGATTTTGCTACTATTATGAATCATAACGTAAATATCTGTGTTTTCCCCTGGTCTTAGGTGACCCCAAAAGGGGGATGAGCCACAGGCTGAGAATCGGTGCCCTAAGGGAATGTACTGCCATCCTTCTTAATTCCCAAACAGGAGAAGTCACAGACAAGCACCTGGTTTGTCACCTTCCCCCGACATTCCTAAACCACCTCACAAACATCGTGCTGTGCCCCCTGATGGCTATAGCAGCTCTGGTTCCCCAAACTCAGCCCAGTGTTAGGTCTAGATGTCTCTTAGCAGTTCTCTGGCTTGAAGTATGTTCTTCCTTCAAGAGGCCTCCTGGGTCTTATGACTTCTTTTTTCTCCCCCCATTTTTTAAATTAGATATATTCTTTATTTACATTTCAAATGTTGTCCCCTTTCCTGGTTTCCTTCCCCCGAAAATCCCCTAACCTTCCCCCCTTCCACCTCCCCTCACCAATCCACCCACTCCTGCTTCTCTGACCTGACATTTGCCTGTACTGGGGCATCGAGCCTTCTCGTCCTATGACTTCTTCAAAGAAAACTTCTGCAAAACTTGTGACCTTCCCTTCCCTTCTTCTACCTTCCCTTCCCTCCCCTTCTGTTCCCTTCCCTTCCCTCTTCTCCTTCACCCTCACCAGCACCCTTTCCCTCTCCTTCACCTCTCCCCCTCTCTCCTTTTCTCTTTCTTCTGACATGATCTCCTGTCATGTCATGGTATTCTAAGCTGGCATTGGACTTGCTGTGTAGCTGATGATGCCCTGGTGCCCCTGACCTCAGCCCCCAAGGGCTAGGCTTATAGGAGTCTATCTCCTCACCTGGCTCTTTTCTATTGTGTTGACTGTATAACAGCTCACCTTCCCTGTGGAGTGAGACTGCATTGTTCACTTTGGGACTCGTCTCCAGCACCTATGTGAGCCTGGCACATAACACCTGCTAAGTGTATATTGCTAAGTGGCTTGTTGAATACAAGAACAATGGAGATATTATTCACCTACTCATTTGCATGGAAAGAGCAGAAATGGCAGTTCCATAGAAACCAAAAGCACCCAGGAATGAGGAGTGACTACTAACAAGCAGAAGGCGTCTCTAGATGATGGAAAATGTTCTAAAACTAGAGTACGTAACATTTGCACTATTATGCGTATGTACTAAATTTATTATATACAATGAGACCATTTTATGGCATGTCAGATAGACTTCAATGAAGCCATCAAACTTAAAGAAAAAATAAGTGACTCATTGGCATCCGGGCCCAGAGATTTTTCTGATGTCAAGGAAGAACCCCAAATCCTACAGAAATTCTTCTAACATCACTGGAGACCACAAAGCTCACTGTTTCACGTGCAACTTGACTTCTCTGTGGAAGGTAATTTGCCAGGTCAGGTTCTTCAGTGGCAGATGATAGAAAGGTCCCATGACTGTGTGATTTCCCCATACTAAGTATTAAACACAAGAAAAAAAAAAGGCTGTGGCTCAATGTGCTTGGACATTAGCACAATAGGTATACAAGTTAGATAGGAACGGCAATGTGTCCCAGTATCACCAGCCAGGGATAAAAAAACAAATGTAGCCAACAGAGGGTATTGTCTCAAATTATGAAATTACAGTACAACGTTGCCCAACAGTCACATGATTCCCAGTGGCTGAGTGGCTTCTGACTTCTCTTTTGCAAATTTGGTATGAGTGCATACTCTCTCAGCTCCAGTAGAGGAACATGTTTAAGAGTACACTGACTCTTTTAATCATGTCCCTGGAAGGGAATCATTTTGTCCTGATCTTGTCAAATGAGATGGGGAGAAAATGGCTTGCTGGGCTGCTCCCATACCCATGAACTTCTTGCTTATCATCCCCTAGTCACGAATCAGAACATGGCTAGCAGTGCTTTATGGGTCCTGGGCAGCTCATCTTGTTCTAAAGAGCAGCAGAGCCAGCAAGGGAAATATCTCCATCATCTTACTCTCATCCTAGCTGGGTTACCCAAGATAGTGACACAGTCTGTTTAAACAAACATACAAACAAACTAACTACGGTAGGGGCTGAAGAGACTGCCCAGAGGTTAACTCAATGTTTGTTCATTCTGCTAAGATGAGAATTGTAAGCATGGTGTCTTAAAAGAGATTTTCCTGGTTATTTTGTTGTGTTAGCCTGACACAAGCTACAGTTGTGAGAGAAGAGGGACTATCAATTGAGAAAATGCCTCTATCATATTGGCCTGTGGATAACTCTGTTGGGAATTTTCTTGATTAATCATTGATGTGGGAAAGCCTAGAAGGGCATCACTGTGGGTGGTACCCTTAAGCTCCTGGACCTGGGTTCTATAAGAAAGCAGTCTGAGCAAGCCATGAGAAGAAAGCCAGTAAACACTACTCCTCCACATCCCTGCTTCAGTTTCTGCCTCCAGACTCCTGCTCTGACTTCCTCAGTGATGGGTTGTGGCCTGAGAGTTGTAAGATAAAGTAAACCTTCAGAGATTAAATTAATTGGGTTTCTTCCCCTACATCAGCCTTGTTTTGTGCATATGTTGTGTGTGTGTGTGTGTGTGTATGTGTGTGTATTTTTGTAATAACAACTTGTTTTAGAAACCAGTGCCTTTGACCCAAGTTGATAACCTCAACTTTCTTCTGTCTGTAGTTTGTTTTGTATGTCCTGTATTGAACTGATAGGGATAGGTGTAGTGTTGAGTTTGGACTATGCTGCCTTTTGCTACTGGTGGGTCACGTGATTCCAGCCCTCTTCCCAGGAACTCTTTGGATTTGAGAATGGAACACACACACACACACACACACACACACACAAGTTAATTTTAAAATGCCTTAGCTACCTTAAAGGTTTGGCATGCCTAAACCTTCCCCTGCTACCCTAGGTTCAATCGGGGACGGGGCCAGTGGCCACTTACCTGAATTCTTACATAGCTGGTTGGTTTTCTCTCAGCAACTCTTGTATTCATTCTTCTCCCACAGATTCATGGTGATCTCCATCTCCTCCCTCTGTGTCCTAGCCTGTGCAACTCTAAGGGTCCTGCCCCAGCTCGCTTTGCCCAGCTAGTAGCTGTTGGCATCTTTATTGATCAAAACCAAAACCCAACTGGGGACAAGGAACTTTAGTGTTTGGACATGCAAATTCCCTATTGAGTCAAAGCATTGGAGCTCATCCCCAACAGAAGGAAAGCTCCCCTAGGGTGAGTGATCTTTGAGTGAGAGGGAACTATGAGGAAAGGTTCAAGGTGGCTCTTAAGACCCAAGCCATATTGGCCCCAATGCCCGTGAGTCTACATTCAAAGACTGAATACCCTGAAACTCGGTGGGCAGTGAATATGGATGTTGTGGAAGGACAGCTTTGACATGTCAGGTACGGAGGGGAATGTGTGGAGTCAATCGTTCAGCAGACTTTTCCTTAAGGGAGCAAAACTAAATTCTCTGAGGCTAGAAAAAAGAGGGAAACACATACACACACACACACACACACACACACACACACACATGCCACAAACACCATACATGAAGAGCTGCTGCAGTGGGCAAGTGAGTTTCCTGGAGACTGCCCACTGTTTTGCATGGCTGTAATGGGTGAACCCTGGAGAGGCATGACCCCAGGGCTTCATCCCAGGCCCAGGATTGCTTCTTGCTGCTGCTGTGCCTTTTCATGTTTGTGTGACTGGACAAAGAAAGACCCTTTTTGCCTATAGTCTGTTATGATAGATTCCTTAGTAATTGACCACTTTCTTTAGATCCACATGAAGATTAAGTCTTATAAAATTATATTGTTTAGATGAATTAATGATTTTACAGAATTCTTGATGTGATTTAAGTAGTTTTAGGAAGTTAGAGTAATTTATAGAAAGATTAAGGAAATTGTTTACGTTGTTTTGAGAGAAGGACATAAAGTTAGACTCAAGAATAGAATGTGTCACTCCTCATAGAATAGCAAGGCTACATATGTTGGGAGAGGAATACAGTGAACTTTCATAAATTATAAGTGTGTTTCCTTTCGTAGGAAGGAAAATAGGCTTGGAATAAATTAGTGATCAAGGAAAACATTCATTCTAGGTTAGGTCCAGCATTATATATTATATATCATATAAATATAATATTATGTATTATATTTATAATGTGCACCATTATAAATAAGGTCATGAACAAGGAGTAATTATTATGAGTGTAAGAATAAGAAATAGATGATTAGCTAGACTTTGAAACTAAGATGTCTGATAGATGACTTGTTTCTTGATAAAAACATTATTAACCTGTGACATAAAAATTATTGCTTTGAACTTATAATGAAAATATTGAATAAAAGGTAGATAAAACTACTGCTTTGAACTTATAGTGAGCTGGTAGAATAAAAGATAGATAAAAATGTCTAGTTAGGTACAAGTTTTAATAGAACAACGTGTAATCAATAATCCTTCTGTAACTCCCTCTTGTGTAACAATTTTATCTGTTTTTGAATGAAGTAGTTCTTCTTACATAGAGAATTTTGTCTTAGGAAATATGAAAATGTTAAGAGAAAAAATAAAGTTGTTAGAGCTTGCTCATTAGAGTTTTGCTCTCTCTACCAACAGTGTATAGTGTATATATACGTATATGTATATATGTGTATATGCATATATGTGTATTGTGTGAATATGTATATGTGTGTATATATGTATATGTATAAAATGGTTAGAGCTTGCTCACTAGAACTTTACTCTATCCACCAAAGGTATATCTGTATGTATATGTATATATGTATATGTGAAAAATGGTTGGAGCCTGCTTGCTGAAACTTTTCTTCATCCACTCAATGTGTGCATGTGTTTATGTCTGTTTATCTGTCTACCTGCCTACCTGTAGATATGTATGTATATATGTATGCTTTTGTGTGTGTGAGAGAGAGAGTTGTTGGAACTTGCTTGTTGAAACCTGCCTTGCTTCATCCACTAAGTCTGTGTGTGCAAGTGTGTGAGTTTTCCCCACAGAGTTAAAGAGTTCAGAGTTTCTCACTGGTTACAGAGAGAATGGGTCCCAGATAATGAAACAGCAGCATGTTTCCCAATAGCTTTACATCATGACTAAAAGTTTTACAGATTAAAAAAGCAAATTATTCCCAAGAACTACATACATTCATGTCTAAGAAGCTTATTATAGATTAACAAAGCATAATCAAGTCAGTTTATTTTACAGCCAGGCTTCAATTTGTAGTTACAAAGAAAGGATCAATCATTTTATTATTTATCTTAACAAGTAATCTTATAAAAATTTAAAAGAACTACAAATCAATCTTTTATATATAAAAACAATCAGTCATTTCTATTTTAAATCCTCAGGGTATGCACCTACTTACTAAAAATGTTTCTGTGAACCAGAGAGAAAAAAAAAAGGAAGGGAGAATTCAAGCACACACATACACACACACACACACACACACACACAGGTTGAACCTGACCACCTGTCTCACAACTCCGCAAGTGTTTTGAATACTTACATACATACACAAATTCCTACACACATATGTATATGAAAACATATAGACAAACAGACATATACAATATACATTTAGTGGATGGGGCAGAGCCCTCCCAAGCAACCACTTAATCCTACTCTCTGGCCTTCTTATACCTTTATAGATAAAGTTCTTTAGAAAATTACCTCAGAGATAAAATGTTACACAAAAGGGAGTTACAGAAGGATGTTGATAGCAACTTCAAAGCAGAGCTTCATTCTATAGGCTCATTATAAGTTCAAAACCACAGTTTCACATGGCCTCACTTTATCATAGTGCATGACAAGTGCTTCATCCTTGGACCTGACCTAGAATGAATGTTTTTCCTTGATCACAAATTTGTCCCAAGTCTATTTCTCTTTTTAGTGTAATCGTACAAGCTCATTGTATTCCTCATTATGCAACCTTTACTTACTATTCCATGAGGGGTGAAGAGAAGTGGGTACATCTATTCTTGATTCTAACTTTATTATATCTTTCTGGCAGAACAACCATGCATCATTGCCACTTCTGAGAGTTATTTGATGATTATTCTTCATTGTCAACTTGAAGGGATTTAGGATCACAAAAGGGATACACCTTTGTGTGTCTGTGAGGGTATTTAACTTAGGGAGGCTCACTCTGAATGTGTGTGGAAAAATTCCATAGACTGTGGTTCTAGACCTAACAAAAAGGAGAAAATACTGAATAAAGGTTCTCTGAATATCTTCCCCAGAAGATAGGGTTTATTAACTGAAAGATTCCTTGCCAGACATAGACTAGCTCCATTTGTGTTTTAGATCAGGAAGGTCCACAGGCCCCTGACATAGCATAGTTGTCTTTCCTCTTGGTTGTCCATCATAGCTGGATGGACAAAATGTATAGAAATCAGGTTGGAATGAACTTGGAACTTTCTCTCTATTGGCTACCTTTGACAGAGCTGGCAGGAGCTATATTAACTGCTGAGGGGGAAATGTCATCAGTGGACTTACCCCACGGAAGACCCTGCGTGCTAACATCCTGACCTGACAGACTCTGGTGTAATAGTGGTGTGACTATCACAGGAAGAGCCAACTGCTTTCTGATTTGATTTGAGGCTTGCTCCAAAGGAAGGAATTCTTACCTGGCACTATAAACCTGCTAAAAAGTCCATAGCTAAGCAGGTTGTAGGCCTTAAGGGGTGACCTACTACTGTTGATTTGCTAAATGGACATGTTATTCTCAACTGTGATTAGAGAAGCACTCAATGGACAGCCATTGATGTAGAAACTCACAATGGGACAAGGTGGTGAAAAGAAACGACTGTTAAGTGTTTAACTCTGAAAGAGAAGTGTATATCACACACACACACACACACACACACACACACACACACACACACTCACACCACTCAGGGAACATCAGGGAAGAGGGATGTAAGAACAGAGAATGGGAAGAAGTACCATTGAAGTTCTGCCTGCAAGATACGCCGGCCATTAAACCACGAATCTATAGCAACTATGCTTATCTGTACAAGTCTGGTCCAAGATCAAGCCAGCCATTGTTCCATCAAAATGGGGGAGGGGCTGGTGAGGCTCCCCCCTCCTAGCTCTGGAGTCATTACCAATGAATGGCTGCAGGGATTGGGAGGGGGGTATTTTTCTTTAGAGATGGAAACACTAGGGAAGTTTTCTATAGCTATATTACTTCCCTGTAAAGGATCGAAACGTTCTTAAGTTTGAAATTTTCAAACCGAACATAGCCCAAATTAACAGATAATTCATTGTCAGTGTGCAGTAAAGATAACCAGTTGCTAAGGATATTGATTCAAGCAAAGAAACTAATTGATCGAAAAGATTGTGGAACGGGCCATTAGCGTGAAATATCCGAGCATCATCTTCCACCGGAGGCTTCAAATGTCAGAATTCTATAGCAGAGTCAACAGCAATTAGATGTAAAGTGCACAGGGACTCTTAAACATTCTAGCAGATGTAAGCTTTAAAAAGTAGAATAGAGCCAGTGAGATGACTCAGTGGGGTAAGGACCCCCACCAGCAAGCCTGACCACCGAGTTTGACTCCCAGTGCCCAGATGTCTCAATTTAGACGCTATGTTTTTTCTTGGAACATCTCAACTAACTTTTGTAAAATCTCTCATTGAAAAACTAGAGTGACAAGCCCACAGTTCGCCACTTTCTGCCGATGCCTCGTCCGACCACAGATGCTCTCGCCCCTGGCTAGGTGGGACAGATTCTCCTCCAGCCAGACTTTTCTTTCGTTGCCTCTCATTGAGTGGCAGCATCGCCCAGACCGTTGCTCCTAGCTACATGTGATCATGGGTAAAATCCTCAACGCTCGGACTGTGGGCTCCCACAAGAGAAAAAAAAAAAGAGTTTTATTTATAGATTGAATCAGCCATGTTGGGAAGTTTTTACATTTTTGTTTTTGTTTGGTTTCTTATTTCATTGTTTTTGCCCCAGTCGATCAACTTAATTAGAAGAGCACTTATTTTGATCTTGACCATTCTGTAACTATGTGCGTTCATGGGGTGAGGGGTGTGGCATGCTGATACTGCAAGCCACGGAAACCAAATGCAAACAGTTGTCTGCCGGCTAAGGTTACGTGTCCCCCACCCCCTCCTCCGGGTCACGCCTCTGGGCATCAGGTTTTTATCAAGGAGACCTTAGCTTCTATAGAGAACAAATTGGCAAAACTTTGCAACTGAATGACTTTGCTACTGAATGGCTGGGACTTTCTTTAGATGACCCAGTAAGGGTGGCTGAGTCGAATCCAGTGAAGATGTCGGAGTATTCCTGCTGCTTCCAGCCTGAGCCCTGGGGCTTCACCTTCTCACACCCTCCAGGGGTTGGAATGGTTGAGCCTGGTGGAGCCTCGGATTCTCTTCTTCTTTTTGTTGGCCTTTTGATCCGGAGCTGGAAGGGACAGCTCTAGCTCCCTTTTCTTGAGGTCCCAATCTGGATCCCGCTCGTCAAGCAATAGTCCTCTCTGGCGGCGGTCCCTGCATTCCGGTTCTGCCCTGTGAAGAGAGCAGCCCGTGAGCATGGAAGGAGGAGGCTGGCCAGCATTGGCCCGGACCTCTCTTCCCGAGGGCTACACACAGCACAGGCCATTCACGGTTTAATGGAGAAGTACAAGTTCACACATGTCCAAGAGCACTCTTTAGATTCTAAACCTTCTAAAGGTTAGAAGGTCTCAGAGAAACTACCTGAAGACGGAAAAAGCTAGTACGTAGCCTGGGTGCGACATATCTCAGATTCAGACATCGAAGGAGGGGCTGCTCTTCTTTTTATTATTATTATTATTATTATTATTATTATTATTATTATTATTATTGGATATCTTATTTATTTACATTTCAAATGTTATCCCCTTTCCTGCTTTCCCCTCCGGAAACCCCCTCTCCCATCCCTCCTCCCCCTGCTTCTGTGACGGTGCTCATTCTTAAAATGTCCAAATTTCCAGAACAATCTTCATGTTCTCAGGAAGCTGTTGCATTTCTAGCTAGTCTCCTGATTATAAAAGCGACACATGTTCATTGTTTAACATTTTAAAGTTTAGCCAGGCATGTGTGTAATTCCAGCACCCAGGAGAGTGAAGCAGGAGGATTGCTGCCAGTTCAAGGCTAGCCTCTGATGTGTAGTGAGTTCCAGCCAGCCTGGGCTGCAGAGTGAAACCCTGTCTCAATCAATCAATGGCTCAAGTGAATTTAGTTTTTTGTTTTGGTTTTTTTTTTTTTTTTTGGTTTTGTTTTTTTTTGGATTTTTTTTTTTTTCAAAACAGGGTTTCTCTGTGTAGCCCTACTACACAGCCTCACTCTGTAGACCAGGCTGGCCTCGAACTCAGAAATCCACCTGCCTCTGCCTGTAATCCTCTAGGATTACAGGCGTGCGCTACCACCGCCCGGCTGGCTCAAGTTAATTTAAAGGGCTGACACATAATTACATGCATTGCATGTATAAATAAATTAGGAATCTCCTAGAAGCTCACCTCCTCACAATGGAGACTGTGAAGATAGCCTGGTCTCCTTGCCTCGAGTTACTAAACCTCTAACCTCACTACAGAGCACCCACGGCCGCATCCTGTATCGTGTGAGTGACTTTACAAGCCTGCCTGTTTCAGCTCATCCATCCAATGATGAATTCAGCGTTGGCTTTTTCCCTACTAACTCCGCTCCCCCACCCACCCGCCTTATCCTGCAAGTCTCCTGGCTGTGATCACCTGATTGGTCCGGGCCTTCATGGTTCCATGTTCCCTCCACCTCTTCTCTCCCACACCCGACCTATGCACATTTCCATCATGGTAGCTATACCCACTTCAACAGGGTTTTCTCTCTCTTCCTTCTGCCTGGTCTTCGCTGTCTTTGCACAACCACACTAATTACACCTTCATCTGTAATTCATCCCTCCACATTCTCTAATATCAGAAGGGCAGTAAGTTCCTGGTGGGAAGTGATAAGTAGATGTGAATTCACACAATGCAGCTGACTGAAGTTTTGGTCTGTGTAGCATTGCCTGCCCGCTTTCCCTGACAGTACCCACACCATTTTAGTTATGCTCAGACCAAATGTCATGTGCTTCCATGTAGAGGGGCTAAGATTGCTGGGCATCAGGGGCAGGGGTGGGGTGGGGGTGAGGTGGAGATCAATAGAAAGTCAAGGGCAAGACTGAAATTCCGACATTTGAAATGCTCAATTGAAAGAATAAATACTTTCTCAGAGGAACCATAGCACCCTCAATTAAGTCTTCCTTCTTGAGCTTCCTATGTTCGGTGAATTGTAACTTGTTTATTTTGAGCTTTTGGACTAGCATCTGCTTATTAGTGAGTGCATACCATGTGGATTCTTTTGTGATTAGGTTACCTCGCTCAGGATGACACTTTCTAGTTCCATCCTTTTGCCTAAGAATTTCATGAATTCATTGTTTTTAATAACTATTGTTAAAACTATTGTTTTAACAATAGTTCCATTGTGTATATATACCACAGTTTCTGTATCCATTCCTCTGTTGAGGAACATCTTGGTTCTTTCCAGCTTCTGGCTATTATAAATAAGGCAGCTATGAACATAGTAGATCATGTGTCCTTATTACATGTAGGAGCACCTTCTGGGTATATACCCAGGAGTGGTATAGCTGGGTCCACAGGTAGTACTATGTCTAATTTTCTGAGGAATCTCCAAACTGATTTCCAGAGTGGTGTTACCAGCTTGTAATCCCATCAACAATGGAGAAGTGTTCCTTTTTCCCCACATCCTCTCCAGCATCTGCTGTCCCCTGAGTTTTTCATTTTAGCCATTCTGACTGGTGTAAGGTAGAATCTCAGTGTTGTTTTGATTTGCATTTCCCTGATAACTAAGGATGCTGAACATTTCTTTAGGTGCTTTAGAGCCATTTGAGTTTCCTCAGTTGAGATTTCCCTGTTTAGCTCTGTACCTCATTTTTTAATAGGGTTATTTGATTCTTGGGAACATAATACTCACAAGAGCAATAAGGAAGGCAATGTGTGGAGCAGAGTCTGAAGTAAAGGCCACCCAGTGACTGCCCTACCAGGGGATTCATCCTATAAACAGTCACCAAACCCTGACACTACGATAAGAAGCGTGTACCAAAAAGAGCATGCCATGGCTGTCTCCAGAGGGGCCCTGCCAGAGCCCTACAAATACAGAGGCAGAAACTAGCAACCAACTATTGGACTGGGCTTGGGGTCCCCAATGGAGGATCTGGAGGGTGGTCTGGAGGAGCTGAAGGGGTTTATAGCCCCATGGGAAGAACAATGACTTCGGACACCCAGACACCCAAGACTCCCAGGGAGTGAACCATCAACCAAGGGGTATACATGGTTCCAGCCAAAAATGTGGCAGAGGGAGGCCTTCTTGGGCATCAGTGGGAGGAGTGGTCTTTGGTCAGGTAAAGGCTCAATAGAGGCCCCAACGAAGGGAAATGGATGAGGGGGGAGTGGGGGGAGGTGGGAATGTGTCTAGTAGAGGGGCATATACATGGAAACAGGGGGTGGGAGGAGGGGTAGGGAATCTTTGGGGAGGGGGGCTTTTGGGAGGGGGAAATTGGAAAAGATTTTAACATTGGCAATGTAAATGAAGAAGATACTCAATAAAAAAAAATCATTGTAAAAAAAAAAGATAAATACTGAGGAACTGGGTATGGGGTACCTGCCTGTAATCCTAGCACTTGGGAAACTGAGGCAGAGGGATCATAAATTAAAGGCTAAGATGGGTTATATAATGAAACACACACACATACAGAGACAGAGACAAACACACATGGTTGTGGTAGGATTTGCTGAAGGAGGCAGAGGCAGGAGGATCACAGGTTCAAGGCCAGCCTGAACTACACATTGGGTTGGAGAGATGGTTAAGAGCACTGACTGCTCTTCCAGAGCTCCAAAGTTCAAGTCCCAGCAACCACATGGTGGCTCACGACCGGCTGTAATGGGATCCAATGCCATCTTCTGGTGTTTCCAAAGACATCAACAGTGTACTCATATTCATAAAATAAATCATTTAAAAAGAAACCATAGGGTCACAGCATTAGGAAGGTTGGGAACTACAGGGTTAGATCTTTTTGTTTCACTTTCATTTACCTGAGATTGGTCAATTGACAAAAGCCCTGGTGCAGGCTCCTTCCTGTAGCTGGGACAACACAGTACTTACATCTCCAGGAAGTTCATACAGTCCTTCTGACCATAGATCTGTGCAATCCTCTTGGGCGTGTCTCCAAAGAAGTCAGCAGCATCGATGGCGGTGTGAAGTGCATGCAGAGCTTTGAGTACATTCAGATGGCCTGACTCGGCTGCAAAGTGAGCTGCCGTCCAGCCCACATCGGTTACCAAGCAGGGCCTGGCTCCAGATTGTATCAGGAGATGGAACACCTCCATTTGCCCTTATACCATGAAGAAAGAAGACAAAGTTAAGGTTAAGATGTCCTCAGTGACCTGAGACCAGAAGCAGCCTATGGAGCATGGAAGCGGGAGAAAACTAGCTTTGAAGGCATCTCTGCCTTCTTCCTAGGAGGCAGCACCCCATCCTTATCCCAAGGAGACCCAAGCTCTGTGTGAACTTCCGGTATTCTTTCTAGAATGGCCTCCGTTCTGCCCACCATCCCAGCTCTTGCTCAAGTTCCTCCCATCTATGCATGAGCAATCCTCACAGCTTCTGCAATGGCAATAGCTTCTTTGTTTCTTTGTTTCTTTGTTTGTTTTAGTTATTTATTTTGTAGAATTTGAGATAGAAGCTAGGGCCCTGCATGCCCTATGTGCACGCACGTGTGCACGCACACACACACACACACACATACACACACACAGAAACACACATGCACATACACAGAGAAACACAGAAACACACAGACACCCAGAGAGAAACACACATACAAGCACACACAAATACACATTGTGTGCGTTCACACCCCGATGAAAATAATTAAAATCAGCTATCTGAGAACTCTGTAGACACAGCTGACACTGTTTAAGAGCTCAGGCTTTCTAATCAGACATGTGGAGTCCCATCCTGACAGCACCACTCACCAATAAATGATACAGTGTCTGGGCAGGTGCTGGTAGTGGGACCCTTAGTCCCAGCATTCAGGGGGCATAGGCAAGTGGATCTCTGAGTTTGTTGCCAGCTTGGTCTATAGAACAAGTGCCTAGACAGCCAGGGCTACACAGAGAAATCCTGTCTTGAAAAAAGAGAAGGAGGAAGAAGAGGAGGAAGAAGAGGAGGAAAGGAAGGACAGAAACAGATACCTTATCCACAATGCCCTCATTCCTCAGTTGTAAACTAGGATTGTTAACATTACCCTCCCTGAATCCTTGAGGAGTATGGATGAATCCCCAGATATGAAGCACCTAGCAGCATACCCAAAATACAGCACATGTTTCCTAAGATGTCATCTGGTATAGCTACCAATGTTCTCTACTTAGATTTCTGCAAAAATGTCCCAACCTAAGTCTTTTGGAGCTGGTCTTACTTTCTGCCTCGTCCTTCTCCCCACAAGACAGAAGACAAATATGTATAGCAAAATTGACTATAATATTTTACTTAACAGGTTTTGGGTGGTATTTATTGCTAAAGACTTTTTTTAAAATGTGTGTGTGTGTATGTGTGTGTACATGTGCACGCAGGTGCTTGTCTTAGTTAGGGTTTTACTGCTGTGAGCAAACACCATGACCAATACAAGTCTTATAAAGGACAACATTTAATTGAGGCTGGCTTATAGGTTCAGAGGTTCAGTCCATTATCATCAAAGCAGGAGCATGGCAGCATTCAGGCAGTCATGGTACAGGCAGAGATGAGTGTTCTATATCTTCATCTGAAGGCTGCTAGCAGAATCCTGACTTCCAGACAGCTAGGTTGAGGGTCTTAAAGCCCATGCCCACAGTGACACATCTACTCCAACAAGGCCACACCTCCTAATAGTGCCACTCACTGGGCCAAGCATGTACAAATCACGACAGTGTTCATGCACAAGTACAATGCACATGTGTGCAGATACCCTGCACAAGCACAATGCACATGTGTGCAGATGTCCCAGAGGCAGAAGATGTTGATTCTCCTGCAGCTGGAGTTATAGGTGGATGTGGGTGCGGGGAACCAAACTCATTATAGGAGCAGCCAAAGACTTTTGTTACTAACTTCATGTTGGGTAACTGGGATGTGCTGAGAGGCAGGGAGAGGATTCATCTTCATCTCCTCTGTTTATGAAGTCATGATGACAGAGGACTTCGAGGAGCATGTTTATAATCTCATTTTTGTACACATTATCTAACTCCCCTTCAAAGAACTCCAGTGTAGCATTACTGCTTCCATTATATAGAAGAATTAAAGAATTTAATGCCCAAAACATTAAATAATGTGGTCCAAGTGCTACATCTAGTAAGAGTCAATGCCAGGGTTGAAATGTTCCATCTGGTGCTAAAGAAGCATCCATCCCACTCTTGGACACCGGCTGGTGGCTTCAGGAAAGTGGAATAGGCATGGGTCCACAGAGGCATTGTCCACTCACCTCTGATTGCAGCCCAGTGGAGTGGGGTCCTGTCGTTCCAGTCTCCATCCTTGTAGTTTGGGTCACAGAGACCTTTCTTCAAAAGCTTCTTCACTGAATTGCAGTCCCCTGCAGCCACAGCCTGGTGGAGCTTGGTCATGTCTGATATTTTTGACACCTCCATAACAGAATCTGCTGAAGGGGATACAGGCCGCTTAGAAAGTCCATATAACCATTCACCCCTA
The DNA here is from genome assembly GCF_947179515.1 of Apodemus sylvaticus. NCBI lineage: Eukaryota > Metazoa > Chordata > Mammalia > Rodentia > Muridae > Apodemus > Apodemus sylvaticus. Next base: position 83,906,509 of record NC_067480.1, on the reverse strand, counting down.
GCAAATGCTCCCTAGGTTTCCACATCAGTGACTTGCTTTCCTGTTTTGTGGATTTGTATCTAATGCTGCGGTGTGTGTGTGTGTGTGTGTGTGTGTGTTTGTGTGTGTGTGTGTGTGTGTTCTGCTGTGTGGGTCCCCTAGCTTCCAGTAAGTATAGGTAGGACTCACTGTTCTCCAACCCCAAAACTACCGATGGCCCCCACTTTACCCAGAACTGACTCTAAAGACAAACACTGGCACTTCACCATGTGTCCTCCACCCATCTTTCGGTGTGACTTTCTTCTCCTCCTTCAGAGTTCCCTTAGTTTTATGCTACTTTAATTTGGAATTCTGCATCTTGTCTTTCTATAGTGTGGAAGCATCTAGAGATGGTGAGGGGACAGCATTTGCGCATTCAGTTCGGACTGGATGACTAGATCCAGCATCAATGCTCCAAGGAAATGAAAAGCTATTGCCATACCTCATAAGGAGCACAACTTGCCACCACCCAAATAAAACTGCTGGTAATTGTTACTAATGGTATGCCATGAGGGGTCTGGGGAGATGGCACAACAGTAAACTGCTTTTTTTCTTGAGAACATGAGAACCTAAGTTCAGATCCCCAGAACCCACATAAAAAGCTGGGTGTGGTGGCTCACAGTTGTAATCTCAGTATGAGGAAATAGACACAAGTGATTCCTGAGGCTCCCTGACCTGTTGGTCTGATGTTCCAGGTCAGTGAGACACCCTATCTCAAACAAAGGATGGGAGGCTCTGGGAAGGAGCCAACACCTAAAGTTGTCATTTGAACTCTACACACACACACACACACACACACACACCTACACATGCACATCCCTTCTCCCACATGCTCCCACACATGCATTTACACACAAACACAAAATCCTATGCCATGAGCAGCCAGCTCTCTTACTGTAATCTACAAACCTTTAGGGATCCCTGATTTTTTATTTGACGGATTTATGAAGTGAAAAGTGTTTTTGTTGTAGAATTAAAATGTCACAGGCCTTGTTCCTTTTGTTCTCATTTATCTTATGGTTTAAAGGCAAGAGGAGAGAAAGTCACTGGTGGCTGGACAAAAAATGATTCTGTTAGGAAACTGCTATTCACACACAGGAGAGCATAGCCTCATGGGAACACACTTCATGTTACAATAAAGAGTACTTTTATTGAGTGCTATACCCTTGAATATACAGCTTAGTAAACTTGACTGTACAATAAAATCATGCCAACATGAGGAAATCTCCATCACCCATGGAGCAGTCTCTCCATATGACAAGAACAGGTTGTTGCAAGATAGAGCATAAGTAAAGAGAGCTCTGGAGGTAGACCAGTTGGTTCAAATGGAGTGTTGCTGGTATATGTACATCATTTCAGATGCTACCTCACAACAAATCTTTGAGATACCACCATATAGTGGGCAGTTCTGATGTAGATCCAGAGAAGAAAAACTCACGATGGTTCAGAAAGGCCATAAATACTTCTCCATATCCAACTGTACAAATGTCTGAACTAACCATTTCTTTATGTACTTCCAACAGAACATGACAGTGAACTCCAAAGATGCCATGAGGATCCAGCTGACTCCAATTAAGTAACTATCAAAGGGAGAATATCTGAGGATAGGCAGGGCAAGCCAACCACTTTTCACATTCTTTGTTGTTGTGGAGAACACAATTACGTTTCATTAAACTATTTCATATTGTGCTCTTAGTTTTATTTAATCCTATGAGAAATTCAGTTTATGAAACATCTTCAATACATCTTTAAATATACTATTTCTGTCAACCTGGCACAAAAGGAAGGAACCTCAACTGAGGAACTGCTTGAGGGCTGAAGGAATGGGTGAGTGGTTAAAAGCACATGCTGTCCTTCCAGGGGACCAGAGTTCTACTCCCAGAACCTGCAGCAGACAGCTCAGAGTCATCTCCAGGATTTTATCTCCAGGATATCAAATGTCCCCAACATTTGGCTATAACTCACAAACCCCTCCAAAGAATTAAAAATAAAAAAAAAATCTTTTAAAATGGAAAATATACCTTTAACTTTGCATGGTGGTAGTTATCAATGGACCTAATCCAAATAAACAAAAGCTCTTTGTTTGATGTTTAAGAGTGTAAACCATCCTGAGATCTAAAATCTTAAGAAATGCAGATAGGACACATGAGGAGACAGAGTAGGAAATTGGAGGAGGTAGTGGCTTGAACTGTTCCCACTAGAGATGCCTTAGATCTCAAGATTCAACATGAGAACTGGAGAAGGTGCCAGAACCTGCCTTACAAACTGTCATTGTCAGCCACAAGAGAGGTTCATTAGAAATGCAAATTATTGGGCTCAATATCCACCAACTGAACCTGAAACTCTGGGACAGGGACCAAGCATGGCTGACATGGTATCTGCTGCACAATCAAATATGAGAGTAGTCCTAGAGCCAGTGAATGGGAGAATTAAACATAATTAAAACACAATGCCCAGGGGACAGGAAGAAAGAGCCAGTCAGTAAGACTGGGAAGTAGGACTGGCTCTCTCCTGTGAGAGCCCTGGGCTTGATCCTAAAGAGATGAGGAAGGGTCATCTTGGTGACAGACAGTGACTGATCTGGTGACTGGGAGCCACTGTGAAGTGTAAGAGCTCCCTACACAAATGTGTAGAGCAGGGTCTGACCACTTTTTTTTTTTTCCTGCAAAGCGTCACATAACAAATCACTCTTAGGCCGAGAGACCAAGTGGAGGCAATTTTACGGGCAGTTAAAAAGCAACTCATACATCAAGAGGGGGCAGATTCTGCTCCCTCCTATTTCTCCATTTGCCTGGAGTGGATGTGCCTTCTACTTAGCATCCCGCACCTACCAGGGACAGACATTCTTGAGACAAACAAGACAAGCCTGAGCAGGAAGCACAGTGGCCAGTGAGAGCTAAGGGTTCCTCTCAGTCCCACGCTGAGAGGAGACCTCAGGAGACCTCACTCCTCCCCGAGTTCTGCAGTCCCTACTTTGCAGCTGACCACTGCTGAGCCACTTACACTTTGTGGTGTCCAGTGTTGGCCTATGTAAGGATGTATCATTTAGATTCAGCTGCTGCCGCTCAGGCCACAATACACACAGAAACTCCTTCCCTTTTCCAGATCCCCCAGGCTCCCTACTCAGACCCTGTCTGTGAGTTCTTAGCTAACAGATTTTCAGATGTCTGGATCTCTGAGCTGGGACAGTGTGTTTATGTCAAAGGTCGACACACATCCTGCCGCTTGCCCTTCTCTGCCTCCTGCCTATGAATCAGAGAGCGCGGGCTACTGGCTTGTGACCTGAAACCTCCTCCTCTATCCTCGGAACCATACAAGAAAAGGCCTCTACTTCTGCCACATGACTCTGATTCTTCTTCAGAGACCCCACCATGCTGTCTGTCTCGTTCTGGGGCCTGATCTCAGAATCCTGCCACACCGTTTACTACCTGTCCGTCATCCATGACAATAATAATTCTCTTCTAATAAAATTTCTCTTCAACAATCCAACTCAAGGTTCCTCTTACCCCCGCCCCCCCAACTAAGACCTTTAAGGCTGTGGGAGAGTTTAGTATCAGGTCCCAAGGGTACTCCATCCCTACTCCCAAGCCCAAAAGGGACAGTCCTCTGACTTGATCCAAAACAGAGTCTAGACTCAGCCCATGCTGGACTATAGAAGAATTTCTCATGGTTAGATAAAAGGTAGTATTTCTCAAGAACTTGTGAAATTATTTCCCATCTGCCAAAAGGAGAAGAAGCCTTGACTTCAGCAGAAGAGACATATGACTCTCCTTTGACATACACGAGTAGTTGTGTATCAATGTCTATGCTGACCTTCAGGCTCCTTTGGGCTCCACACACATTCATTCCTTATATATCTCAAAGCCCAGCTAGCTTTCTGGCCTTTCTCACCTCTGCCCCAAGGCTGCTCCAGACACAGACACAAGCCTAGACACAGACACAGACTCAGATGCAGACAAGACTCACACACAGACGCAGACACAGACACAGACACAGACTCAGACACAGACACAGACTCAGACACAGACACGGACACACAGACACAGACACAGACTCAGACGCAGACACAGACACACAGACACAGACTCAGACTCAGACTCAGACTCAGACACAGACACAGACTCAGATGCAGACACAGACACACAGACACAGACTCAGACGCAGACACAGACACACAGACACAGACACGGACACACAGACACAGACTCAGACGCAGACACAGACTCAGACGCAGACGCAGACACAGACTCAGACAGACACAGACTCAGACACAGACTCAGACACAGACTCAGACACAGACACAGACACAGACACAGACACAGACACAGACACAGACACAGACACAGACTCAGACTCAGACTCAGACGCAGATGCAGACGCAGACACAGACTCAGACACAGACACAGACTCAGACACAGACACAGACACAGATACAGACACAGACTCAGACGCAGATGCAGACTCAGACTCAGACTCAGACTCAGACGCAGATGCAGACACAGACACAGACTCAGACACAGACACAGACACAGACTCAGACACAGACACAGACTCAGACACAGACACAGACTCAGACACAGACGCAGACGCAGACGCAGACGCAGACGCAGACGCAGACACAGACACAGACTCAGACACAGACACAGACACAGACTCAGACGCAGACACAGACTCAGACGCAGACGCAGACGCAGACGCAGACGCAGACACAGACACAGACATACATGTACAGGCATTTACACATGCATGCTCTCTTTCCTAATGCCAAAGGTTTTCACCCTACCCAGATAATCTTGCTCTTCTCTCTCTTGGTCTTCTCTACTATTCCTAATTTCTTAGTCCTAACCTAGCTTGGCCTGGCCTGCTTCCTTTACCCTCCGCTCAGGACTCTCCAAGATGCATCTCAATGTTTTCCCTCTGTTATCCCCCAATAAAAGCCTTCTCCCTCATCATGGAGTGGCTGTTTGCTTTGCTGCACCTCTCCCATATATTTAGGAACTTTCACCACTGTGATCAGCAGGGCCTGAAGTAGAGATTAGGCATAGTAGGGGCTGGGTAAGCAGATGATTGGGGTCAAAAGATCAGAGTGGGCATATGGAGATAGGAAAGCTTGCCCTCAAAGTCTTCTAAGACCAATCTAGGAAGGCCAGACATCTTAGAGTAACTACAAGCCTTCAAAACAGGTTTGGGGTTTGACCTAGTGACCACAAATTGACAAGCTTTGTCTGCACAGATCACTTAGGGAAATTGTTTAATTGTGCTTTTGGCTCATCAAGTATTATTAGATAAGGCCCAGGATTCTGCATTTGTAATGAGTTCCCACAGCAGTCTTAGTCACACAGACTGCCTAGCAGCTTCTCTCTGAAGAGAAAACAGAGGACAAACAAAAACAAAAACAAATAAACAAAACCCAACAACGTCAGAATAAGCAAAACGATCTTAAAAGAAACAGGATGAGAGTTTACCGACTTCCTGACTCCAGTACACACTTCAGGCAGTTCAACGGTGCACGAGGAGTCTGGAACAAATAAATAACCACAGGTAATTTCCCTTATTCTGTTTTAAAGTTCTGATCTTACATTTGTATCTCTGATCCACTGTGAACATATACATTTGTTTATCTTTACATTATATAGTCTTATATAAACAGCGGTGTGAAACAATGAACATTGGCGTACGGCTTTATTTCTAGGCTTTCTCACCTAGTCTCCTCTTGTGCTAGTACTCCTGTGAACTTGATTGCTATACTTTCATAGTGAGTCCTTAAATGGAGCTTCAATAAAAAAGAAGAAAAAAATCTATAAAAATTTGGAAATGAGCCGAGCATTGATGACACACTACTTTAATCCCAGCACTCTGGAGGCAGAAGTAGGAGCATCTCTCTGTGAGTTCAAGGCCAGCCTGGTCTACAGAGGGACTGGTCTTCCAGGATAGTGAGAAATATACAGAGAATCCATGTCTTGAAACAAACAAACAAACAAACAAACAAACAAACAAACAAAAGATTTGGATATGACTCTTCATGGAGTTATAATAGACAAAGAATGCAAATATCCTAGATTTTAGCCAACAGATAACAAAACAAAAATACAATATCCAGGTAGTAGTGCCAATAGTATTTGGCACTAGAAAAGAATGACTTAGGACTGGGAAGATAGCTCAGCTGGTAGAGTGTTTGCCATCTAAGTGTGAAGACGCAGTCCAATGCCCAGTATATATGACATGGTAGTAATTTCTAATTTCTAATATTTCTAATTCTGCCTGGGAACTGGGAGACAGGCAGTTCTCTGTGGGTCACTGGTCAGCCAGGCTCCCGACTTGGGGAGCTACAGGCTGGTGAGATACTCTGTCTCAAAAAACAGGGTGCATGGCTCCTGAGGCACAAGACACAAGGCTGACCGCCCCCCCCCTCTCTCACACACACACACACACACACACATGTTCACACATGACACTCTTAGGTTTCAAACCTAGCAAATGGCTGAGGTGCCTGCTCAGCAGATCAAAGCGGAATTGTCCCCAGGTTCCCCCTGCTTCCCTCAGCCCCTGTTACAGAGCATGGCTGGCATACCCTGCCCCCTATTCTGATTCTCCAGCTCAGGGAGCTGGGCTGCTTTCCCCTGTATAACCCAGCCTTTTTGGTTACTTGTTCTTTGTACCTTTGGCCTTCTGGCTGCTGCACCTGTCCCCTCTCTTCTCTCTTCCTTTCTCTCGCCCTCTCTCACATGGCCTAGCTCAGGGTCATGTACACGCTGAGCTCTCCTCCCAGAGGTCCCTGGCTCTGGCTATGCTTTCTCATGTGTCTATAATAAACTTTCTCCTCCATCATACAAAGTAGCCATGTTTTCCTTTTTTTCCTACACACACACCACACACACACACACACACACACACACGCATGCATGCACACACACGCATGCATGCACATGCATATACACATACACATCCCTATGAACATGCACAAAAATATATGAAGAATAATAGTTGTTTTATGGATGGATCATGAAACATGCTATGTGAACAAAGTCAGACATGGAAGGCCACATGCTTCCATTCCATGTATGTGACATACACAGCACAGGGAAACTTATGGGATCAAATGTTGCCTAGGATTGGTTGGGGTTGGGTGTGGAGCAAAAAGTGCTGACTTACAGTCAACTGTGGTAGCAAGGATTTCCTAACTCTAGAATTCTACAACCCACTGAACTGGAAATGCTAACCATATCCAGTTTATGCTATGTGAACTGACCGGAATTCACTAGTCTAGCAATCACTGAAATTTAGCAAGCTTCTCTTTGCACGAACTTTGTGAATTTGATCAAGTGTATCTGAACTCCAATGTTTCAGGGAGATAAGTCTTGGTTTTAAAAGTAGCCAGTAGTACATGATCAAATTACAAATTATTTATCTGATTTAAAAAAAAAAAGTACTAAGATTAAAACACTTACAGTTTTCCAAGGAGCTCTGTGCTGCAGCCACCTTAGCTGTCTGGAGTGTTAGTGCAGTTGCACCATGGAAACTGACGCCTCCTCCTCCTCAGGAAAGCAGACAAAGCCTCAGCTTTCCAGGCCCTGGGAGTCTGGTGAGGCCATGCTTACCCCTCTGCTTCCCATCCAAACTCTTCAGGAACTCCATCTTCTGCTTTAGTTTAACTGTGCCCGTCCTCACAGGGTTCTTAAGAGCATTTGATAAACAAATTGGAATGGGAAAGAGGCTGATTACTGGAAAGCACAAGATAAAACAGGCCAGCTGTTTAGTAGCCGACTAGGATTTGAGCAATGTCTGCCTATCATGGAGTAGTCGGGGCAGCCTGAGCCTCCGACATTCAGAACCATCTGTGAATAACATGAACAAATTCCTTAGTGTCAATGTTTCTTTTTTCTCACCACTCAAAGGAAATTTTTTTAACCTGTCCCTCAGGCTATTCAATACAATTAGGTGTTGTGATTTATAAAACATTTGATATGAGAGAGACGTTTAAATAATAACATCTCCAGGATGCTTTCTCCTGGCCTTCCTCCCCTTCCTGGACTCTGCTCTAACCAAACATCTACCTTGTCTACAGAGCTGCTTATCTCGAATCCCTCTGTCTCTCCCTTCTGCCATCTTCCCTCTCCTTTGGTCTCCTCTCTCTTCCCTTCCTTCCATAGCCAAACATTAGACAGCGGTCAGGGACCCTTATGGAAGAGCTGGGAGAAGGGATTGAAGGTCCTGAAGGGGATGGGAACCCCACTGGAAGACCAACAGTGCCAACTAACCTGGGAGCTCTCAAGAGACTGAGTCACCAACTGAAGAGTATACACAGGCTGGAGGAGGGCCCCCACCACATATGCAGCAGACAGCTCCCTTGCCCTGCCTCAGTGGGAGAGGATGTGCCTGATCCTATAGAGACTTGATGGGACAGGGTGGGAGGATACCCTAGTGGGGCCCTACCCTCTCAGAGGTGAATGAGGAGGGGGCATAAAAGGAGGGGTCAGCATTTGGGATGTAAAATAATTAATTAATTAATTAATTAAAGATCTTAGAAAATGGCTGGATTATGATGGCTGTTACAGGATCAGTAGATGTATTCATTGATGGATTCATAGTGTGTGTGTGTGTGTGTTCATGTTCCTCATGTCTCTGCCTTATCCATTCGAGGCAGTCTCTGACTGAATCTGAACCAATTGTCAATCCAGGCAGCCTGGCAGCATCCGGAATCTGTTTCTGTCATGCCAAGCATGCACGAGTGCCAGGGATCAAACCGAATCTCTCCCCCTTGTTGAGCACCTATTTACTGAATTGTCTCTCAGGCTTTGATAGCGTTATTGGAAGATGGCGGAAAGGAATAAGTGTAGCCCACTTGGGTAAAGAACATCTCGAGGAACGAAATGTACCTTTCTTGACCCCAACATCTTCTCTCCTTCTCTCTGCTGCCAGACTGGCAAAAGGTAAGCAGCTTTGCTTCAGCCACACTTTGTGCCCCAGCCTCTTACCACAATGTTAGGCTTCACCAACGGTACAGCTGACCAGGGCTGAAACCTCTGCATGAGATCTGAAACAGACATGTCCTCCTTTAAGTTGCTTTCTTCAAGCATTCTGTGGCAGCAATGAACACCTGACTGATACAAACCACTTCTGCTGTTTGGCTGAGAGCGACTCCAGAGAGCATGTGGGTCAGTGAGCCAAAAGAAAGGCTAAGACTAGCACGAGTATGGAGTTATCAAGTAGGCTAGAGTCTTGGAAGGATGGAAAAGCAGGAGGGAAGCTCACATGGGTCACACCTATATCTAGTGCACATATTTGTCAGCCTCTCTGTGAGCACATACATTGTACTGTATTCTCCATAACTCCAGGGCATCCGTCTCCAGATTCATTAGCATTTGAAGACAGACTCACATCCTCCAATCACAACTACATCATTGTCCCTCTTCTCTGGAAGCTTCCAGAATCTTGGGCTGAACTCCTAGTGATTTCCCTAGCTCTGCAGTTGACAAACAGCTATTGCAGAACTACTCTGTCCCTGACCATAGGACGATGAATCGCTTCTTCCACGCTGGCTCGGTTCTGATCCTTGAAAGAGCCTTGATTAATAGACACGTGACACTCGAAGAACTATAGCAGCAGAGGAGCTGGGGAGGGTGGCCCATCCTGAGAAGGACTGGTTTGGCTTGTGTAAAAAAATAAAGAGGAAGAGGATATGGCTGTTTGTGGAGCACGAGTGAGCAGAGGGGTAGTGTAGGTAACTGCTTGATGTGTTCTGAGACCTTGTCAGGAATCTGGAATTATTTTCTTTTAACCCCTAATACAAAGAGTAGCTGCTGAAAGGTTTGCATATACTGGGTGAGATGAGATGGCACAACTGTCTTTCCTTCAAAGATGACTTTGGCAGCTAACTGGAGAAGGGAGGCAAGGGAGAGGATACAGCAAGCCCAGACACTGGAGACATCTGCTGCACAAGTCTAGACATGAAAGGATGGTGGCCTGGTGAACGAGGGTCACAAGGGTCCTTGGGAGAGATGAAATACTGAAACTAGACATATTTAGAATGAATATGACGTCAGCTGCCAATGGCTCAATGTCAATGGCTCAGACATGAGTGGTCAGGGGAAGGGAGGATCAAGGCTGGCTCCTCTTGCCTATGAAGTGACATTGTGGTCTGGGGGGTGACTATAGCGGGGCTAGCTTGGGATGAACAAAGGGCCCAGATGAAGTGTTAGGTTTTGGTTTAAGTTTGAGGAGCCTGTTCAGCAGTAAATATAGAGGAGCAAAAGTCCTTGGACTCTGGCAACTAAGTTACATAGTTGAAATCACAAACGTGGGGGTAATATGTAAAGATATAAAGAATAAAGATAGACTAAGACTGATCATTGTACAGGGGAGGTTCTCCCTTCTTAGAAGTCTGGTGGCAGAGAAAGAATTATCAAGATAGATAGACCACTGCCAGGGAGGATATAGCTTCATAAAAACCAAGGGAGACGAGTGTAGTTGGAAGGAATAGGATCGACTATGTCAAAGACAGCAGTGTTTGATGGGTGTCTACTACAAGTGTGTTTGGGAGGCTGATTTCCAACCTCCGCTGCTCTGGTTCTACTGTTCTTCCCAAACTTCTTATGGTCCTGGCTCAGTTTGACTTCTCTGGACAAGCACTTACTGAGAGCCACTCTGCAGTTCACAGGGTTCAAGGGCAGAGGTCCTTCTGATAAGATACAGAGGAACTACGATAAGAGCTCAGCAGTGGAAGGAACTTGTGAGAGTTTCCATTAGCAAACTGCAGGCATCCAGGGGCCCTGTCACCTTTCTTTCCCCTGATAAAAGCATTCTAATGTCAAACTTCTCCCCAGTCATCAGCTGACCAGACAGCAAGGTCAAGGAAAGGGAGCGGCCCCAGGATTTCTTTCAATAGTGAGCTTCCTATACCACATTAAAAAAAAAACTGACCCCCCCAAAAGCTTCAACACAATGTCATATATCAAAATAACAAGATGGAAAATTGACATCAATAATGCACAAGACCACATACAAATAAAATAGAAACAATCATGATAATATAAAATATTTATTTATTAAAAGAGGTAGAATATGCTGAGGATAAAAGGATTCCGTGATGAACTTTTTCCAGTGATCAGCTATATGAATGCCAAAAATCTATACCCTGGAGCCATGGATATAACTCAGCTGACAGGATTGCTTCCAGTGTGCTTGTAGCTGTTGGCTCCATTTACAGCACGGCACAAAACCCAGAGTGGCAGTGCATTTCTGTAATCCTAGTACCTAGTGGGTAGAGATAAGAAGGGCAGGATCATCTTTGGCTACGTTATCACTTTAAGGTATGGGATGCAGAAAACCTTGTCTAAAAAAAACAAAAGAAAGAAAGGAAAGAAGAAAGAAAAGACAGATGGTGTAGACCACATGGTGACCACTGCTGCTTCACCAAATTCCATCATATCGACGTCACAGATCACAATTCTCCAGCATCCTTTAACGTCCATCCTTGATGACTTCTCATTGTGCATTATGGGAGTTTCCTGATGGTCTTTCCTTTGGGAAATTTGGTAGAAAATGTGAATGTATCCAATGGCAGTCTCTATGAATAAAATAATTCTTTGGAAAAAAAAAAACCCTCTGCCACAGTGGAACCATATAGGTTGATCATTCTGCCTTTTCCTACACAAGAAGTTCCATTGTGTACCCCCTTTTGCACCAAAAATAGAGAAGCTAAAGGTTTATGGTCCCAGAAATTCTTAGGCACCTGGTCCCAAGGATGAAAACACATGATCTAGAGAAACAATGAGCCCAGACCCAGAGTCTGAGGCCTTGGCAGTTGAGGGCAAGAGTTCAGTTAACAAGTATAGAAGAGTGCCCATGATTGGTTCCCTGGGTACGTGACTTACAAGATTAATAGCAAAATCTGGTATTCCCTATGGGAAAGAGGTTCTGTTAAGAAGCTAGACTGGCTTGATCTCTCTCTGTCATACACTGGAGCACATACATTGAAGGAATTAGGATGGTTTGACATATTGGAAAAAAGAGTAAGCTTTCAGGACCTTGCCTTTTCGGGGTGTAAGAGGGGAATAGGCCCATTGTAAGACAAAGGCACGCAGGAACACAATTAGGCAACAGCTCAACTCATGTTGTTACATGGTACATACATTGCATAATGCCACTTGAGGTATAAAAATTGCTCTTCTAGTTTTGTTTCTCAGGACTCAGCATCTGGCCACAAAGGCTGAGTGCTTACAGGAGGAAATGTAAAGGGGTGCCTGGTGGAGTTGCTGAACTTAGAGAAAAGAGATTTAAATGCTGACTGCTTTTTCTTCAAAGAAAAAAATACTGCAATAAAGTTGATTATCTGAGGCACCGGATAAGAAGGCTTGCTGGTATTGAGAAAGCGCTGGTGACTTTGGTTGTGGTATCCATGCTTTTCTCTGCAATCATGCATTACCTCTTGAAGGGCTAAATTAAAGTCATATAACTGCGGGCCTTTCCACCTGTACCCTAGTTCCCAAAGCAATGACTCTGAGACTTAGCTATATATGAATAAATGTCTAGGCCATAAGCTTGGGCCTGTTCCCCAACTAGCTCATTACTTAACTAACTCATTTTATTTTATTCTATGGGGTCTACCAGGGTGTTTTCTTTCCTCTTCTCAGTTTCATGTGTCTGTCTCCTCAGAGTATGGAGTGAATCTCTATCCCAGAGTTCTCTCTTTCTCTATTGGAACTCCCACCTCCTACTTCCTGCCTCAAGTCATTGGCCAATCAGCTTTTTATTGATAGATGATGCTCCCATACAGAGATTCTCTCTACAAACTCACATGGAAAAGTTATGAAAGGACAACATAAACCACATTTGTTTCCACTTAAGGACCAGGCCTGATTTCAAAGTGAAGGCCATAGGCACCAGCCCCAGGAATGGACCATAAAATCTAGAATAAGATCATAAAACCCTTTCCCAAAGAACAGCCTGGTAATAATCACAAAAATGGAGAAATATCTTATCTCAGAATGGGCCATCTGCCCTGGGCAGCCCTATCTCATCCTGTGGTTAAACATTTATGACATACGAATACAGACCACTGACCACCTATGACTCCCCACCTTGTACCCACCAATGAAATTTTAGATTACCTAATCCTTCTAGAGAGTTCCCTGACTTCCCTATAAAAAGTCCTGCATGCCTTTGCCTGGGGTCGATACCAACAATCGCCATTTCAAAAAATGGTTGACCCCCCCTCCTCCATGCTCACTGTTTCTGCAGAATAAATGCTCTTCATTTTTGTATATTATCTGAGTCTGGGGGTCTTCCTTCAGTGATTTTCAGATTCTTACAGTTATTGGAGTTGAGACTTTCTGCCTAGAAAATGAAGTAGTTCTGACTTCAAACCAATTTGCCTCTTGTAAATGTGATTTGCAGGAGGTACAGATCAGTGAGACAGGCTGCCCTTAGAGCTGCACAAAGGGCATGGAAGGTGTGCATGAGGCTCCATTAGTCAATGGATGCCTTTGTGTATTAGACATCTTTGCCCTAAAGATTGCTTCATTATCCTTGGTCCCCAACCTGAAATATAGGAAGTTTGCACACAAAGACTCTGAGGCCAAGAGGGCTTAGGCACATTCAGGTCACCTCTCTCTCCATGTTGTCTTCACAGTAATCAGACAGCTGACCACTCTCAAAGCTTGGCCGCATCACTGAGAGCCCTGATCTCAAGGAGCCGCCAAGGTTCCCGCATCGTGAACTAACGAGCTGAAACTCATCTTCCCTTTGCAGTCCCTAAAGCTTTTGTTCCTATCTTTATCTATCCTTCAGCCTTTGCAAAGCCTTCTGGGTAGTAGGACCTTGGTTGCCTTAGACTTGAGAAGGGCCTATGCCGGGGCTAGGATTTCAGCTTTCTGCCAGTCACGTAAAGAGGGATCTGCATGCTCTGACCGACGTCTTGCTCAGGCAAGTTAGAAGATCCACAGGGTCACATTTCTTACATTAAGACTGTACTTTCTAGGAGGGACCATCTTGAGTGGTACAATCACGGTTCTTCCTTGACCTAAACTGGATGCTGTGGAACCTGAGTGAGATATGCACAGCCTACTTACAGACAGTTATGGATAACTGGCTTGGTTATCATATACTTCTACTTGTCTGTATTGAGGTGGTTATCTTTTCTAGCATGTCCTCTAAATCAATGGAAGGCCTTAGTCTGTGCATGCACATGCATGTGTGTGTGTGTGTATGTGTGTGTGTGTGTATCTTGTGTCTGTGTCTATTTCAGCTGTGGTTCTTCAGATACCTCTGACCTTGTGTTTTGAAGACAGGGTCTCTCACTGGCCCAGAGCTACAGACCAGGTTGAGCTGGCTCAGCAGCAAGTCCTGGAGATCCTCCTGTCTCTGCCTCCCTGGAGCAGGAATCCTCTCTCATCACCATGTTCTTTTTTTTTTTTTAATTATTATTTGTTGTTACGTGGGTCCTAGAGGATTGAACTCATAGTCTAGTGCTTGTAACACAAGCAGTTTTACCAACTGAACAATCAAGAGAAATTCACCCATAATGCATGTGAAGAAAGTCAGATCTCTCCTCATGGGGGTATTAATATATTTGAGGAAGTGAAACATTGCAAAAAAAAAAAAAAAAAAACAAAGCAAAAAAACAAAAAACAAAAACAAAACCAAGTGTAATTCTGACTGTGTCAAATGGCCTGAGAATCACACAAAGTGCCTTGAGACCCAGCATTTTGGAAGCAGTTGTCTCATTTGTCTCACTGTAGCCGCCCCCACCCCATCATTCTATCCCATAAAGGCCGACCTAGCTGGATACCATCCATGATGGACTCTTGCGCCAGCGACTTCCGGCTGGATTGGGAGGGGAGATGGAGAGAGGGGTTAGAACACTGACTCCCTTCCCCCCCTCCCCGGGGAGGCTGGCCAGCCTGGCTGTGAAGGTCACAGCCCTGTCAGGTGGCTTTCTGTGTAGAGCTATGCTGGCTGCTTTCCAGCCATTGCTTTCTGCACTTGCTTCCTCAGGCTCAGCGTGACTGGCCGGGGCTCTCAGCGCTGCTTGGTGAAGAGCAATGTACCACGCTCTGGGGGTTGCTCCCTGAATTCCATTTCTCCTTTCATCAATAGCCCCTTTATTAACACTCATCAGCTAATCCACGTGACCAGGGCCTGAATAACAACAGCAGAGCCAACTCCTACCAGCAAAGGAGATGCCCAGTGGCGTGAAACCCAGCCGGGCTGAATGTAAACTGAGCTGACTATGGGAGACTGCCAGGGGAAGGTGACTGAGGCCAGATGCTGCAAGGACATGCCTGCCGCATCAGCATGACTAGACTGTATTTCTCTCCCGGTGTGCAGTGGAAAACATTGAGGGTTTCAGAATGAGGAAGTTGAATCTGCATAGATCTCTCAGTCCACTCTCCCCCCCCCCCCCAGGAGCAGTAACTTTCCCACAGTAACAAAGTCTATTCTGAGTTCAATCATGATACCCGTGGGTGAGGGAGAAATAGAAGAAAATAACCCACACATTCTGTTGGTATTCTGTCTAAGCTCCACCCTACACCTACCTGGCAATAGCCAGGTATGCCCCGCCCCAGAGATCTGGCCCACTATAAAAGTGACTACTTGCCCCTCTTCTTTCTCTTTGCTCTCTCCTCTCCCACATTCTCACCTCTCTGCCCCTTGGACTCTCCCCTCCTCCCCTCCCTCCCCCGTGGTCATGGCCGGCCTCCACTCCACTTCTCTGCTCTCTCTCTCTCTCTTTCTCTTTCTCTGCCTTTCTCTACCACTAACTCCCATCCCCTACTCTGAATAAACTCTATTCTATACCATGCCTGTGTGTGTGTGGTTCCTCAGGGGGAAGAAGTGCCTGGACAAGGGCCTGCCTGTGCACCCCCTTCCCCCATGCCACTGTGCCACACTCCCTTAACCACCATCCTCTCTTTTTTAAGCCCCTTCATTTGGTACCATGACTTCCGGTGAGAAACACCATAGGTTTTGCTTAAGTACTCTCACATTCAGTCTCATAAACTGCATTCCTAGGTACTCACAATGAAGAAAGAACTATAAATAAGCATGAAGATTCAGCTGCTGGGACGTTCACTGAAGTGCCATTTCAAAAATGCAAACACAGTAAACCACCCAAGTTTTCCCTAACAAGGGAGAAGTCTATACCCTTTAAAACTGATATTATAGATGTGGTTACACTGGCTTGGAAGGACAACAGTGTCATACTGCTAAATGAAAACAGTATACTATAAATACAATAAACAACTTCAATGCTTATAATAATACTCATTTACACGCATAGAGTAAGGAGAAGAATCTTACTTTGTATTGACTTGGGAATAAATACCATTTTCCCATGCGCCTGTACAACACATACCAACAAGTATTTTGAGAATATCAAGGGTGTAGCTTTGGAGCTCTTAATTAGCATGACAGAGTCAATGAATGATATCCTAAATGTAGAATCAAATAAGTCACGACTAGACAACTAAATGACTCATGTAGCTAATCAGACACCTCACAATTAGGTGAAGGAGGGAGGTGACTCAGTCACAATAACACTGAGACGCCCAGGAGCCTTGGACCTAACAGGGCACCTGACAGGAAACACCTGCATTGAGTCGGCAGGGGTGGTCTCAAGATTACACCCCAGACAACAGTTCTGCAGTCTATGCACACAGCGTCCTACAGAAAGCATTCAAATGGGTTTTGACACTCCTAGTTCTGGATCCCCCCAAGTGAAGGGAGAAAATAAAATTCACAAAAGATGTTGAGTTACTGTCCGTAAGATACAAAAGCCAATGCTGGTTCTGGATAACTAACCCTGGGCCTGGCTAGAATGTTGACTAGGAGATTCCTCCTTGTTATTTTAGAAACCCAGGGAAGTTACCATTCTGGACTTCTCAGGCCCTAGCATTGCTTCACCTTTCAACTCCTGGACCTCAGACCTCAGGCTGCATTCATTTACGTGTTATTCTATTAGCTGCCCCTGTCGTTCTGCCACAGTGAATGCTCTCCTAACTTTCCCCACCGACAGCGTCCGAATCCCTCATTCCCTATCTATGAATTAGTTCCCCTATATAGTTTATGAATATGCATACCTTATCCATGTCTAAGTAGCTAACGTCCTTCAAGCGCTCACTTTGCTTGCCAAATATTGTTCAAAGCATTTATACACAGTGTTGTGTTTGTCTGTGCATTTGTTTTGTTTACTTGTGTATTTATTCTCATTCACCCTGTCTCAAAAAACAAACAAACAAAAAAGAGTCTCACATTCACATGACCCAGACTGGCCTTTCCTGGTATCCAAAGTTGGTCTCGAACCCTTGATCCTTCTATATCCACAGTCTAGATCCTTCTATATCCACTGCTGGGATTGATTGTACACATTCACCCTTGGCTGAATTGTCCCATTTAATTATCAAGGAAACCATTTCATGCAGGAACTGCTATTATTTTCAGCTTTATTTCAGATTAGGTGACTGAGGCATTTAACGACTGTCTGGCTTGTCCAAGGCCTTGGAGGGAAACTCCCTGAGCTGAAAGCAAGTCCACGTTTATCAGGTCCTTGTGATTGCTTGTTTGTTTGTTTTCAAGATAGGGTTTCTCTTTGTAGCCAGGCTGGTGTAGGACTTACAGAGATCCTCCTGCCTCTGCTCCCTGAGTTCTGGGATTAAAGGTCTGTACCACCACCACCCAGCCATGCTGTGCTTTTAAAAACTACATTTATCTGGAAAAGTATCTGTATATTGTACCAAATTGTTAAATATTTGTCTGATGAAATTGCACTTGTAAAAGGGCCCCAGAGCATAACTGGTTGCATGACAGAGTACTATTCCAGCCAAAGAAATCAGCATATAGACACCACCAGTCAAAACAAAAACAAAGACCCAAGTCATCAAAGACCAGAGTTCTGGGAAAACCTCTAAAAGCACTAACCATGTGAAACATCACTGGATCCTCCCTGTGTGTGCAGGGATATGAGAGGAGGCTACCTCTTGTTCTCTCTCTCTCTCTCTCTCTCTCTCTCTCTCTCTCTCTCTCTCAACCCCATTTCTCCCACCCTACCCCCAGCCCTGTGTCTTTCTATGTGTTTCTGTCGTCAGATCTGTTTCTCTATTGACAAGTAGCTTTCTCTGATATGAGAACCCTCTGGCTTAAGACCTGTGGCCCCTCCTGCTGGGACCTGTGTAAATGTGGGGGCTTTTCTTCTTGTCCCCAACCTCCCAGAATAATGACTCTGAGACTCAAATTATATTTATAAATACCTTGACCATAAGCTTTGACTGTTTCCCCGACCTGCTCATATATTAATCATCCTCTTATTCTATTCTGGTCTCCTCTGTTGAGCTCCTATGCTTTTGTCCTTCTCCAAGTTCTTGGATGGATCCACCCCACCCCTGCTCTGTCCCAGAATCCTTGGTTCTACTGGCCGGTCAGTCAGCTTTGTTTAACAGGTGAAGCCTCCAAACAGACATAAGAGATTCCTTTTACAGTTCTGAATCCTTTTTTCTTTTCTGCCAGCTTGCCCAGAGAACACCCCCTAAGAACACACACACACACACACACACACACACACCCCACCACCCAACTACCTATCCTGCTCTGCAAGCAGCAGCATTTGTTTTGTTGCTTGACTCCAGCTCACAGTCAGGTTTGGTTCCTGTGAGAAGGTGGGGAAGGGCTGGACCTCTCATCCAGGGCCTGTGACATCTAAGCAGAATGCACAGAGAGAGAGAGAGAGAGAATAGTTCCCCCAGGTGAGTATTCCCTCCATTCCTTCCCTGATCTATGCAGCAGCCTGGAACGGGAAAGTTCCCCTGGTCTGAGACCAAAAGAAAAGAAAGAGTCCCATCCCTTTATTTTTCATGGTTTACATCTCTCTTTTAACCAGTAATCTGCACAATTGGAAAACTAAAACCCACCAGTCTCTGAAAAAGTAAAATGTAATAAAATAATAATAATAATAATAATAATAATTGTTCCTGGGTTGGGCAGGGGGATTGCTGCCAAACAACCCAGTCTGGACAGAGGGAATTTTCCCCTCTGTCCAACACTGACGAAGGAGACTTTAAACAATTTTTTGCTAGGTCCTTTTTAGTAGAATTAAAGACAACTGCTAAAACAATTTCCTTCGTTACCCAGTTGCCCCCATATATTAGGAAAAAGTTATAAAATGTCAGAATAAGTTAAAGGTATAAGTAGATCCCAGTCGTTGGAGATAGATCAAAAGGTGGTTAATAACAATTAACAACTGAGAGACAAGACCTTTTGAGACCTTTTGCATAAACTCAAAAACACTGTCACATTTTTTGATGATCAAACACAATGAGACTTACAGATACCCAGCAAAATGTTGGCGTCTTACCCTCTGTCAGAAGACTATATCCTAGATGAAAGTTCTATCTCCAATCAAATATATAGTGGGGCTATCTCTCAGACTGAGGACAAAGATTCCTGAGGGTATGGGTAGTAATCAACTCCCCAGGACTGGCTCAACCTCAAGTTCCTATTAACCAATTAAGCTACTCCCAACCAGATTAAATTATACCCAATGACCTTGGAAACAAAAGGGGGGAATTGTGGTTCATACTGCCTGGCTTGGAGAGACAGGCATCCTGGTGCCCTGCCAGCTACCCTGAAATACACCTTTCCTGTCTCTGAAGAAACCTGGGACTTCTGATTTCCACAAATCCGATTCTTCCAGAGAAACAGGCATATGCTGTCTTGAACCTGAAAGATGTGTTCTTCAACCTCCCATTGGCAGAGGTGAGCCAATCCATCATTGCTTTGAAATGGGCAAGCTCAGAGGGAGGCTACTGTGGCCAACCGACATGGGCCAGCTTGTCCCAAAGATTTAAAAGTTTTCCAATCCTATTTGATGAGATACCAATGCTGATATCCTTCTCTTCTGTGACAGGTTGTCCTAGAAAATAGGTTATAAAAGGTCCACTAAAGAACTTCTGCCAGAGTTATAGACCTTGGGCTACAAAAGACCTTTCAGCTAAGAAAGCCCAACATTGTACATCCGAGGCTACTTTGGCTCCCAGCTGAGGAGAGGCAAAAAGGAGATGCCTGTCTCCTGGTAGGGTTGCTGCCATCAGCCTTCAGATAGCAACTCCAAAGACTAAGAGACAGGCTCATGAGTCCCTAGGTGCAGCTAGGTATTGCTACCTCTGGACCAGAGTTCACAAGAAATAGCAAGGCCTCTACACACCAATACAAACTGGGCACTGAGCCCTAATGTGGACTGAGACTAAACCAAAGACATCCAAGGCTTTAAAAAAACAGCCCTAACTTTGACTCTAGCCCTAGCAGGTCCAGAAGTAGTAGAAAGGAAAGGTTAAGAGAGCAGAGGAGGGTGTGTAGAAATAGTTCTTTGGAGCAATTTTAATTTGCATTGTCAGGTCACATGAATCAGCAGTGGCAGCTCGATCCAGTCGCAAACACCATTGTGAATCAGCAATGGCAGGTAGAACCAGAAGAAACAGGCTCTGCCAAAAGTCAGCAGAAGCTGCAAGAAACCATCAGAATACCACCAGAAGTTCTTTGGTGCATTTCTCTCTGTGAAGTCACAACAAATGATGACCAGCAATGAGTGGCAAGGTGAACCAATACTACACAGCACTGCCCACTGTCTGTTGGGTTATATTTATACCCTTTCCAAACACCACGTGTTCTCTCAAGCATCCAGTCTAGCAAAACATCACATGCCCCCTTTCCAGGCTACTTTGGGAAAAACACCATGTCTGTTCTCAGCAAGGCATTCTCCCATGTGTGTCTGCTTCAGGAAAACCATCTTTACAAGACAGTTCCCAGAGTCTCCACTCTGGAAACCAGAAATTTCTACTTCATACTTATCCGGGGTCTACAAATCTTTCTGAGTTGCTCAGGTCAAGGTATGTTATACCTAGACTGGACAGCCTAGTAGGAATATATTAGCCAGATGCCAGGTTTGTGCTCAAATAAATCCAAAACAGAGAACCCTTACTCAGGAAGGGGGCCAAATGAAAGGTCGACTTGATTTGACAAACTCTGCGGAAATTGATTTCACTGAGATCTAGTCTGCCAGGGGAAGATAAGAATGCACACTAATTTTTATAGATAGCTTTTCTGGGTGGGATAGAAGTATTTCTCATATGGACTGAAATTGCTAAAACACTTCTCTGGGCACTGATTCCCTGGTTAGGTTTCCTCCTAGAAATGGTGTCTGACAAAAGCCTGGCCGTCAAATCCAAAACCTCTCAATCAATCGCTAACGCTTTAGACATAGACTCAAAACTTGGGATTATAAAAATAAGACTTCCTTGAAAATTCCTTTAAAAAAATATTATGGCTTTTGGGAAACAGGAAAAACATGAGGATTCTGACACCGCTATGCCACAGAAAAGGACCCTGAGGCTAGACTTACTTAGTTGTCCTAAACACATCCAGACCCAGAGTCCGGGAAGCTAAGGATCCCCATCCCCATTTCCCATTCCTGACAAGGTCTGTCTCTTAGTTAATCCTTCTCAGAAATTAACCAGGATTACTGGTTATGCTTAGATATCCTCCCACCCCCTATGGTACATAGAAATAGGAACTAACCCCAGACCATCAGACTGTTGACTGACAAAACTCATTGTGACTTGGGGCAGTCAAAATTAACATGAGAGTTCTTACAGGGGCCTGAAACTTGTCTAATATCCAAAGCCTTTACACTTCCCCTTATTCTGATGTCTGCTGTTTTGCCTTACAGGTTAATTCATCTGGATAATAGTAATATCACCGAGCCGCTGGGACTACTTGCTGGGCATGTACTAATGGTTTGACTAAATGTGCCTCCTCTGATGCTTACCAAATCAAGCAGACAGGCTGATGAGAACCTAAAGGCATCCAAACAAGCTAGAGTCCCTTGCACGACTGGTCCTACAAAATTAGAGAGGCTTAGATTTGCTTCTCATGAAATAAAGGAAACTATGTTTGGCTTTGGGGGGAAAATGGTGTTTCCATGCTAATTGATCAGGAGTAATTTAGAGATACAAAGACATTAACTAGATAATTAATACCAGTTTCTGTTGTTCTCTTGCTACCCGGGGGTAACTACTCTGCTATCAGCATTGGCTGCGTCTTTAATTCCCATTTTGAATGAATTACTGGTGGAGCCCTGTATCTTAAACTATGGGTCAATTGTCTATCCGTTCATTAAAATTTAATGGTCCTTAGAAACAGCTACACCTCTTTAAAGCAGTACAAGTCCATGATTTGACTCAGTCACTAAGACTCTACAGGGCTCCAGATCTTAGTATTATTCAGGCCTTAAAACCAGCATGTGAACAGCACCACCAGCCAAAATGAAAACAAAGACAGAGTGAATAATCCATCAAAGTCCTTAATTCTGGGAAAGTCTCTAAATGTACTAACCTTATTTTTGACTTCAGTAGCTCTGCCTATGGCTAACTGTTTTTTCTAACTGAAGTATGTCGACGCAGACTATGGGTTTTGTGCTTAAAAGCTTACCTTGAGAAAGGCTCAGGGCTACACTAAGATCCTAAACACCCAGTGTAATTGAAAGCTGGCTATTAAAAACTTTCTATTGGCTTAAGTCTTCTCTGGAGGATACCCACAACAGAGTTATGAAAGGATATCCATTTCTGACTTCTGTTTTTCTATTTTGATTAGAGTTGATAGAAATGAGTATATTACATCATTTTTTAGCATTTTTGTAACTCCTCCCAGATCCACACCCCCTTCCCTACCTACAAACTCTGCATCTCCCCCACCCCCATGGGTCAAGTCCACTTGTGCTGCCCGTGTACCCATGAGTGTGTAAACTTCCACTGGAGCACGGTC
The DNA here is from genome assembly GCF_947179515.1 of Apodemus sylvaticus. Classification (NCBI taxonomy): domain Eukaryota; kingdom Metazoa; phylum Chordata; class Mammalia; order Rodentia; family Muridae; genus Apodemus; species Apodemus sylvaticus. The sequence goes on along the minus strand of NC_067480.1, from coordinate 83,883,682 downwards.
AATCTACCAATGTACAACACTGTTAGAGAAAGCTGTCTGTCTCTCTGTCAGAAGCTACCAATTGCCAATAGGAGTGGAACTTCCTGTCTATCCCGCCTCTCCATACTGAGATTTGGTCAGGTTTGAGCTTTCAGAGAGTTCGTGCGTTCTGTCAACTGCTGTGATTTAATATGTGTGATTTAATGTGTGCCCCGTGGACACTGGCTCTTCTTCATCTCCCTCCCGGGTTCTGAGCACAGGTGACCTTCCTCTCTGTTCTCACTCCTGCATAGGAGATGCCACTAGGAAAGGCGCATCACCCCATGGATGGACTCCACCGCTATCAAGGGAGTTTAACTATCACCAGATCAATGTGGGACTCAGAAAGCATCCCACATATCCAGGAAGATTCCGTTGTACTTCCGGGTTCTTACCTTCTTCATTTGCTCCCATTTGAGCTACAGCCATATTTTAACTTTGTTTGTTCCTTTGGGTTTGGGTTTTGTTTAAACTCCACAAATGTTATTTTGTGATACTGATGGCTGAACCTAGGACTGGGAGGAGAAAGACCAAGGGCCCAAATCACCATGGCCAAATTAATTAAAGCAAGCATTTATTATTATTATTATTATTATTATTATTATTATTATTATTATTGTACAGGTGCTGCCTCCTCCTAAGGTGGGGTTTCAGAGGTCAGTCTTGGAAGTGAAGAAGACAAGGCTTTTAAAGCTCAGAGGTAAGGAGTTTCCAAATACGAGATTTGGCGGGCAAAATAGGCTAGGGTACAGGACCAGAACATAAGCATAACAAGTTAGTTCCTCCTGAAACAAAGACATAGTTGCAAGGCGGACATAACAAGGCAGTCATTGTTAGGTGAGTCTCTGCTCACCACCCCCATCCCGTTTCCCACAAGCCAGGAAACCCTGTCTGTGCTTCTACCCCGATCTCCTCCTTCATGGAGACAACTGGCTAACACATCACCATCCCTCATCTCCTGTTGCTGGCAACCCAGAAAATAGTGACCATCCAGGGATTCGGGTTTGAAGGTATCTTGGCACAACCCCTGTTCCTAGCTGACACACCCTCACTCCTCTCCTAAGTTCTATGAAACCCCTTTGCTTTAACCCAGGTTTTCAGCTCCACTAAACTCCCCCTGTGCGATCTAAGAACCAGCCTGGAAGCTGTCTCTCAATAAACCTGCCTTTATCGTATTGATTTACCTTGAACTGGCATATGAGTTGGCAGAGAAACCCGTTAGTCATATTAACAAGCAGTTATAACAAGGTTGTCATAGGTGGTCGTATAACCTTTGAAACATAGGTAGGGTTGCAAGATGGTTATAAACAACTTTTTGAAACAAAGGCATGGCTCATTTCTGGAGCAGGCATTACAGAACCATCTGTAGTTAAAGTTATGCTAGACCTGATTTTGGGGGGAGGGGTAGGGAGAGTTTCCATGATATTCTGATTAAACAAAATTTATTTAGACTGGCCAGTCAGTGCCTCTCCCAAAGTCAGTATTACAGAGAGCAGACCCTTATCAGCTTTTGAGGTCCCTATTATGGGGATAATTAGCTATTAGTACCTAGACAGAAGAGCAGGGGACTCAGGGCTCAAGGGTTTCTGTGGGGTAAAGTGTGATAGAAAACAGCTGCCAGGATAAAGAAGGAAATGAGAACTATGAGAATGTATCATGTGCAAGGCGAGCCCTCCGAGTGTCTGGAAAGGCATATTTTCATAAGGCAAGTGGGCAGTGATATGTTGCAGGTTCGGGAGTTTGGCAAAGCAAAGGAGTGAATATACATCTTGGGGTTACAAGTTTGGTGTAGACAGAAAAACATGGCTTGCAGGATACACTGGACATAGGCAACAGACATTTCTTGTAGGGAAGGGAGACTTAACAACAATGCATAACAGTGTGGCTACTGTTTCGGTTGCACAACTACAGGTGAGACATAGCCCAGTCTTTGAGAAACAGAGGTCTAATCATAAACAGAAACAAACCTAGAGTGTTTTTACTAAAATGGAGGCAGGCTGGTTCTTTAGGACCTCATGCATCCTAGGCAAGTGCCCTACCACTGGTCAGTATCTGCAGGTGTCCATAAGTACTCTACAAGTAGTTCTCAGTTAGTATGTTTGTATCCGAAGGGGCTCTAGTGGACCTGAGCATGGCAAACCTGGCTCTGGTAGGCCTTGCCCTCCTCCTCCATTTCTTCTGCCTTGCTAAACTGTTAGATTACATTTCTAAAGCTAAACACCAAGGTCTGTTTCCTTATTTGGTCACTTCTTCCTCCTGAGGCTGACTATCAGGGTTCAGCTGCCAAAGTGGTAAAGTCCAGCAGTCAAAAGCCTCCTTCTTGGGTCACCTAATTAATCTGCCCAATTAAAATTAAACACCTCATCCTAGCATGGGGGTTTCTCTTTTCCCTTTATAAACCACCATTTTCCTATGGGCCTCATCTGTCTCTTCTTTATCTAGAGGCAGTTCTTTGTCCCTCTGGGAAAAATACCCCTTCCTATTCTCCCTTGCCCTTTTCTCTCTTTTCCCTTATTTCTCTTCTCTTCTTCCTTGTCCTCTGTCTCTCATATATATATATATATATATATATATATATATATATATATATATATATATATATATATCAGGAGTACTCTGTACTCGACTATCTCTCCACCCTCCTGTTTAAAAGCTCATAAAGGCTAAGTGAGAACCTAACCAAAAATAATCAAAAGTATAATACTGTAATACAACATACAAATTTCAACCTGATTTCTGTAAAGTTTCTAAATAGCTTTAGATGAAGATGTTTAAAAATTATTGGAAGATGGCTTCGAGGAGAACATCTCTTTGCGGGGAGATACAACACACATGTTAATGCACCCAGAAAGGGCATTCAGACTGACCCCATAGAACAATTTCCCCAATTCTAACTTGGGGAACCAATGAGCTCCTATTGGGACTCCTAAATAGAAGTCTGGTGAAGGGTTACTCATAGGAGCAGCAAAGAGCAAATGGCACACAACAGCACAACACAGTGGGTGAGAGCGATGACTCATTAAAGTCACAACCCTGGAGCTCTCCATACATTAGCATGCATCCCAGCAAGCCAAATCTCTCCTCTGTTCTCGCAGTCTCCAATCCCCTCCCCGCCCCCGCGCCGCGCCACCCTGTTGTTTACACTTTTTATACCTCCGGGAAGGAGCCTTCAAGAATCTTCCAAATTTCTGCTCCTCTATTGAACCTCCAACCCCCCCACCTCCACGCCCTTGGAGGGAATGTTTGTATTTGCATGGAAATGCCTTTACAATAAGCATTAACAAACTAGTCAGACTGAGCTGTGAGATGGACTCCTCAATCGCTACATCCCTCAAAATCTTCAAAGCAAGGAAGCCGGGTAGGGGCAGGTCTTCTAATCTGGAGCATAGTCTCCTCAAGGAGTGAGGCGAGATTTTGGGCACAAAGAATCAAAATACGAACAGCGCAGAACCTTTTTGGAATTCTCGACCTGCTTTCAAGTGATTCCGTGAACTGCGGCTTTGGAGAACAGGATGGGACTAGAAAGATAAGCTCATCGCGAACCTGGTGAGAATCGGGTGCCAGACTAGAAAGCTAGAACCCATCACCGAGTCAGGATCCACGCATGGGCGTTTGGGGAGGTCCAAGTGGTGGCTGGCCCTGGAGCATTAGCTGTGTGAGCCTGAGTTGCAGCAGCTAGGAGCTGTCCGGAGGCCGGGCCACACGCTCCTCCCCTGTCCCTCAGGGCAACCCTAGGAGGGGAGGGTCGAGCCTAAAGGTAGATTTTAAGAGGCGGAATGCTCAATTCATCCCTGAGTTACTCTCTCCCCGGGAGGAAAACGACTGTCTGGAAGCCTGCGGTGCTACGATTTGACTCGCGCTGGTGGCATTGCTGCGCCCAGGGATCTGGGTACCAGGGAGTCAGAGCAGTGACCAGGTAAGGAGCCCCGGGACAGGGAAGGGCTTGAGCTGAGGTCTTGTGGTGCTGTCACTGAGTTACTGCGGGGACGTGGGAGCGTGGTCCGCAGGGAGGGTGGGCTGGAACCACAACATCCTGCTGTTCGGTTCAGGACTCACCTCGGAGCTCCCCCGAATCAGGGCTCCAGATTTGTTGCACAGAGGTGACTGGTTGCTTCGGAAAAAGCCGCCCTAAAAATTTAGTATCGAGGGGGAGGCAGGTCAATCCTGTGAAGCAGGGACAAGTGCTGTTCTTAGATCTCATCCTGGGGCACGCGCGCGCGCGCACACACACACACACACACACACACACACACACACACACACACACACTTACTTAAGAGGAATATCCCAGATCTAAGAAGTTTTCGAATAGAATTATAAAAATAAAGCGATGCTGCCGCTCTTTCTTGGGGCATCTGGCTGCTGGCCAGATGAAATGATTTCTACAAAGCCAAGCAAGCCCAAAAAATGGAACATGGTCCTCTGAAGGTTTCTATTTTGTCCCGTGGGATTCACTGCCAGGTCAGGTCGTGGGAAGGAAGGAAGGAAAGAACCAAGGAAGGAATGAAGGAAGGAAGGAAGGAAGAAAGGAAGGAAGGAAGGAAGGAAGGAAGGAAGGAAGGAAGGAAGGCTCTTACTCTCACAGAGCTGTCACTTCTGAAAGGCATGCAATCTGATTTGGGCGGCACATGATACCAAATTACACATGCACGAATTACATTTGACCCACATAAGATTGCTGAGCTGGGAGACTGGTGTATGAGCAGGAGTGTGTGTGTGTGTGTGTGTGTGTGTGTGTGTGTGTGTGTGTGTGTGTGTGTGTGTTGGAGTCACGTTGAACTCCTGGGTGAGGAATCAAACCAAAGGGGTCTGGAGGATCCTGGAGAACTGCCAGCACCTAGGCAGATTTTCCTTACTGAGGGACCCTAGCAATCTTACAAAAGAGACAGCTTACTGATTTAGAGTCCTGAGAATGCCAGCTTCATGTTCTTGCCGTGAGGAGTTGAGGTTTATTTTCCTTCCCCAGGCACCTGTACACAGAACCTGTCCCTCACCGTGTACTGATACCACCCTTGAACTGGCATCCAGGCTGGCACTGACCTCCCTGACCCTGAGGCTGAAGGCTCAACATTCTGAGCCTCTGAGAGCTTGTGTGGAGGGACTTTAATGAGTCTCAGGTACTCATTAAGCAATTGAGGATTTCCCTCTGAGGTGTGAAGGGCGGGGCCAGGATTCCCTCACAGCCAGGGCCTTTCATTTCCTCTCACTAGTCATAAAAAACTCACTAGTCATAAAGAACTCCTAGGGACTCTAACTAATCCCCTCCTCCATTCTATTTGCAAACAAATAACTTAGCATCCTCTTTGAGATGGCCTCAGCATATAGAATTAAGCAATGGGGTACTTGGAATAGGGGTCCTTGGGAAGGACTCTTTCTAGGGGGACCTTTTTGTTCTTATTTCTTTGTTCTTCTGAGGAAAGTCACCTGCAGCCCAGGCTGGGATTTGTCTGAGCTGCTGGTTTTGGTTTCTTTATCTCCTGAAACCTGCCAGTTTTTCATAATGTGTGATTAGGAGCTGAGCCTGGCTGACCCACTGATCCTAAAATGTACAGAGAGCCATTTCTATCAAGTAAAGCCTGGATGAGGAAGTATTGGATAAAAAGGAGTTGAAGGAGGGAACATTTGGTTCTAAATTATGTTGCTCCAGAATTTTGAGGAAGCTCTGTGGTCTGATGGCATGAGAAGGAGGAAGGTTCCTACTTCTGTGGCCTGCAATCCCCACTACTGTAATAAACTTTGTGAAAACATATATATATATATATATATATATATATATATGAATATATATAACATCATAATACTTTATATAATATATAATTGTAACATATCATATTTCCTCTCACTAGTTATCATATTAATTATATACTATATGTTATTATATAATTACAACATTTATTATAATGATATGTAGCATAAAATATATTGTTTATTAACATGACATATTAATAATGTATTATATATAAATAAAATACAATATATCTTATATATTACATATGATATAATAATTGTATTAAATATAACTAAATATAATTAATTATACTAATAAATATAATAAATATAACATAATAATAACTAGTAAATACAAATGTAGTATATATTATTATATATCATACATCAGGCATCATTATCATACATCATTTATTATATGTTATATGTTATAAATTACATATTATATTACATATCATCTATCATATTATGTATTTTGTATATTATGTATTACATTATATATTATATGGTGACTTATAGTAGCAGGACATACTCATAGACTTGTAGAGCTTTTGTTTTTAAGTGAACTTAGTAGTGAGGAGAGAAGTTGCTGTAAGAATACCCATTGAATTAATTTGTAGCTGGTTCCTAGCAAAAGCTGTGTTTATTCATTCCTTCATTCATCCGTGTCAAAACCTTTGTTGCCAAATGTGGTGGTTCAGGCCTGTATATGCAGTGCTGGGGAGACTAAAAAGGGGAATCTCACATGTTCAAGGCCAGCGTGGGATATCTAGTGAGTTTAAGGCCAACTTGAATTATGCAAAAAAGGGCATGTGTCAATAAAAGTAATGGAGGACTGGGGGATCACTCAGTGGTAAGAACTTCAGTAGTATGTACAAAGAAAGCCTGGTTTGATCCTGAACTCTGAAACAGATGATAGGTAGCTAGCATAGATAGATAGATAGTAGATGCTGTATACCAGGCCATGAATGTGGAACAGTAAGTTAGATATACTTTCTAGTGTCGAATAATTCTTCAATCAAGAGATAAGCAGAGAAAAAACAAGGTCTGATCAAGATGAGTCAGACAGTAATAAAAGTTTTGAAGACAAGCCAAACAAAAGCTGGGGCATAGTATCACGGAAATGGGCTTAAATATATTGACATGTCTCGGGCAGATAGCAGGAGACCAGCTTCTTAGACTCACCCCTCCATCTTTAGATTTATTTATTTATTTCTACTGTGTATAAATATGCGTCTGCATGCATGTATGTGCATCTTGTGTGTGCCTGGTACTCTTGAAGTTTCCCTAGAACCAGACTTAGTGATGGGTGTGAGCTACTGGGTGGGTGCTGGAAACTAAACCCTGATCCCCTACAGAAAGAACAAGGGCTCCTAACTGTGGAGTCGTCGTCTCTCCAACTCTGTGGACTCAATTTTGAGTAGAGACTTTTCTGAAAGAGAAAAAAATAGTTCTTGAGATGAGACCACTGAAACATAAAATTACAGAGGAGCCAGGTGTGTGTGGATCAAGTGTGTTGTGTTGAAGGAATGAGAGTCTAACAATGGAAGGCCAGAGAGGCTAACGTGGGTAAGGGAGAGGGGGGCTGGGAGCAATAAAGGAGAAAGGAGCCAGGGATCAGGTCACCCAGAGTCTCATTGGTCAAATCACATAATGTAGATTTCATTCAGACAGGATAGCCAGGAGCTGGATGTATGCTAAGCAGAGATGTGACAGCATAGACATCTGATGAGTGAGACATTGCTCTGGGTGTAGTGTGGAGAATAGATATGACGGGGGAAGCAGGAGAGGATGCAGCTCCAGATTGGCTGTGCTAGTCTCATCTACAGTGTGTAAGTGACATATAGCCACAGGGTAGTTTTTGAAGGTAGAGTGAAAATGTTTCTCTGTCTCAAATTTCCCACCTACAAAATGGATCTACCATTGCTACGTCTGGCCTTCTGTAAAAACAAAATAAAACAATACAAAAACCACCCAAAAAAACAAAAACAAAAACAAAAAAGCTAATGATTGTGCTTTTAAAACATACTATGAATGTTCTCCTGAGAGTATGTAGGATCTTATTACTAATATTATTTACTAGCACTGTGTAATTTTAATTCTGTGTGCTTAGTTTTGATCTAATAAACCCCAGTATCTTGGTTTTCTTTTTATTCTGTTCAATGAATTTAATTCTGACACTAAAATATCTTGGGGATTGGTAAAGAACTTGCCTTGTGAGGGTTAGAACTTGAGTTCCAGCCTCAGAACCCACATGAAAGATCCGGGTGTGGTGGCTCTGTATTTATAACCCCAAAGCTGGAAAGGCAGATCTGTTGGCCCACAGGCTCTCTGGTCTGGCCTGTGTGGTGAATTCCAGGTTCCAGGGAGAATCCTGTCTGAAAAACAAAAAAGATAAAACTACTACCCCCGACAACAGGGGGTCAGCACAAGAAAAATGGTACCAGAAGTTGTTTTCTGGCCTCTACCTAAACATGTAAAAATGTACGTATACATTTGTAAACACAGACACACATCCCACAAACACATTACAACACAACACAATACAATACACTTTACCCTCTCTAGAACCAGTAGGAGAACCACCATAAAATGTATCGATACGAAGGTTAAAACACGAGCAAATTTAACCTTAAGAGCTGAACACGCTTAAGTCAAATAATACAAAGATGTAATATTTGAAACTGGGACTTGGAAAGAAACGTTGGAAAACTTTTTAGAGGACAGGCTGGTCTTTGTCCTGGTTAGGCCTCTTGCAGATTCCGGAGAGCACACAGATCTGTTGAATGGAAATCTCCATGGTGCAGCAGAATTCTCTGACAAGCGCTGAATAGCTTTCCCTGAGTGAAGCATATTATCTCTCACAAGAGGTTCTGCAACTTCCCTGCTGGATTGCTGACTAAGTTAGAGATGAGGGCTTTGAAGTTGTTTACATGACCTTCCCAGGACAGGGAACTCACTGCAACCCCCCAACCCCCTGCTTCTCCTTCCTCATTTACTTTGAGGTGTAACTTACAAGAATGAGATCTCCTAGTTCAGAAGAAGAGGGGCCCCTTCCTTATTTGCATTGTGTGCTACTGGACTTTCAGCTCTCATGACAGTCTGTGGGGTACAGCTAGATGCTAGATGCCGTTAGATATGGGTCAGTGTCTGCTGGATTCTGAACTAGCCAGTCTGCTGATTCAAACTGATGAGAAGATGTGACAGTGATCCTGGGACATACCCACCGTATTTCGCTAGGATCTGGAGCACATGCACATGTGGCAGCCAGAAGTCAATGCTGTCTGTGGTCCGCGGTTGTGCCCGCCTTATTTTGGGGAGAGCCAGGGTCTCTCGTTCTACTCTCTGCTCCCTTATTTAGCTAGATTGGCTGGTGAGGCAAGTCACCCAAACTCTCCTGCTTCCACCTTCCAGCGTTCACACGTCACAGCCTGTTCTGTACTTGGGTCCTTACACTTGCACTGCATGAAATTTACCTCTGAGCCATCACCTCAGCCCTAAGGGCTGCAGATCTGTTTTGGTAGACTCAAATGATATATTGATGTATTGATTCATATAAACTATTCAATTTCTTGGTTATCTTTCAAAAATCAGTGACCAAAAATCAGTAAATGTAGTCCTCTAGTTTTCCTTGAAAACAATCAAAGGATATAGTGCCATTCAGCTCTAGTTTCTACACAGGAGCGATCTCCTGTGGTCTGTTTTCCTGCTGCAAGTCACCCGTGGACTTCTAATTTTGACCTCAGGTCAGGGATGTCCATTCTAGCTTGCCTCATCTAGTACAACATTCCCCCATTGATAGAGCACAGCCCTGTGCTTTGCCGACTATTCAAAGGCTCCATTAATGGATTTTTGTAGTTTGGGTCCACCTAGCTAATGGCTAAGACCTTCTGTGCAGAACACTGTCTGTTGTGAACCATCTGGGTTTCCCATAGTTCTTCTGCAGCTTCGTTGGCTTGCTTTACTGACCCTGCATCATTCAGATTGCTCTTGGCTTATTGCATCTTTGCACAAACTTTCGTTGGTGAACATCCGTAAAGTGTCTCCAGTGTAGTGCGATGCGATCCAGCAGGTACAGGGTACAATTCAAGGGTGGCTTTCCTCTCTCTAAGATGTTATTATTATGCAACCTGGGGTGTCTTTAGGATTGGTTCAGGTCTACCAATTCTTTATAAATTTTTTGTCTCATTTTTAGGGCTTATTTTCCAGTTAGATTGTACCTGAGTCCTTAGCAGAAATAAGCAGTATACAGTGGGTTCCAACTGACAATGATTTTTGCTTCCCTTTGGGATATTTGACAATGTATAAACACACACCTGGTTGCCACAGCGGGGTATGCTCTTGCTATCTAGTTGGTAGAGACCAGGGGTGCTGCTACAAGCATCCTATGAGGCCAGGCCACCCCTGAGCCCATGAGTGCTAGGCATGATAAGGTTAAGAAGTCCTGTTTCAGAGTCAGGGCCTAACTTCAGGTGTTGGCTTCGCGGTTGATTTCCTATCTCTGTGACCTTGGACATGCCACTTAACTCCCTCCCAGCCCCTCCCCCCATGGCTCTGTTGTCTTTATCTATTGAGTTCTGCAGATCAGATGAGGTCATTTGTAAAAACTACTTAGAGGCTGCTGGATAGTACTGTCAATTACCATTCCTGCCAACTGTTGTAAAGTTGCTCTCACCGGTTTCTTCCTGCCTCTGGTCACTTAGCCTCATTCTAAGCCATCAGAAAGATGGGTTGCTAAACCCTGAGAGTTATCACTTATTTTTTAGCCTCATCTGACAGGTATGCATTGGTGCATTTGAGTATTTTAAGGCTCTGTTGAGAAATCTCAGAACTGCCTTCCTATTATGACCTCCATTATTAGCTCTACTGCTCCCAGACCCATAGCCAGGAAGCAGTAAGTGGATAAATCTCTAAATGAACACTTCATGAATTTCAATTTCTGAGTAGCATAAAGAAATACCATGATATCATAGCCTGCTCATAATACAAAATTCCAATCCATTCAGTGTGTCCACACATTGTATGCTACCCATCCATTAGTCACATAGGAGCTTTCTTGGATCAACTGTCATGTGTTTAAGGAATCCTGATGCTACTTATGATCACCCCCGACGGGAACCAGAATGTTAAGCATGGAAGGACAGATAAACGTTGGTACTATGTTGTTCCTCGTTGATTTTTCTGTGGAGGTGTGAACAAAACCTGGACATTTGTACACTGAATGCAGGGTTTATTTTTAATTTATAGTTTTATTTTCTGTGTACGGGGTTTTTGCTTGCATGTATGTCTGCGCACCATGTGTACGCGTGGTGCCTTGAAATTTTGAAGATTGCATCAGGTCACTGAGGAATGGAGGTACACACAGTCCTGGGCTGCCACATAGATCCTGGAATCGACCTGGGTCCTCTGGCCGTGCCCTTAACTGCAGGTTTCCCCAGAAGTAGAACAACATTTTAGTTTCCTCTCCTTGACCCCACTTGTGTTCTGAAGTTATGAAATGATTACCTAAGAGTCATATGAACTGTCCCCAAAGCGTGCTTAGCCATTTCTGCAGAAGTTGCTTGATTCTTATACCTCCGAAGTAACGTGACATTAAGTTCAGAGTTCATGAGCTACCTCAGTTGTCATATGGAATTGAACTCTGCTTAGTTTTGATAACAGCAAATGTTGAGTAGGGATTGTTTGGCAATCTAAAAAAAGACCCACAAATTGTTTGATAAAGGGGGGACAAGAGAGTTCAATCCCATCCTCAAACTCTCCTTGTCTTAGGATTCCTAGAAGGAGACCATGTAACAATGTTCAACTCCAAATGGCAATTGAGTAGACATTATAAATGAACCAAACACAGGTTTCGCTTTTCTTGTCCACATATCTGGACAGTATGGAATGTCTCACTTCTTCCTGTTGTGCCTATGTGTACATAATGTGTGTGTGTGTGTGTGTGTGTGTGTGTGTGTGTGTGTGCAGGTGCAAGGTGTCGTGTTTTATAAAAAGAGAAGAGCCAGGGATATGTTTGGTGGAAGTATGCTGTGGGGGAAGAGGGTGCCTTTTTATAGGCCACCTTATAGTATGGAATAGAGTTTATTTAGGGCATGGGGAGGGGAGTTGAGGGAGTAGAGACAGAGGAAGACAGAGGGAAGGGTGAGGGAGAGAGGAAAAGGGAGGGGGAAGGGGAGAGGAAGAGAGACACAGAGACAGAGAGATAGAGGGGGAGGGGAGCAGATGGGGGGAGGAGGGGAGGGGGAAGGGGAGAGAGACACAGACAGAGAAAGAGACAGAGAGACAGAGAGAGAAAAAGAGTAAAGGAGTAGAGGCCAGCCATGAACATGTGGGGGGAATGGGGGAAGAGGGGGAAGTAGGGGAAGAGGGTAAGGGAGCAAGAGAAGAGAAGAGAAGAGAAGAGGAGAGGAGAGGAGAGGAGAGGAGAGGAGAGGAGAGGAGAGGAGAGGAGAGGAGAGGAGAGGAGAGGAGAGGAGAGGAGAGGAGAGGAGAGGAGAGGAGAGGAGAGGAGAAGAGAAGAGAAGAGAAGAGAAGAGAAGAGAAGAGAAGAGAAGAGAAGAAAGAGAAGAGAAGAGAGCAAGAGGAGGAGGCAAGCAGCCTCTTTGATAGTGATCCAGGCACACCTGGCTGTTGCCAGGTAACTGTAGGGCGGAGTCTAGACTAAATGCCAACGTGAGGGACCTTGGCCCATCTGTAGAGAGCAGATGGCAACCTCAGGTGCCCTTCTGTAGGAGCCATATGTCTTGAGTTTTGAGACAGGTCTCCCATTAGCCTGTCACTCATTGATGTAGGCTCAGCTGGGTGGCTGTGGAGCCTCGAGCATCTTCTTGTCTCTTCCCTCTGTGGTTGGAGATTACAAATGGATGCCAGGGAACGCCTCCCCTTTTGTTTTCACATGATTCTCAGAGATCAAACCCCAGTCCTTGTGCTTTTCAGGCAAGTACCCTACTGGCCGAGTCACCTCTGCAGCCACTAGTTTTTCCTCATTGAACAATAATTCAGTTGTTTTAGGTTTCCTAACCTCAGCACCACTAATGTTTTGGGGTATCACTATCTAGTGGGGGCCAGTCTGTGTACTGAAGATATTTAACAGTAAGCTGGGCCTCCACCCATTCCATGTTGGTAGAAGCCCCTAAACAGGATGATCAAAGACATCTCTTGATATTTCTAAGTGTCTTTGGAGGAAACAGAATGAGCCCGGTGACTGCCACATAAGCTGTTTATTTCATCATATCCAAAGGAGACGACTTTTACCTTCCTTGACTGTTCAGCTCAGTAGTGGATCAATTTTTGAGATGTTTACATCATCTTATTAGGCTTTGGTCCAAACTAAGTCTGCACCTGTTCATACATCAAGTCCAGCAACTTAACAAGTTCCACATTAGTTCTCCGTGGCTGCCATAACACTTTGCCGCTTAGTGTTTCAGAGTACATTCTGGTTGGATGGAAAATGTCCTCCATACATTCATCCTTTGAAGTTTCATCCCCAGTTGATGTTGCCATTTTGGAAGGACTTGGAACATTTAGGGGCAGAGCCCAGCTGGAAGGAGTGGATCACTAGGGGTGGACCTTGGAAGCTTGTACCCCTATCTTGCTTTTTGTCTCATGTCTGACTTCCTGCTCCACCATAATAGAAGCAGCCTCCTCATCTTCCACCTCTTCCTCCTCTTCCTCTTCCTCTTCCTCTCTGCCTCCTCCTCCTCCCCTCCTCCTCTTCCTCCTTCTCTTCTTCTATTTCATGTACACCGTTTTGTCAGAAATCAGAGATTAGTCTCTTAATTCTCTACTGATATTTTACTTTAAAGTAAACATAAACATTCTCTGGTCATATAAATTAGTATCCTTTTAAAATTAATTCTTGTGATCAAAGAAACATATTTTATCATAAAAATGATACATAACTGGAAAAACACAGATGAGTTCATTACCTTTTTCAGTTTGTAAAACAAAGTTGGAGTTTGTTAAGAAACAGATTTATGGACTTAGAGAGAGAGAGAGAGAGGAGAGGAGAGAGAGAGAAAGAAAGAGAGGGGGAGGAATGAATATGTTCAGAACATATGGAATAAAATTCTTCAAGAATTGATAAAAGCATTATTTATAAAGGAAGTGGTTTTTTGCTTGTTTTGCTTGTTTGTTTTTATTTATTTCTTGTTTGTTTGGCTTGGTTTTCAAATCAGGGTTCCCTTATGTAGCGCTGGCTATCCTATAGCTTTCTCTGTAGACTAGGCTGGCCTCCAACTCACAGAGGGCTCTGCCTCCTGATTGCTGAGACCTTCCTGTTATAAAGGAATCACTTTAATAGAGATTTAAGTGTGGGCATTATGAGAAAGGTAGAGGAAGCCAGGGACAAAGCAGGAGCCTTCAAGACGGAGTGCTATCTTTTCAAGAGAGAGCCAGGTCTTGTGCTGCTTTCGCAATATTAACTTTTACATGACAGATTTGTAGTTTTCAATTGAAATTGACCTATGACAAGACACTTTCTAAGAACTATCTTTAAAATGTGTTAAATAAAATCCTGTTTATAGTATGCCCTGGTTGTGGGTGCATGTATGTTCCCATGTATGCTGGCTTTTGTAGGACTGAACATACATTGTACTGTACTGAGATTTTTGTTTATTTGGTTAGATGAGCTTTTGTGATGCTTTATACTGCAAGCAAACTTTCAACTAAAAATCTTCCTCCCTCAGACTCTCCAACAAGTGTTGGGTTTGTGTAAGTCCCACCCTCATCTGTGAGATGTTACGCTAATCCTACAAATTTAATTAAAAGATCAATAGAAAAAAGGAACACCTTAAGGCTTGAAAATTAACATTTTGTTTGTTAACCCCAACATTAACAAAAGAGAAGAGAGGGAGGAAAGCAGAGGAGGAGGGAATGCAAGAGAGAAAGATAGGGAGGTGTATGTGTGTATGTTGTATATGTGTATATGTGTGTGTGTGTACATGTCTGTGTGGTGTGTGTATGTATGTGTGGTATGTGTATGTGTTTATGTGTGTGTGGTATGTATGTGTGCTTGTGTGGTGTATGTGTATATGTTTACATTTGTGTATGTATTTGTGTTTGTGTGTATGTGTGTTTCTTATCCACTAAGTCATATCAACAGCCCCCGAAATTGCTTTTTAAAAATTTACTACATGAGTTTACAAGCATGTAGTAAATTTTACAAGCAAATTTTCCTATTCCGAAGTCTAAGGAGATGCTGCGTTCCTGGCTACTGGCACTGGTTGCTACTATGTGCCCAGTTTCATATTTCTCAAAGAACAGGTTGTATCTTTGTGTCCTGTTGACCAGTGGTGGTGACCCAGAAAAGAACTTCTATATGTCGTGATTTTGAAGACTGCTACATGATCACTTTGTGGGTGGAGTTACAGCTCAGTGGAAGAGCTCCTGCCTAGCATGCAAGAGGCCCCAGTCCCATTCCTAGCACTGCTAAGCAAAAAAGTCCATGAAAATAGACCTTTTTGTATTCTCTAGATCTAAGATAATGTCTAAAGTGACCACCTGACTTAAGTTTCTACTTCTGAAGTGTAAACTTATTTTTAGCCAGCTCTTATCTGCAGGCAAAGCATGAAGAGACTTTGAGCACTGCAGTCTCCTAGGAAGGGTTCTACAGTGTTGTCCTTTTTACAAAAAGCCTTGGGGGCTGGCGCTGTCTCCCACACAGTTTAGTGACCCTTAGAAGCAGCCTATGGAAGTCAAGGACATCTGGATGTTTGTATCAGTGCTTTGTTCAGAAAGCAGGAAGTGTTTCATCTGAAACCTGGGAAAATTGGGGTCATGCTTATTTAAAATGTGTAACCTTTTCAAAAGGACTGGGCAGCTCCTTAGGATAAAGTCTCTTGAACAAGAACACAGTTGTGAGACAAAACAAGACAGACAAATGAATCAGAAGCCAGAGGAATGTGTTGTCTCCCTCCCCCATCGTCCCGGAGGTACATAGAACATCACGAGATTTTCTTTTTTAAAGATGTATTTATCTATTATATGTAAGTACACTGTAACTGTCTTCAGACACACCAGAAGAGGGCGTCAGATCTCAATACAGATGGTTGTAAGCCACCATGGGGTTGCTGGGATTTGAATTCAGGACCTTCTGATGCTCTTAACCACTGAGCCATCTCTCTCGCCCTCATCAAGAGATTTTAACAATATGAAGCTTATTAGATTCAAGCCGGAGAGTGGACCAGAAAAAAATTTCTTTATGGTAGTGGGGCTGAACGCCAGAGCCGTGGAGATACACAGCCAAGTACTCTCCCACAGAGCTATAGGCTCCACTTGCTTTAAGTGTGCTGAAGCGGCAGAAATCGATGCACAGTGAAAGCATCGACTGAGACTTGCATGGAGGGGCTGCAGAGGCCCTGGAGAAGCTGCAGTTAGTGACAGGCAGCTCCAGATCCCCAAACTTCCGGCAGAGCACAGGGATGGTGAGGGGGGAGGGATGACACAGGAGAGGACTATGGCTCTGATATTCCCTGATCCTTAGAGGATAATGTTTTCATTTGCAAGGGATGGGAAACCCTGTGGAAAGAAGGGCGAGCATCATTAGACAGGGAGTCTGGAAGGCTGCCCTGAGCTCCCTGCCACAGATGGAGCCTGCGGCAAGGTGTGCCGGGAGCAGAAGCTGAGATGGCTACCGCTCCACAATCCATCCCACATCCCCTAAGGCCAGTGAGTATGCACACACTGGTGGACTAAAGACACGGACAGGATTCTGCGGGGCAGAAATCGTTTCAGTGATTGCCCAGCAGATATAACCCGGTAGTTGAAGAGCCCTAGCTACCAAGTCGCTGGAAACAAAAGTCCAGCAGTTTCTTGCCATTTTATTTCCTTCCGTGGGGTTTAGCGTTCCTGTACAAGCCAGCCCTAGAGTTAGCACTCAGAGCATTGCAGGTCGAGGGTGTTGAGTTCGTGGGATGGCTGCTGCGCTCCATCTTGAAGAGATGCACACGCTGAGAAGACTCGGGCAGAGGACATGCTCTAGTGGGCACTGTGGCAGCGAGGCAGGGGCTCTGACTAGAGAAGCTGGGAAGAGGATCTTGGAGGAAACGCACCAGCCACACTGACTGGGTAGCGTGCTGGAAGGAAGTGTGATGAGTACACGTTACACGGTGGATGCTTCATTGACGAAGCCATGCGTCTTGGTAAACCTAAAACCAAAACAAAATCTTCCTTAGAATGTCAGCTAAAATCGTGTGCGTGCTTAGCAAAAGGACTTAAGGTTTACCTTTCCTCCCACTGCCCTGGAGTTTGTATGTTGTCATTGTTAAGACTGCCTCTTGTGTAGCTCAGGCTGCTCTTGGGAACTTCCTAGACAGCTGAGGATAACCTTGAATTTCCAATCTTCCTGCATCTACCTCCCACATGTTAGAATGACAGGTATATGTTGCTATGCCTGCATGTCATTGGTCGCCTTTGTCGTTTTATGTAGGATATCACTCTGCAGTGTAGGCTAGTATGGAACTCACTGAGAAGGCTTGAACTTGTGGCAATTCTCCTGCCTCAGCCTTCTGAGGCTGCGTGTGCTCAGCTTGTTATTTTCCTGACAGTTTTCAGGCCTTTTCCTTTCCCACTGGGTATTTTCCTCTTCTTTCGCGTGCCAGCTTGGTACCACTGCCTGTTTTGGCCTTGGTTTTGTTCCTGGTATTGCCTGCTGTGCTTCCCAGAGACACTCTTCTTTGCTGCTGTGACTTGCCAGTAGGCACAGAATATGAAGTACAAGTTAAAACAAAAAGAAAAGCAGCCATTATCCTATCCTTCAGAAGAGATCATTGAAGACAATCTGGGATTCTGTTTATCTGGTTTGTTTTCCCCCTATTTATGTAGAAACTATATATTTTAAGTAGAAACAAGACCATGTCACATAAATATATGTATTTTTTATTCGGATCAGAGTTGTAGGCTTATTTCTCTGGCTTTGAAGCCTGCCATTCGTAGGACCCAGGCAGATGGCATCAGTGCCAGTGACCCCGTGATGTAAGAAACAGACCACATGACTCTCGAAGCCAGACAGTGCTGTGCACAGTGGGTACTGAGGAGAGAAGGGTCATTTATATAGCTCATATTACAACTTTAACTTTCATAACCAATCAAATTTGCAGTGTCAGAAGTCTAAATGGAAGGTAAAATACTTCGTTGCCTGTAGAGCTCTGCTCTAATAGGAAAACATGACAAAACCCGAACCACCAGGCGTGTGTCTCCTCAGGCACCTGTGCTGCAGTCATCGGAGCACTTGTTTATCTTTCCAGAAGCAGGCGACAGACTTCATCATGTCTCTTTTTGATCTGTAGGGCTTTTGTGTGTGTGTGTGTGTGTGTGTGTGTGTGTGTATTCTTTTATATGAGTGCTTATTCGGCCATGAGTGTGTAGAGGTCAGAGGGCAATCTTGGGTGTGGCTCCTCACCTTCCACTTGGGTTGAGAAGGCACCTCTTGTTCACCTAGCACCTTTCTTTGCTAGGCTGGCTGGTCTTCAAGCTTCCAGGGACTTCTCTGTCTCCTCTAATCGGCCTGTAGGAGCTGAGGTTACACTCACACTAGCAGGTCCAGCTTTATGCAGGTTCTGGGGTCTGAACTCAGATCCCCACACTTGCACAGCAGGACTTTACCCATTGAGCCATCTTCTGAGCCCTTTCTTAGGGGTGTCTGTGACCCCTATAATCCTACCACTCAGAAGGTGAAGACAGGAGTCCAAGGTTATCTTGTCACACAGTAGAACTTCAAGGCCAGCCTGGGCTACATGAGATTCTTTCTTATTCCCTCTTCACCCCCCAGAAAAGGGGTAAAAATAGAAACAGTGTGAAGACAGCCTCATTATTTTAGCCCTTTGACTCAAGAGTACAGGCCAGTTTCAGAAAGCAGCTGAGATTTAGCCCCAAAAGGATTTGAGGGGGCTGCCCCACTGTCACCCTGTGTGTCCCTATCAGGGAATCCTGTGCTTTGAAGCAGAACAGTCCTCTCTTGTTCCTTTCAACTGTAACAAGAACAGCATGCCAAGAACAGACCTGCCTGTTCTGCAGTCTTGTCTCTGCTTCCAGCGGCACGCTTTCTGAAGTGTGCCTTCGCCATTCACACACCACACACACACACACACACACACACACACACATGCACACGCACACGCACGCACACGGAAGCTCTAGCAGGGGTGTCAAAGAAGCCTCTGAGCCCTCAAGAACAGTGTGGAGAGTGGACAGCTGCCCCCTCACTCCTATCTGAAGCTTGGCACCCAGGGACACTGGGACAGCCAGAGTGGATGACTGTGAAGGATCTGATTTATGGGACATTAGATTTCTCGTTGCCATTCACAATTCTGCAAGTCTAGAACTCTGGAGACTAAGGTAGGAGGAGAACAAGACAAGCCCCTGTGGCCTAGTCTCAAAAACTGATTCTTTCCTTCGGAGAAAACTTCTGGAGGCATTCGTGTAATACCTGCAAGTGTCTAGGCTAAGATTAAAGTGTGTGTGTGTGTGTGTGTGTGTATCTTGTATGTGTAGGTGTTTGTGCACATGTGTGTGTATAAGTAAGAAATAGGCCTCAGGTGTGTACCACTACCTTTGGCAACCTTTTTTTTATTTACTTGAAGCAGCTTTCTACAAAGTCGGGGTTCACTGATTGGCTAGGCTGACTGGTCAGCTAGCTCTAGGAATCCCCTTCCTGTCTTTGCTCCATCTCCCCAGCGCAACAGTCACAGCGTTCATGACTGTCTTACTTAGGGTTTTATTTCTTTGATATGATCAAAGCACCCTGGGTAGGAAAGTGTTTACCAGGCTTACACACCCCAGTTCATAGCCTATCAGGGGAAACCGAGGCAGGAACTGAAGACAGAACTGAAGCAGACACCATGGAGTTGGGGCTGCTTCCTGGCTTGCTTCTCATGGCTTCTACAGCCTTTCTTACACACCCTGCTCCTGGGTGCCACCACTCACAATAGGCTGAACCCAACCCCCACCCCAATACCATTAATCAAAGAAGCACTCCAGGTCAGTGTTACTGAGGCCTTTCCTCAAGAGTCCCTCTTCCCAGCTTTGTCTAGGTGTGTGTCACGTTGATAACAAGAAACAAACGAACAAACAACACAATGGCCATGCTTTTAGACAGGGGCTTAGGCTCCAAACTCAGGACCTCACGCTTGCAGGATGGGGGTGGGTGGGGTATAGGCACTTCACCTGCTGACTGAAACTCCCAGCCTCTATACAGAGGCATTTTTACAAACTGAATAAAGGAAGCTTCCCACAGTGGCATTACTGTAACCAATTAGGTTTATCCAAGGTGCCATTATTGCTAGTTGTAAAGTTTCCCCCCTCCAAAGGAGGTAAATGAAACCCTTGAGGAAATGTATATAGAAAATATGAGTGAGTCAACCATTCTTGATTGGGAGAATTTGTGCCTGGAGGATAAAATTAGAGATCCCTTGGGTTGGGGGAAGGGAGAAACTCGGTAATAAACAAATGATACTATTGTCCATTTGCAACAGTTTCTAAACTCTGGGCCTGTGGGTTGGCGGAGTCAGCAGACTAGGCAGCGTCTAGAGGTCAGAGCACCCAGGAAGAGCTGCCAAGAGCCTCGGCAGCTTTGTGTCTTTCCTCTCCTCCACTCCACAGTGAGCAGCTAAGGCTCCGAAGAACAGAACACTCCCACCTCTCTGCAGGACCTGGGAATACAGAGCGTTGGCATTTGCTGTCATCTCTAACAATGCTTCTTTTGGTTGTTGGTGGGAAGGTGTAATGAAGATAGAGGTATTATGTGAAGCTAACCTTTGCCTAGAGCACCCTTCCCCCACACTAATCTCAGTATGATCTATTTTCCTCCCATTTCCTGACCAGAAGAAACCAGTTGAATAGACAAATACATCTATAAGAAGTTCCACTGACACGGTGACAGTTTCCCAGCTGATTGGCATCCCCTTTTTTTTTAAGCTTTTGATAGCCAGATCCAATCATACTGCAGCCTGTGTCCTCTGGAATCTTTCTGAATTCCTTTTGCTCTCTGAGTTAGTTCCATGTCATTTAAGATTTTTTTTTAATGTCTCCAAGTTGTTTCCTTCCCTATATTGTATATGCTTGTCTTGCTTTTGAGTCCCATTTATAAGCTATTTTAGTTCAATGATTGTATCAAATTCTTCAGGAGTCCCAATTGCTCCCATTATAGAGAGCATATATAGTATGTACTTGATAAATGCCCTTGAATTAAATAGCTGGGATCTGATATTTTATCCATGCTACATTTGTATACACTCCCTCTGGGTTAGTTATCTAGATAGTTAGCTGTCTAGTTAGTACCTCCTTAGCGCCAGCCACATCACTCATGTGGATTGCGACATTTGTTTCAGTGTATGTTAGAAACCGCTAGGATTCATAATTTTTTTTAAAGAAGACATTTATTTAGTGCTGACTGTATAACAGGTACTTTTTTAGGTCTTTGGAAGACAGCAGGGGGAGAGAGTCAGAGTTTTCACATTTCCAGGGCCACACTTCTACAGCAAGATAATAAACTAATAATGCACAGAGTATATCAATTGCTAACCAATATTGGAGAAGTGTATAGGGGGTCTTGGACCTGTACTGGTGTGGGGAAGCAGCTTAGAGTCCTGCTTTAAAAGGAGAAATTGAGAACAACTCACTGTAGAGGTGACATGGGGCAAGAATCTGGAGATGAGAATCACCCTGGTGTCAAGGCGAAGAGCCTTGCTGTGGGACAGAGTATGCACAGACTTCAGAGTTGTGTGGGGTGGGGTGGGGAGGTCAGGGTGCCTGGTATGTTTGTCAGGGGTTGGGGAGACCAGGGTGGAGACAGTACGCATGCAATTAGGGGGGACAGAAGTAAGTTTCAAGCCCTTTGTTGCGTACAGACCAGGGACAGCCTTGTATGCATGCTGCTTTGCCTATGACAGTAGGTGAGGATTGGGGACTGAGGAGTAATACTGCCAACTGTAATTACATCGGACTTAGACTTTGGGGCTAGGACAAAAACAGAGAGACAGTTATTGCTAAAATTCAAATGAGAGGCAATGGTGACTTGGGCCATTTCCATCAATGCCTCCCAAAGTGGAAGGATGATATTTTGTTTCTATTTATTTATAATTTTTTTTTGAGACAAAGTCTCATGCCTTCCAGGCTGGGGCCGAACTTGATATGTAGCTGAGGATGACCTTGAACAACTCCTGCTTCTAACGCCCACATACTAGACACCCTAGAATGTGCCAGCAAGTCTAATTTATTCTGGGGATCGAACCCAGAGCTTCAGGAATGCTTACCAAGCACTCAACCAAGGGAGATGTGTCCCTTGCATGGAGAGACTCAAATCCATGCACAAACATGAGTACCTTCTGTTAAGAAGAGGCTCGCGCATGGCTCTAATTACAATGCCATTTCTTACTATCTCAGTTCTGATACCCTGTTGTCTCAGCCATCCGTCAATTTAGGAACGATTTCTCCAGGACCAGCTGCCTCCACAGGCCAACTATTTAGACCTGTGCTCTGCTTTTCAGAAACTTCACAGGGTAGGACATGCACACAACACCCAGTAGCACGAC
Source organism: Apodemus sylvaticus (assembly GCF_947179515.1). Classification (NCBI taxonomy): domain Eukaryota; kingdom Metazoa; phylum Chordata; class Mammalia; order Rodentia; family Muridae; genus Apodemus; species Apodemus sylvaticus. Next base: position 83,861,408 of record NC_067480.1, on the reverse strand, counting down.
TTACAGGAAGAGAAACGGTTATAGAAACATTATCCAGCACCCACTAACTGTTGTTAGCTATCTATGAAAGACATGCCTTTGAGTACAATGATGACGACGTAGACTCATTTGTTATAATTCTCATGACTCAATGTTTTCTTTATAGCCAAATGACACCTATAAAAATAAGAGAAAGTTATATTTAGCTGTTCTGCTATCCATCAGCATCAAGGATTCTGCCAATTCTGTACCTATCTGCAAGCTATCTCCAAAAAAAAACAATGCATTGTTAGTAAACATTACCGGGACCTCAGGCTCCCTGATTGGCAGATGCTTAGGTTCTCTTCCGTATATTCATTGCATTTCCTTTTCTTTTAATTATCTGCTTCAAAGAGCATCAAACTGAAGCCACTGCTCAGCTCCCAAGATGGCACCACTCAAACTGTCCACGCTTTTCTGCCTCCTCTGCTGTCTCCCACGGGTGCGTCCATTTCACTGGCAAGAACCGTCTGCGTTTGACTTCAGGCCATCAGGTAAGAGGCGTCAAGCTCTGCGTGACTTGAAGATGTTGCATGGTTTGATCTGTGAGAAAGCCCTTCTAACAAGTGTCCATGCAGGGCCTGGGGAGGGGTGGGCCAGGCGATAAAGTATCTATCCACTGTGCAAACATGAGGTCCTGAATTTGGATCCCCATCACTGATGTGAGAGGATTTCTTTGTTATGGGGAATGCGGAAACAGGAGGATCCCCGAAGATTAGTGGAAAATCATCATAGATGACTTATTGTGCTTCTGCTTTGGGAAGAGATCCTGCCTCCCGAAAGCAAAGATGGGGGATGATCAAAGAGTCATTGACCTCTGGCTTCTATGGTCATGCTTACACATATGCATGTACACCTGAATGTGCATGCCCACACTAACAAGTATTTACAACACCCATGCATACACACACACAGGAACATATATATTCAGGGGAATCTTTGTTCTGCAGTAGGTAAGAGCTTTACCATTCAGTCTTTACAACTCCAAAACAGGAAGGTGATTTTATTCCTTCAATATCATGCCTGCAGCCTGGGCATTGCAACACATGCCCTGTCAGCTTGTGACCATGGCAAAATGTCTTCAACACCTCCTTCTCTTCCCTTCCTTTACAACCCTAGTTTAACTCCTGACAGGGACGGGATCATACTTGCCTTGGAGCTTACAAGGCAGTTCTTCAATGCTGCCCCGTGAAGGTAGGGTTGGTCTTGCGTCTTGACAAGCAAACCTAGTCCTGCGGAGGCAGAGACGCTTGCGAGATGATGACAGTCTGGACTCTTGAGGACCCAAGGGACATGACTGTTTCTACCCGAGAATGAGGAGAGACAAGATGATGTCTGGACCTCCAGAAGAGAATGGCCACAGACACTTTCTTCAGTTGTGTTAAGGGGAGGGAACAAGAGGATGATGACTTAGACAAACACAAGGATGAGTAGCCACTGTGGAGCGGGTACATCTCCTGCCACCAAGAAGGGCCTATGTTGCAAGGACATCACTTCTGGAGCACGGTGAATCTTAAAGAACTGTGACACACATGGGTCTCAGTCTGTGTCCTGTGGAGAGCACAGCAGGTGGCTTGAGAATGGTCTTATACCGTCTACATCCACAGATCTGCACGTGTGGATAGATGCACTCACTTCGGGTCTAGCTGCTGGGTTTGTTGAGTGACTCTTGACCACAGCATCTACAAAAGGGCTTGCATAACTCGGTGTCATTGACATAACCTTTTCCCTACTTTACATTTGAGGAAATGGATGAATCAATAGGAAAAGGGCTGGGCCTTAGGTTGATATTTACATAGGTATTTGGATAATATTTCAGAGGTCCATTCATCCCTTAACACTTCCCAGGAAGGGAAGGCAGCATGGATACAGTGGTGACTATGGTGCTGGAGCTTGTAGTCAGAGCACCTGTGACCTACTTGAAATGAAGTTCATCTTTTTAAACTGCCTTGTCAGGGCTTGGAAATGGGTCACACAACCGGTCAATTATCATCCAATTTTATATTATTGACTCTTAATGGTGCAGGGTGAAATTTTAAAGATGTGTTTTTTACCCTCTTATTTTTAAACATCACTGGAAACCTGAGAACAGGGTTCATGATATTCATCTCCCTTGGTCTTGTGCTAACCCAATGCTATACTCAGTCTAGCTGTTCAGAAGTGGATATGTGAATATTTTAAAAGTCATAATTAATAGTTTAAAACAATAGATAATTATTCTTTATAATTTATTAAATGAATAATAGAAAATCTAGCTATTCAGGTTATAATTTATCTAATTTGTGAGTATGTGGGCTTGTGTTGTAAGTGCACATATGTCTGTGAGTGTGTATGCACAGGTGGAAGTCAGAGGAAAGCACCCAGTGTCCTGTTCTTCTACTTTCTACAGTATTCCCTTGAGACAGGGTCTCTCACTGAACCTGAAGTTAGGCTGACAGCCAGCAAGCCTGAGAAAGCCTTCGGTCTACCCATGACAGGACTGGGGTTTCAGCTCTGTGCAGCCATGTCTAAGTCTTTACCTGGTGCAGAGGATTTAAACTCAGCTCCCCATGCTCACGCAACAAGCACTCTTACCCATCAAACCATCTCCCCATACCCTTCCTTTGGTTGTCTGAGACAGCCTTCCGTAGCCCAGACCTCTAACTCACTATGTAGCAAAGACTAGCCTTGAATTATTTATCCTGTTGTCTCCTATTCACAAGCACTGGTATTACAGGCATGTGCTGCTGGGCCTGGAGAGGCTTACAAGTATGAGCCAGAGAACTTCACATGCTGAGCAAGGACTATAAAAGGACTTAAAACAAATGCATCTTTTTATTTTCTAGAATGTATACATCTCAAGACTCAGGAACATTTGGCTACCAAAAATATATACAGAGCAGCAGCCTACAGGACCCAAAGTTCCTATTCAAATAAAGTTGAAGAGGATTAGGAAAAAATAAATTCTGAGCCACAGTGACAGTACAGACCAAGCTGTCATTGGTCTGACAGGTCTTTTTTTATTATGATAATTCTGCATAGATGGATAGATGGAGATGCAGATTCATGGGATGTGCAGACTGCAAGATGCTCTCTCTCCCTTTTCTGTACCCAGTGGTACCTGTGACTCCTAAATTCTAGGTGAACAGGTGCCTAAGGTAGAGAAGGTTTTGGAGAACCACGGGTTATTAGAAGAGGTTCCCTTGGTTTCAGTGGAATTCCGATCTCATAGGAGGGGAGACCCATTTGTGTGCTCTGGGAACTCTGCTGATAGGCTAGGGCCTCCAAAGCAGCTAAGAGTTCTCTGGGGCTCCTCCCTGAGCTGTGAGGGCCAGCAGTCTCCTCCTGGTCTGGCCCTGCCTATGTGTGGGAACACAGCCACTCACTGGCTGCCAACCACAGAAGGAAAGGCAGAAGGTGTTGCCTACTTGTTTCTCTCTAGAACAGTCACCTCCCAGTTACACCAAACCAGACTCCACAGCTTGTCTGAACCGGGAGCAGAAGGACCTTTTGTAATTCTAAAGAAGGCCTGGAATGTTTACCGATAGGAGGCAAAAACAAACAAACAAATGAAACAAACAAACAAAACACCTTTGAGAAAATGCTCTGAATTTTGAATGGTCCTGGAGAAATGTAGAAGCTGTGGTGTAGATCTGTTAAACCTTTCTAAGGATCCACAGTCGCAAGACTTCACCAGCTCTGGAGAAGGAAGGAAGGAAGGAAGTCACAGCAGTTGACTGCCAGTGATATACTACAGTTGGTGTTAAGCACACAATGGATACCCTCACTTCATCGTCGTTGTCCACACAGCTGTACTGCAGGCCGGTTAAGGGCTTTTATGTCCCTCTTCACCAGTGGGCACCAGAGAAGAGTTAAACTGCTTAGGCCAGACCACCATAGGTCGGCATCTGAAACAGAGTCACCTGGATCCAATCCGGGGCTCAACTCTGCTTCTCCTTCTTCAAACTGTCACCTTTCACGGCTTTTACCATGTGGCAGGCTGAGAGATTTGAGCTGTGACACACCATTTCTTCACCTTGAATCAGCCTACTTTGAATTTTTGATTCCATCAAATTAGGACCAGGCATCTGCATTTCTAAGTCCCTAGGTGACAGCCATGATGCTGGCTGGAGGATCAGCAGTGTGTAGGAGGCCTTATGTATTGAAAGCCTCTGTCCCAGGCTGGTGCCTCACACGTGAGTCATCAGTGGAGGATTCGAGTAAGATTGTTGACTCAAACCCATGATAATGGTGCTGGTGCCACACCTCACATAGTTCGGGGTACTTGGCAAAGCCTGTGCTGCTGAGTCATCGGCTCCCTCAGTTCAGTCAAGTGGACACTGGGGACCCGGCTCAGTGTATCAGGAAAAGTAAGAATCTGGATTTATTGTTATTTGAACCTAACATCTAAAAGCAAGTCATGGTTTGACTGAGGTCTAGAGAGGAGGCAGGTTGCAGAGATATGGAAGGGTGTGGGCCTCAGTCAGGAGTGGACAGGATATAGAATGCATACAGTGGCTTTGAATGGAGACAAAGGAGGTTGGTGGTGTTTCAACTTAGTTCCCCTCCTTTCCACAAAATTGTTTTGAGCCTGGTGTGTCAGAGGCTGTGTTGAGACCAGGAGGGCCAGCTCTTGAGAAGTAGCTGTCATCATTTTTGGCACCATGAAATATTCCACACATACTGAATTCCTGATGCCGAAGAGGAAATGATTATGTCTGGGATCTGGATTATTCCAAATTAAGGACAGCCGGGCCGTGGTTGCGCACGCCTGTAATCCCAGCACTCTGGGAGGCAGAGGCAGGCGGATTTCTGAGTTCGAGGATAGCCTGGTCTACAGAGTGAGTTCCCGGATAGCCAGAGCTACACAGAGAAACCCTGTCTCGAAAAAACCAAATCCAAAAAACCAAAAAAAAAAAAAAAAAAATTCCAAATTAAGGACAAATTATAGAGACTGTGTGGAGACTTGTTAACCTCCCAGCGTTCTAGCCTGAAATTCATAAAATAAAGGATTCTTGAACTTGGGGTAGGACTGGACCAGTTGGGAGATGGTTGTTTGGAGTCATCTTGGACTTTTGGCTTTGATAATCCTGTGGAAAGATGTCAGGTCCAGACGCATAAGAACTGTGAGTATGTTGGCCTGGTCAACAGAGTGAGTTTCAGGACAACCAGGGCTACACAGAGAAAAACCTGTCTCAAAACAGGAACAAACAGATGTGCATGCGTGTGCACACTCACACACACACACACACAGAGTGTAAACACTAATCTGAAATGTAAGATGAAGTTCATATTCAGCACAGAAAACAGATGTAAGTCATGTTCCATACACCTTGTATAGCAACAGAATTTGGAAGACAAGTCTCTTTGGTGATATCCCAAGCATCTTGTCAGAAGACATATGCCTACCTCCATTGTTTTATTCCCCAAAGGCCACACCCCCCACTCCGTGTGCTTTATACAAAGCAGGCCCTTGAGTAGTGTGAGAAATGGGAGGGTGCCGGGGAAATGGCTCCATCTGTAATGTGTTTATCACACAAGTATGCAGATGAGAGTTCAGACAGACAGCACCCACGTAATCTGGGTGTCTGTCAATAGTCCCCGTGCTGGGGAGGCACAAACAATTGAATCCATGGAGTTCACTGGCTTGTCACCCAGCAATGAGCTCCAGGTTCAGTGAGACCCTGCCACCAAAAACTGAGGTGGAGAGCAACTGAAGAAGACAGAAAACATAGGCTAGACCTTTGCGACTTTTGACCTCTACAGTCACATGCACAATGGGAACACGTTCACACACACACACACACACACACACACACACACACACACACACACACACACACCATACACAAGGTCGGAAACTATGAGCAGAACTTCATTGCCTTGGAAGTCCCAGCACCTAGTCTTAGCTGACGGGTTACTGCCATGCGGTTGCACGAAGCTACATCAACCTATTTTTCAGTCATGTTCCACAAGCTCCAATCGGTGATGTCTGCAGCCAACCCTGGCCATAGTAAAATCCCCAAAGGAAATGGATCTTACCCCGTCGGTTGTACAGACCTGATGTTCGGTTATGGGAATGAGGTAAGCCCCTACTTCTCCTTCTCCTTTAACCCTAGGGGCTTGGCCTCGCTTTCTTGCAGGGGGCGATAGCGTGACCTTGGTCCCTGAGGATGACTAATTGGCCATCCGTGTTGCAACAGCTTTTATGCCATTCCTAAGCTGTCTATTGTCTCCTGATTAATTTACCAGTGATTTTTATTTTTTCTCAGATTTTTCTTCTAGTCAGCATAATTATCCTATCTTCTCTTTTGTGGTTATATCCAGTCACCCAGCAGCCTGAATGCTTCCCTAGACCTTTTAGGGAAAGACAGGGATCTGGGCCTTGGTAATACAATATCAAAAGCACTGTGCTTACTGGACTGCATCTGGCTGAGCCTCTGTTCATTTCTTTCCCCAACAGAGCATCTTCTTGCGTTTGTACTACCCAGCTCAGGATCAAGGTGGCCTCGACACCATTTGGATCCCAAACAAAGAATATTTTTTGGGTCTTAGTATATTTCTTGGAACACCCAGTATTGTAGGCAATATTTTGCAACTCTTATACGGTAAGATTTCTATTGGTCCTGGTGTGAAGTTATATGCCTATCTCTCCGTATTTGCACATGTCTATATGCATATGCATAGAAAAGAGAGTTGAAAGTAGTAAGACTGAGGTAGATTTTCTAAGATGGTAAGGGTGGGATTTCTTTTCATTCTTTCTGTTTTTTCTTTTTTCCTTTTTTAAACTGTGTATAGGTGTTTTCTTAGGCACACTAGTGTACATTTGTGTGGAATCCAGGGGACAACCCGAGGTGTTATTTCTCAGAAACATAGTCCACCCACTTCCTGTGGAGGCTCTGTCAGTAGCTTGGGGCTCACCAGCAAGCCCCAGGGAGCCTCTTTGCTCAGACTCCTCAGCACTGGGCTCACAGGTGTCTGCCTGATATTTTTATGCCACCACATGCAAGGCAAACACTTTCCAAGTTGAGTTATCTCCCTAGCCAGAAAGACAGGATTCCTTAAGGAATTAGGCAACACTGAGAGAAGCAAAGGTACTTTATCAATTTTTTTTTTTTTTTTTTGGTTTTTTTTCGAGACAGGGTTTCTCTGTGTAGCCCTGGCTGTCCTGGAACTCACTCTGTAGACCAGGCTGGCCTGGAACTCAGAAGCGCCTGCCTCTGCCTCCCAAGTGCTGGGATTAATGCACATTCAAATTTTAACGGGATGGGATGGGGATGTCAGACTTGCCTTAACACCGTATGCCTGACCAACCCTCTGTTTCCTTCTTCTGTCCTGTGGTGGAAGCCACTAAGTGCTCCCCTCTGTACAAAAGGAAGTGCCCTCCTCTTACATTCCCTCTTCCTCTCTCAGACCCAGAAGGCCTGCCTCTTCCTCCTCCCCCAGTGATTGGCTTTTTGTCATCTTTATTATCCAATTAATTAGGGGAGAATTCCTCTACAGTGGTCAGAGTGGCAAATTACCTGGTGGGACCATTGATTGCCCTATACATTTTGTGTCAGAGGAAAATAGAAAATAGATGCCAAGCCCGGAAGCTATCTTTCCCTCATTGCAAGAAGAGGCCTTACCTCGTGCCCATGCTCCCTCCCAAAGGATCCACCTCTCTTCTCCAGTCTTCAGTGGTCATCACTTACTATGTATTACCAAGGGAGACTTTCCGTTCCTAACATCAGCCAGATCAGGCGTGAATTTGAGCCTATGCTAATTACACCTTCAAATTTATCCTTCAACATTGTCAGCTTCAGGAATTCTTTTTAAGCTTATCTTAGGGTTTTCACAGAAAATTGCTTTAAAATGGGAACATATCCTAAGGTAGAAAATGGTACTGTGTGGTATAGAGCAATTTATAAGTCACTTCCATAGCATCCATCATGGTCAGTCTTCATGACCATGGTTTTGTTTGGGATGAGAAAACGGCATATACATGATGTTAACAGTGGTGAAAATGACTTAGTCATGGACAAAGGGAGGCGATGTTTTCCAGCTTTGAGCTGTGTCCTGCACGACTGGGTAAGTGCTTTCTACATGAAGCCCAGTTAGATACGAGTTTCATTGAAACTATCCAAGGTCATAATCCCTGCCTCCCTTTTATAGAGGAGGAATCAATCTGAAACTGGAAGAGTCTGAGGACCATGCCCAAGGCTCATAACTACCCAGTGGCAAGTCTCATGAAAAGCTCCCTCTGGTGTGTTGAGTCCTGGTCCTTTTGCTGGGCCACGATACATCATGAGACAAGTCTCTTGTTCTCAGTACCATGATCTAAGCTTACTGGATGGTTAGTTTTAGAATGAAATGTTCAATGTTATTTCATAATACTCAAAATAGTAATAGTTAGTGCCCTCCCAGAATATACCTCTAAGTAGGAAAATCTCTCCCCGGTAAGTTCGGTAGCAGTGAGGACTGGTAACTGATGAACTGATGGGTAAAAGGCAAATGGAAGTCCCTGGTTGGTGAGCATCTAGTATCTAGCTTTTAAAAGTGAGTGTACTAATTTGTAAAATCATAGTTAAAACTCTACGGTTTGGGGGTCTGTGGACAAGAGATGTAAATTAAATTAACTAGCAGCATTCAAGCCACAGGAAGCACTGAACTTTCCTTCCACTATTGCCTAGGTTCTCTGACAACTCCTGCGAGCTGGAATTCTCCTTTGAGGACAGGAGAAAAATACCCACTAGTTGTCTTTTCTCATGGTCTCGGAGCCTTCAGGTAATACTTGGGAGACTAGACAGTGTTTGTCCCAAGCAGTCCCTGACTAGATCCATTTCTTTAAAAACAAAATATCAGTTTCCCAAATGTAGTGTTGACCCATATTGCACACTTAGGGTTCCCTAGAACTGACCGTGGGACTGCTGGGAAGTTGGGGAGTGTCTACACTGAAAATCACTGTCTTTAACGCTGTAACCATAGTCTGGAAAAATTATTGGATTTCTGCTGCACTGTTGGTTGGCAAACGGGGATTCAAGAACCAGATCTAGCCAGCCATCTATATACAAACTTTTGTGGAGCACAGCCCCACCCAGTCAGCTTCAACATTGTCCATGACTGTACAAATTGGGTTGAGATGTTGTGTTTCTCACAAAGCTGAGGCAGACAGGCCTTTGAGGCTCCACAGTAGACCATCTCCCTTCCTGTGCCTTCAATAGTAGGTTCCTAGACAACCCTTTTGTATTCCTACATTGACCATGGAATACATGGTGGGTGGAAGAGTTAGGGAATGGCGATGTGGAATGAGTGTGGACATAATCTTTGGCACACAGTCGTTTAGCTTCTGCTCAGTTTGATCATTTCCATAACAGGAAGCACATGTTAAGTAGTCACACTGATGTAAATAGGTTCAAGGCACTAAGATGCATACACTCACTCACCGTCAGTCAGTGAGGACCACCTTTCACAGATAAAGAGCCACAGCTGAGAAGACACAAGGGCTTGGCGCAGGACAAGAAGCTAGAAGTGGTGGAGTTTGGCCTACCTTCTTATAGTCTGCCTCCCTACATGCATTACCTTGTCAAAACTTTATATCTGGAGCTGTGGAGATGACTCAGTGATTATAGAAACACTCGCCACTCTGACAGAGAACCTAAGCTCATATTCTAGCACCCATGTTAGGTAGCTCTCAACTACCTGTGACTCCAGCTCCATGGGCTACAGTGCCCTCTACTGGCCTCAGCAGGTACCTACATACATGCACATACACATATACACAGAAATAAAAAGTTTAAATCTTAAGAAAAGAAACCCTTGTCTCCTCTGTCCTAAGTGTAAGCCTTTGTTCTTAGCTCTACTTTATAGGTGACAACAAAAGTGAATGACTATCTAAAAATCATATAGCTAAGAAGTGACAAAGATAAAAAAAAAAAAAAAGCAAAACCCAAACTTCAGTTTGAATCACTTTGACACTGAGTTGGGTTCCCAGCTCATGAAAAAAGCTTTTTGATATGGTCCCCACATTGCCTTCTGGGATTGTGATAATGAAAGGGATTTTTCCATGTCACTAGATAATGAACAATCAGATCCTTTTCTGGCACTTCCTTAAGGTCCTCTTTTATTAAAAAAATAAAAGTGGATGGAAGAGGAAAGGGAACTCAATAGACAAAAGGGAAGTTGAGTCAAGAATGGAGTTGAAGATGGTCGGGTGAGGAATGGAAGAGAGTAGTTAAATGTGTGTGTGTGTGTGTGTGCATGCAGAGATGGATCTGCATCAACTCTCAAAAATCACTATTTGCAATCACTATAGCATTGGCTCAGTTTTCTTTATTCACTATTTTATTAACCTAGGATTTTTGACAGTTTAGATAGAGTAATTGCTTGCTTTAGAGGCCCTCCCCTGTGTGCGGTAGGATGTTTAGCAGTATACTCTCTGCTCACTAGATGACAGGAGCCTCCTTTTCCCCGGTGCCAGATGCCTTCTAAGGGGTAAGCTTTCTGAAGATGAGAGCTTTCCAGTGTGCTGGGTGTAATGGGCTCCATGTTCCCCATTGTCTTACAGGACGTAGGTTTATAATCGTGGTTGGTAATTATGTTTCCTGCTTTTTGATTTCCAGGACGATCTATTCTGCTATTGGCATTGGCTTGGCATCTAATGGGTTTATAGTGGCCACTGTGGAACATAGGTATGTTCCTGTGTATGTCAAATATAAACCAACGAACAAAAGGAAAACCACATTAACAGCCTTAGCTAAACTTGCAATTGTCCTGTAAGCTCACAAAAAACCATGGGTGGGATTTTACATGATGGGAACAAAAAGACCATGAACTACATTGTCAAGATCTTTAAAGCAGTTCATGTTCTGAGATAGATGAAGGGCTGTCAGGGGGTAAACTGCAGGTTTTCAGACACACTATCTCAGTCCTTTAGTGGGGTTCCAGTTTGTCTCTCCTCTCGGAGTGCCTAAGCACTGCTGGCACACCAGTTGGAGAGACTGGGAAGACTGGAATAGGTGGGGTCCGAGGTCCACCTCTTCCCTCTGGGGCCCCACTGTTTACCAGGTTCAGGCCATGGAGGGTGAAGGCAGGGTGAGGGGTTGGGGAGAGAGAAGGCCTTCTCTGAGGATCTTAGCTTGTTCTTATTTCTTTACTGGGGGTGGATTTGAACACATGCCCTTTATTCAGGGGTGAACCAAGAGTTATATAGTTTGGGGGATGAGAATATCTAGGATGGAAGAAGGTCATTGGCTGAAGGCTAAGGTACTGAGATGCCTCATTAGCATGGAGAGACCTTCTGGGTGCTCTGCTATGTGACTGAATCTGTGACCACCTGGTAGGGGTCTCCTGATTAGGTCCCCTGAGGCAGGCACAGAAACTGGGAGGGGGTTAATCCCCACCAGTTTCAGGATGGGATTCTAATATCAAGCTTTGAGATTTCCAGGGTTTGGACATTCTCAACCTTGGCCCATTCCATGCCAATTCCTCTGGTGGCACAGTCCAAGTGCCCTGCATTTTAGAGTATGTACCAATCCTATGGGATAGTTATTTTATTCATTTCACACAAGATAGAAATGAAGATACAATGACAATTTGCCCAAAGTCAGACAGCTCTTATGGGGCATTGCAGGAATTTGATTTTAGAGAGTTGTTTTGTTTTGTTCCGTTCTGTTTTATGTTATTTTCGTGGCACATGGAATTGGAAACGACACTGTACATAACAGGCCAGCACTTTACCACTGAGCTGGGTCCCCAGCGCATGAGAAGGGCTTCTGAACACGAGCCCCAACAATGCCTTCTAGGACTGGGTTAAACAGAGGGATTTTTTTTTTTTTTTGCATGTCTCTTGACTGTGGACAGTTAGATGTTTTCTATGTACCCTTCTTGGGGCCCTCTTTTATTTGTGGGGGTGAAGCAAAGTGGAAGAGGAAAGGGAAGTCAACAGATGAAAGGAAAATAGAGTGAAGGATGGAGTTGAGGAAGACGGTCTGACGTGGAATGGGATGTAATTAAATCTGTGTGTGTTGTAGAGACAGATCCGCATCGGCAACTTACTATTTTGAAGACCAGGCTGCCGCAAAAGAGGAAAACAGGTCTTGGTTTTACCTGGAAAAGATAAAACAAGAGGAGTCGGAAAGAGTTCGGAAAGAGCAGGTATATTTCAGCGAGAGAAGGTGCACGGGTGGCCTTCGAGCACAAAGAACATGGCGGCCTTCGTTTATGCTGTTAGCTCTTCCGCTTACCCATAAAGATCTGTCAGAAGACTCTCTGACTACCGAAAATTCCTTTATTGAGAGGTCTGTTTCACAGAAAAAACAAGCAAAATTACTCTTGGAAATGACAGTGGTATTCAGAATTCTCTTCTGTTAAAGTGTCTAGGTTTCTGAATCTCAAAGCCAATAGAAAATAGATGAAGGTGCTTTCCTTTTTTCTTCTTTAGTTGAGTTTTCATTCATATATCACGTCCCAACCACAGTTTTCCCTCTCTCCACTCCCCACAGTCCCTCTTGCCACCTGCCCTCTCTGGAGGGCCACTCCTCCTCCATTCCCTTCAGAAAAGAACAGGCCTCCCAGGGACATCAAATAAACACCATAAAACAAGTTACAATGAGACTACTAGGCACAAACCCTCAAGTCATTTATTTACCTTAGCATAGTAAAATCGACAAGGCAACACAGTGGGAGGAAAAGGGTCTCTAGAGCAGGCAAAGGAGTCAGAGACATGCCCACTCCCAAAAAACCATCACATTAACAACTGTAATATGCATACATATGTGTGTTTGTATGTTATGGTTGTACATATATGTATATATATGTATATATGTATGTGTGTGTGTATGTATGTTATGGTTGCATATGTGTATACACATATATATGTGATGATTGTTAACTTGATGATAAATATACATATATATACATATAGTGTTTGCTTGATATATATACATATACACATGCATATACACACATACATACATATATACATACATATAGACATATACACATATGCACATATACACATATATACATATACACATATATACTTATATACATATCTTCTTCATGGTCTCCTGAGTTCCAAAGGGAAGAACCTGATTGAAATCTCCAATTTGAACTTTCTCTCCTCCTAATGTTTGGCTGTGGGTCTCTGCATCTGCTCCTGTCAGCTACCAGAGGAAGTCTCTCTGATGACAATTGGGCTATGTACAGGATAAATAGATTTTCAACCATAGAGGCTTTATTAAAGGAATTTCAGAGAGATAACATATAGTGGTCTTTAATGTACAGGTCCTTTATACACCTTTGATCCCAGAACTCAGGAAGCAGAAACAGGCAGGATTCTGAGTGTGAGACTATCTTGGTTTATATAGTGAGTTCTAGGAAATCCAGAACTACTTAATGGGATTGTGCCCCCTCCCTCTCAAAAAGAAGTATATAAGCCTTAAAATCCACTTGTCCGTGGATGTTGGCTCCATCACTTGGTAGTAGAAGATCCTGGCCAAGCAAATCTTGTGGTTTGATGTGTTACACAACATTAAATAATAGTATCTCTCTCTTGTAGTCATGGGAATGATTACTTGAGATAAAGTATACTTGTTACTTCTTTATCTTGGGCATGTTAGATGTGGCATGGTAGTTAGACCCACACACACATTTCACTGAAGTAGGCTGTTGTGCCACTAGAAAATCTTCCTTTCAGAGGGAATGTAGATCCAGGGAAGCTCAGAAAGTTACAAGATTCACAAGGTCCTGACCTTGAGTTTACATAGGGACGAAGCATCTATTGCTCAGATGACTATTCTACAGCTTAAGGGATATAGCTTTTGAGTCAAACCACACACACACACACACACACACACACACACACACACACACACACACACGACCCTAATAAAATACTTGCTCTGTTGGCATCCTCTCTGGGATGGATTGATTTTGTTCATATTCTCCCCCCCATCACCATACAATAAATATAAGCCCAAAGAATTCACACAATGGGTCAGCCAGAGGCGAGCTGAGCTTAGCTGCAGCTGGTACCCGAGCGAGAACCCCAGTCACAGCACTAGCTTGTATTCCCTTCGCTTTTTGATGAGGTATTAGCAGTGTGTAACTAACCATTTCTCCCACAGGCAACTATACACAAACATTACAAAGGTGTTACAATATCTCGCGTTATCATTTTCCTTCTGATTATTGTATTAGGTTAGGCAAAGAGCAAAAGAATGTTCCCAGGCTCTCAGTGCAATTCTTGACCTTGAACATGGAAAACCAAAAGAGAATGTACTAGGTTCAGCTTTTGACGTGAAACAGCTGAAGGTGAGTTTTCAACAGACTGTGTTTCTGTATTTCAGCTTTTTTTCTGATGTATTTCAAGGCACATGATAAGAGACTGTATGATGGCTTTGATTGTGAACTTGACACAATCTAGAATCACCTAGGAAGAGAGACTCAATGGTCTACATTGGGTTGGTCTGTGGCATGGTTTGCAGGGGATTGTCTTTTTTTTTTTTTTAAACTTGAAAGATATACTTTTTTTTTTTTAGATTTATTTATTATTATATGTAAGTACACTGTAGCTGTCTTCAGACACTCCCGAAGAGGGCATCAGATCTTGTTAGGATGGTTGTGAGCCACAATGTGGTTGCTGGGATTTGAACTCAGGACCTTTGGAAGAGCAGTCAGTGCTCTTAATCTGCTGAGCCATCTCACCAGCCCCGGGGGATTGTCTTAAGTTAATTGATGGGTGAAGACCCAGACCACTGTGGGCAGCACTACTCCTTAGGTGGGAGGTCAAAGCCTACTTTGACTTTTTCCCCCAGGATATTTTATCACAGCAAGAGGAATAAAACTGAACTAGAATGGGCACACACACACACACACACACACACACACACACACACACACATGCTCACAATCACACAAAGCAGGCAGCACTGAGACCAGCACCAGGTTGAATTGTATGTAACACAATTGTAAATAACAATGACCAGTTTGAGCTGGAAACTGCCGTTCCATATGGTTAAACTTCATACATCCAAAGGAGGTATAATATATTGAATAATGATGACATCATTTTAAGCTTGATCTTGAAAGGGTTGGCCAAATGCTTTGAATGACATTTGGGGGAGAGTGTAAGTGTGTTTGTAAGTGTGTACAGGTGTGAGTTGGGTGTTACAAAGCACAGTGCAGAGGGAACTAGAAGTAGTTTGATTTGAGGATAAGATGATGGCTTCTTCTCCAGATACAACTGAGAGGTAATGCTCAACAAGACATCTTCTTCTGTCTTCATCTTTCTGTATACCCTCCCTTGGCCTGACACAGGTACTTCCTTTTCACTAACTCCTGTCTAATCTTCAACACTCAACTCAGACATCACCTCCTCTGAGAAGCCCCCAGGCTTTTGCAGAGCCTGGGTTGGCTATCATACTACCATAGTGCTCCTTGGGCTCAGGGTATTATGCTACGTGCATTGCATAGGATCAAAAATTGCTATCATTTTCTTCCATGATAAATTGTGAGCTCACTAAAAATGAGACTACAGTGTCTGATGTGGCAGACATTCAAGAAATATACTTAGGATGAATAAGCTGATAATTGTGGAATAAGGCGAGACAGAACTCAGCAAGGAGGCTCCGTATCTGAGTGTAGGTGTAGGTGATAAAGACCAAGAAGTTTATCTCTGAGTGTGAGTGTGTGCGTGTGCATTCTATGTTATAAGTCATCAAGATATTTATCCAGCCCTGTGAAGTGAATAGTGGTTGTACGATAGACAGAATTACTTAATGTCCTCTTCTAATGCCAGGTGAGATGGTAACTCACTGCCCTGCTTTTTCACTCAGGATGCTATTGATGAGAATAAAATAGCTGTGATTGGGCATTCTTTTGGAGGGGCGACAGTCATTCAAGCCCTTAGTGAAGACCAGAGATTCAGGTAAGAGAATAAGACGAAGCAAAGCAGGGAGAGAAGGCACGTGCAACATGTCCTAACCGGTCCTAGTAATTAAGGGACCTTTTGGGGTTTATAAATCTTTGTTTTTTATATTTATTGGTTTCATTATACATGTATGGATGCTTTGCCTGATTACATGCATGTGCACCGTGCACCTGCTTTGTGCTGAGAGAGGTCAGAAGGGGGCATTATAGTTACAGAGAGCTGATGCTGGGAATTCAACCGATAGCCTTGCCCAGAGAAACAATCGTTCTAAACCTTCGAGCTATCTCTCCAGCTCAGTCCTCACTATCGTACTTTGTTGCATCAAGTTTATAAATTTCCTGATACTCAAACCTTTCCCTTGCCAGGGTAACAGAGCAGCAATATACACAGATGCTCAGGCATCTCTGCAGTAGGATAGGGAGTCCTTTGGGTGTATGACCTGGACTAGCATAGCTGAGTCACGCAGTAGCAATATGTTCAGCTTTTTGAGAAGCCTCCACATTGAGGCCCCCCTCCCCAGCCCTTGCTGGCCCCTGTTGATTTTCACTGGGATGCGATGGCCTCTGAACATAATTCTAATCTACATTTCCATAATGGCTAAAGACGATGAATGCCTTTAAAAGTATGAAGTGGCCATTTGTTTTCCTCCTTTCGAGAACTCTTGGTGTGGTACATATTGGCCTGTTCTTACCTTGTTGTTGTTGTTGTTTGACTATTTTCTTGTTATTTAGTTGTTTTGAGTTGTTTATTTTATATATATTACTGCTTCTCTCAAATGTGGATCTTGCACTACTGGGGTGAATTGTGCAGCTGCCAGGAAACTGGAGAGGGTCTGATGATCAGGAAGCAGAGGCTGTGAGGGAGAGGAGTGGGGAGCCTGACAGAGCCGTGAGACGGAGGGCTTCAGTGGGGATGTGCAGATGGGATGGAGAGAGGGTCATTCCAAACGCAGTGTGTGTGAGCACGCCATATAGACGGAATCCTGCTACTTTATAGGCTAGTTCTAAAAGCAGTTTTCCCACCCATCCTTGCCCATCCCCCATTGTCCCGATTTATGCAGAGTCTAGGTAGTACAGGACCAGACTTAGTAGAAAGAAGAAAATTTCATTTTTTTATTTTTAAATTTTTAATCATGTGAATGTGTCTCTGTCTCTGTCTCTGTCTCTGTCTCTCTCTCTCTCTCTCTGTGTGTGTGTGTGTGTGTGTGTGTGTGTGTGTGTGTACACGTGAATGCAGGTGCCCAAGGATTAAGGTGTCAGAGTCCCCCAGAGACAGGGTTACAGGTAGTATTAAGCCACCTAGTATGGTCTTCTAGAAGAACAGTAAAGGCTCAACCACTGAGCCATTGCTCCATACCCCCAAATTACGTTTTCACATGGTATGCGTCCTGTGTTTTGCTCTGTAAATATAATCCTACGTGTCTGGGGTATCGTGTTACTCTGAAGTAGGTATAACACACACTGTGAGGCACTCAAGACGCTGGAAACAGGTTGAAGAGATTAATCAGCAGTTAAGAGCACTTACTGTTCCTCAGTTTCCAAAACCATGGCAGGCATCTCTCAATCACCTATAACTCCAGCTCCAAGAGATCCGGCGCCCTCTGCTGGCCTCTCTGGGAATCTGCACACACTCCCCACCCTCCACCTCCCCACCCAAGTCTTTTTTTTTCTTTTTTTTTTATTCGATATAATTTTTTATTTACATTTCAAATGATTTCCCCTTTTCTAGCCCCCCACTCCCCGAAAGTCTCATAAGCCCCCTTCTCTTCCCCTGTCCTCCCTCCCACCCCTTCCCACTTCCCCGTTCTGGTTTTGCCGAATACTGCTTCACTGAGTCTTTCCAGAACAAGGGGCCACTCCTCCTTTCTTCTTGTACCTCATTTGATGTGTGGATTATGTTTTGGCCACCCAAGTCTTGAAACAGAACAAATAGGGAAAACTTGCTATTTATAAGTTTTGAGGAAATCACAACTTATTTAAATGTATTTTGAAAACCATGTGACAAAATGAACATGAAAAAACTTTTAAGGATGTAGCTTTCTTTATGTTATGATTCCTTAGGAACGTAATCATGCGATTCCAGTTCAGCTGTGTTACAAAGTTGATTGTAGCTCTCCGGGCATCCTTATATTAAGGTGGTGTGATGGGAAGGCCTCTGCTGGCTAGCTTGTAACCCGTCATTCTCTGTCTTTGTCAATGATGTGGCAGATGTGGAGTTGCCCTTGATCCATGGATGTACCCGGTGAGTAATGACCTGTACTCCAGAGTCTCCCAACCTCTCTTCTTTATCAACTCTGCCCAATTCCAGACTCCAAAGGACATCACCAAAATGAAAAACTTTTACCAGCCTGGCAAGGAAAGGAACATGATTACGATCAAGTAAGTGCTCATGGCCTGGAGGGTGATCTGAACATCTGTAACAGCTGGGAGCCAATGCAGAATGGCTGTGCTGGTTCTTAGATTTTTTTTTTTTGTTTTTTAACACATAGAATGTAATCTGTCTTCAATACTCTTAGGTTTTCTTTTTTTTTTCTTGTAAAATGAGAAACTTTATTTATGCAGCAAAATGTAGGGTCCTGTTTACGTAACCGGTCTGTTAGTCTATGTCTTTTTATTGGGGAATTGAGTCCATTGATGTTAAGAGATATTAAGGAGTAGTGGTTATTGCTTCCTATCATTTTTGATTTTAATTTTATACGTGTGTGGTTATCTTCTTTGGGTTTGATGAAAGAAGCTTAATATCCTGCTCTCTCCAGGGTATAGTTTCCCTCGTTGTAATGGTGTTTTCCCCCTATTATCCTTTGTAGGACAGGGTTTGTGGAAAGATATTGTGTAAATTTGGTTTTGTCATGGAATATCTTGGTTTCTCCATCTATAGTAATTGAGAGTTTTGCTGGGTATAGTAGTCTTGGCTGGCATTTGTGTTCTCTTAGAGTCTGCATGAGCTCTGCCCAGGATCTTCTAGCTTTCATGGTCTCTGGTGAGAAATCTGGTGTAATTCTGATAGGTCTTCCTTTATAAGTTACTTGCCCTATTTCTCTTACTGCCTGAAGTATTCTTTCCTTGTTTAGTACATTTGGGGTTTTGATTATTATGTGACGGGAGGTATTTCTGTTCTGGTCCAGTCTGTTTGGGTTCTGTAGGCTTCTTGTATATTCATGGGCATCTCTCTCGTTAGGTTAGGGAAGTTTTCTTCCATAATTTTGTTGAAGATATTTGCTGGCCCTTTAAGTTGTAAATCTTCACTCTCATCAATGCCTATAATCCTTAGATTTGGCTTTCTCATTGTGTCCTGGATTTCCTGGATGTTTTGGGTTACAAGCTTTTTGCATTTTGCATTTTCTTTCACTGTTGAGTCCATGGTTTCTATGGTATCTTTGGCATCTGAGATTCTTTCCTCTATCTCTTGTATTCTGTTGTTGATATTTGCGTCTATGGTCCCTGATTTCTTCCCAAGGTTTTCTATCTCCAAAGTTGTCTCCCTTTGTGCTTTCTTAGTTGTTTCTACTTCCGTTTTTAGATCCTGGAAGTTTTTGCTCAGTTCCGTCATTTGCTTGTTTGTGTTTTCCTCTAATTCTTTAAGAGATTTTTGTGTTTCCTCTTTCATGACTTCTGTTGATCAAAGTTCTCGTATTTCTTTAAGTGATTTTTGCGTTTCCTCCTTATTGGCTTTTGTATTCTCCTGAATTTCTTTCAATGATTTTTGTGTTTCCCTTGTAAGGGCTTCTAATTTTTGATCCATTTTCTCCTGAATTTCTTTAAGTATGTCCTTCATGTGTTCCTGTACCAGCATCATGACCAGTGATTTTAAATCCAAATCTTGTTTTTCTGGTGTGTTGGTGTATCCAGGACTTGCTATTGTTAGAGAATTGGGTTCAGATGCTGCCATAATGCCTTGGTTTCTGTTAGTAACATTCCTACGTTTGCCTTTAGCCATCTAGTTCTCCCAGGTGTTAGATGGTCTTATTGTCACTGGCTGGTGCTTCAACCTACTGTGGATCTTTAAGGTTATCTCTGCAACACTGGATGACTGGGTTTCCTCTGGCACAGATTACTGATATGCTGCCTTCCTCTTTTGTGCCTTTGGAGCCCTTCTCAGTCTTGCCTCAAGCAATGTTATACTTAGGTTGTCAAGGTCAATCAAGTGTTCTCTGTCTGCTCTATTATGGAGCAAAGATGGTGTGGTGGGAGTCACTCTCTCTGTTGATTCTCACATAGGACACAGGTCCCGTGATGGACTGGCTTGCAGATGAACCACCTATGTGCTCAGTTTCTTGGTGCAGGCAGACCCCTGGTGGTTTGCACCACCAGAGATCTAAAGCTCAGGGTGATACTGTACCTAGTGACCCTTTTCTGTCCAGGCAGGCAGCGAATATGGCCGTGGGGCTTCTCTCCTTCTCTCCTTCCGCTGAGAAACTTTATTTAAAACAAAGTTACAAGTAAATATTTTAGGCTGAAATACAATGTTACAATAAAAAAAATAACCTCAACAGTACAATGAAATACATTTGCATTGGCAATTGTTATTCTGGGGGTATGCTACACTCCCTTGTTGCCTTTAACTATCTAATAGAGGGTTCTACCCCATTTCAGACCATTTAGTTCCCAAATAAAAGATGTAGAGACCTTTTAGGTTTCTAATATGCCTTAAAGCTCTAGAGCTGGGGAGAAAGCAACCTTCTGTGCTATTTTATATACTTCCTGTTAAAAAAAGTTTCCAAGATACTCTTTGCCACGTGCCCCATCTATGCTGCTCCTGCTCCTTCAGGGCAGCTCTCATGGTCATGCATTCAAGATCCACCTTCCCCATAGTGACTTCTTCCTCCTCCTCTCTTTCTCCCTTGTGATTCCTGCCTGAGACCCCAGGCCCAGGGAACCTTTGCTCTGCCCCTCTCTTCTGCCCAACCCAGGCTGTAGGCATCTTTATTAACCAACCAGGGATAACTTGGGAGGCCCGGTTTACACAGCATCATTTGTTGTTCATGAGGATCTCATCAGGGGCAACCAGATCTTGGGGACCAGTATTTAGCATTGGACTGCACAGCAGTACTAGACCCACCCCCCCTACATACATTTTTAACTTTGCATGTCTGATTCCTGTGTCATGTCTTCTCTGAAGTAAAGAGGTGTGTAGATCCCTGGATGTAATGGAAAAGCTTGGACTTTTAAATAGTACCTACCCTACTTTCAATAAGAAGTTTTGATTAGTCTCAGAATTAAAAATTAAAAATTGTTTGCAAAAACTTTCAGGTTTTTGTAAGTAAGCTCCTTGTTTTAGTAAGTAAATTACTGATGTTACAAACATTGGCTATTGATTTCTTGGTACTGTGCAAAAACCATGCTGGTCAAGAGAAGCTTACCAAAACATGATTGATAGTCTTAACTTTTCAACTTTTATTGATTTTGTGAGTTTCACATCATGTACCCCAATCGCACTCATCTCCCTGACCCTCCATATCTGCCTCTGCTCTTGCAACCTCCCCTACTTCCCCGCTCCCCAAAATTAAGAAAACAGTCTCACTGTGGAAGCTGCGGTGTGTCGTGGTATGTCACACGGTATACCCTTCTATCCAAACAGCTTTACTTGTGAATGTTTACCTGTGAGTCACTGGTCTGGTTCAAGGCCTCCGGCCCCTGCTACACTATTAATACTGGATCCTCACCAGGATGTCTCCCGGATATCCCATTGGTGCCCTGTGTGATGGAGATCCTGCAGCTTTGGTTCTGCAGGACCGGCCCTTCATGCACTCAAGCAGTTCACAGATGGGCTAGATTTTGGGGTGAGCCAACTCAAAGCCCTGAATCTGGTCCTGGGTGGTAGCTGACTTAGTCAGCCCTCCAACTGTCCTTTGTCACCTCGCTACCAAGACCAGATGTCTACCACATTGCCCAGGTAAGGGGCAAGAACAGCTTTCCTGCGCACCAAAGCTGGTGAGGGGCAGCTTTGCACAGTCCTCAAGACATTAACATAGCCCCCAGGCAGCAGCGTGGACCGGAATGGTTACATTATCTTTGGTGTCAACGTGGGCTGCAGACATCAGCATAGACCCTGCTGTTGCAGGGCCACGGTACCAGACCTGGTCCTAGTGACAGTAGGGCTGGGTAGTGGCAGTGTAGGTCACTCACACCAGGCTGTTTCTCACCACCTTTAAGTGCCTCATTCCGCCACCTTCATAGTGCACAAATCATTCCATCTTTCTCCCATATCTCTACCACATCATAGCGGTGCCGCCCCAGAGACCTCTGGGATACATTCTGTCCCACCCACCCATGCTTGCTTGCTTTCTTTCTTTCTTTCTTTCTTTCTTTCTTTCTTTCTTTCTTTCTTTCTTTCTTTCTTTCTTTCTTTCTTTCTTTCCTTCTTTCTTTTTTTTATGTGATACACATGTGTGTTTTGCCTGCTTGTCTCTCTGTGCACCAAGAGTATGCAGTGTCTACAGGCAGCAGAAGAGGGTGTCAGATCCCCATGGAAATGGAGTTACAGATGGTTGTGAGCTGAGAATTAAATCCAGGTCCTCTGCAAGAACAGCAAGTGCTCTTAAACACAGAGCCATCTCTCCAGCCCCAGACTTAAGTGAAAACACTTTTAGTGCTGTTCGTTACACAGTACTTCTATTGGAAGTTTAATTTATAGCTAGGTATTGACTACTTTGATCTGAACGTCAATACGTACAGAACTGAGGGGCAGCAGTTCAGCCCTAGGCCACGTAAAGTCTTTAAAGAAAAGGTGAGAGCACTCACATGCTCACTTGTTACAACAGTGCATGAGCTTATAGATCCCACAACGCTGTGAACGGATGCCCTGAATAACAGCCACGCGCCTGTATCCTTTCGTAGCTTTAAACTCACAACACTATTCAGAGAGCAGCCGCTGCTCTTGCAGAGGACTGGATTTTGGACCCCATCTCCCATGTCAGGCTGCTTACACAGGCTGCATCTCCAGCTCCAGGGGATCCAATGAACTTTTCTGGTCTCCACCAGCAGATGCATACTCACTCATGCACACACAAACGAGAAGAGATATTTAAAAGACTCTCAAGCAAAACTAGAACTCATCTTTCTACTCTTTAAAATCTGGTTAATTCAGGAGGGGTGAAAGGGCAAAAAGGACGCACTTAGAGCAGTTCCCCTTTGTCTATAGGTTAGGTCTCTAACTTCTATTTTCATAGTTTTAGTTATTTATGGCTAGCTATGATCAGGAGGCATCTACTGGAAAAAAAAATCTAGAACTAAACAATTCATTTTGTTAAGTGTGAGCCATTCTCTACAAAATAACAAAACCTTGCACCATCCTGCTTTGCTGGGGACTATTCCTTCATCCAGTCATGCAGATTTTGTGCAGACCTCCTGATAGTCACCCAATGTCATGACAGTCATCACAACAACTGTCATATAACAATATTCAAGATTAAATGCAGTTCAGCAAACTAGTGGGGAAGAGAAAGAAAATTGCTCTCACACTTTTCTCCTTTTTTCTTTCACATATAGTTTTGGTTACTTTTCTTGTTTCAGTGAAAATTGGTTAAAATAATTCTGTGCTCAGTGGTTAAGATCACAGGTTAGCAAGCCACGGTGACTCAGCCAGTAAGCTGCACTTCTTCACAATTGGTCCCTGCTTCCATTCTTGCCTCATAGCTCCTGTCTTGATCTCGGCCTGCTTTTCCTCAGTGAAGGTCTGTGTGCGATCTGGAACTGAGATCCTTTCCTCCCCAGGTTGCTTTTGGTTGTGGTGCTTATCATAACAGGGAACATGAAGCAGGGCAGAAATATTTTTGGATCCTTAAATGAATGACTTTTGACCCTCAGATACAATAAAATGATCAGATTGCACATTTTGTTTCCATATTTTGCAGAGAATTGTCTAATGGGGCTAGACATTAGATAGTACTTGTGTGTGTGTGTGTGTGTGTGTGTGTGTGTGTGTGTGTAGTCACACAACATGATTTATAAATATCTTTCTCTCTTAGGGGATCAGTGCACCAGAATTTTGCTGACTTTACCTTTGTAACTGGCAAAATCATTGGAACCAAGCTGACACTGAAAGGAGAAATAGACTCCAGAGTAGCCATTGACCTCACCAACAAAGCTTCATTGGCTTTCTTACAAAAGCATCTAGGTAAGAAACGGCACATTCCTCTGTGACTCCAGTTGCTTGGTCCTCAGGACAGAACCATTTTCTATGCATAGTCTTATTATAGCTGTTTCCACTTAGCTTTTGGTAGATAAAGCAGTGAATTAATTTGAAAAGAAACATTTCAAAAAGCGAATTATGTTGCCTTGCATTCATATATATGCACTCATTGAAGCTAACAGTCCTTCTATGGATCTTAGAGTGAACTTACATGTCGGAGGTACTGACTTGTATTTTCTAATGCAAGCTGGCTCCTAGGAATTCCATTATCACTGTAATGATTCTGTGGTTTGTGGCTCTCTGCTGCCACCCAGTGGCGCTCAACTGTTTAATATTCTTTTTTTTTAATTCAATGTATTCTTTATTTACATTTCAAATGATTTCCCACTTTCTGTATCCCCACTCCCCGCAAGTCCCATAAGCCCTCTTCCCTCCTCCTGTTACTCCATCTACCCCTTCCCACTTCCCATTTCTGGTATTGCCCTATACTGTTGCATTGAGTCTTTCCAGAACCAGGGGCCACTCCTCTGTTCTTTTTGGACATCATTTAATATGTGGATTATTTCTTGGGTATTTCAAGTTTCTAGGTTATTATCCACTTATCAGTGAGTGCATACCATGACTGATCTTTTGAGACTGGGTTACCTCACTTAGTATGATGCTCTCCAGCTCCATCCATTTGTCTACGAATTTCATGAATTCATTGTTTCTAATGGCTCTAAGATCAAGAATTGACAAATGGGACCTCATAAAACCACAAAGTTTCTGTAAGGCAAAGGACACTGTCAAAAGGACAAAACATCAACCAACACATTGGGAAAGGATCTTCACCAACCCTAAATCTGACAGAGGGCTAACATCTAATATATACAAAGAACTCAAGAAGGTAGAACCTAGAGAACCAAATAACCCTATTAAAAAGTGGAGTACAGAACTAAACAAAGATTTTTCACATGAAGAACTTCGGAGAGCTGAGAAACACCTTAAGAAATGTTCAACATCATTAATCTCATTAGGGAAATGCAAATCAAAACAACCCTGATATTTCACCTCACACCAGTCAGAATGGCTAAGGTCAAAAAGTCAGGAGACAGCAGGTGCTGGCGAGGATGTGGAGAAAGAGGAACACTCCTCCACTGCTGGTGGGATTGTAAGATGGTGCAACCACTTTGGAAATCAGTCTGGTGGTTCCTCAGAAAACTGGGCATGACACTTCCGGAGGATCCTGCAATACCTCTCCTGGGCATATACCCAGAGGATTCCCCGGCATTCAATAAGGACGCATGCTCCACTATGTTCATAGCAGTCCTATTTGTAGTAGCCAGAAGCTGGAAACAACCCAGGTGTCCCTCAACGGAGGAATGGATACAAAAAATGTGGTATATTTACACAATGGAGTACTATTCAGCCATTAGAAATAATGAATTCGTGTTTAATATTCTTGACAGGTTTTGTTTATTGTTTTTTAATAGGACTTCACAAAGACTTTGATCAGTGGGAC
This sequence comes from Apodemus sylvaticus, assembly GCF_947179515.1. Taxonomy (NCBI): domain Eukaryota; kingdom Metazoa; phylum Chordata; class Mammalia; order Rodentia; family Muridae; genus Apodemus; species Apodemus sylvaticus. Next base: position 83,835,867 of record NC_067480.1, on the reverse strand, counting down.
TCTCTGGTGGAAGGAGATAATGAGAACCTGATCCCTGGGTCACCCTTTGACCCAGTCACCCAGTTTCCAGATCTGCAGCTCTCTCCATGATCACACACCCAGAATTAGAAGAGCTTGCTACACAGTTGCCTTTTAAAATTAGAGTGATGCTGAGAGAGAGAGAGAGAGAGAGAGAGAGAGAGAGAGAGAGAGAGAGAGAGAGAAAGAGAGAGAGAGAAATGTATTTACCCAATAAGCATTTTTAAATGTACTCTGTATTATAGTGATGAATGCCTGTCCTAAGATTTTTCCCCCTGTAAATGTAACAAACATAAAATAGAGAATACAAGAATTATTGCCTAAATAATAATTTTACATAGCTGGTCCTTTAAGTGTCAAATGAAAAGCTACATTTATATTTACATTAAAGTCTCTTGCCGGGAACTATGTCAGAGAAAACACGTTGTAAATGACATAAGATCCCCAAACTAAACAATGAAACAGATTACCCCGTCTTTGGCTGTCTGTACTGAGCTGCAGAGGTAAGTCTGAGCAGCAAGAGAGCTTCTGTGGAGTCTGGTGGTGTTTCTTTATGACCTTTGGCTGAGGGTAGAAGCGTCCATTGATCTGATCATGAAGCCATCATCCTAATGCAGGATTGGTGATGCGGTCCTGTTTCAATTGATGAAGAAAGGGGATGTGGGCGAGTGATTTTAGAATATCTGGTACAAGGGCAATCAAGTCAATGTTGGCACTTTAGGTTTTTAATCTCTGGTCTGTTTACTGAATGGAGATGACATGAGTGGGCAGGCCAGGGACCCCCCATTCAGACACATTAAGTATTTACCCAAAGACTTTGAGGGACACAAAGGAAATGTTCAAAATTCTCAGCCAACTTTGGATGTTTTATTTATATGATGTAGGCGTGTCTAGTGGTCAAGTGCTTTATCCCAGCACTTGAAGACAGGCTGATCTCTGAAACTGAAGCCAGCTTGGTCTACAGCGTGAATTCCAAGACAACCAGGGATATACAGAGCAACCCTGTCTTGGGAAAAAAGAGACTATATGAGATGACATTGTAAGATTAGCAGCTAAGTGGAGGTTTAATGTCTTATAACATTTTGTGTGTACTATGTGTGCACACATGGAAATACTTGTATGTAGTCATGTGTGCATGTGCATGCAGGTGCACCTTCTGCCCTGAGTCAAGTTGTCTTTATTTTTCTTCGCTGCATATACCAGGTTAACTGGCCCTCAAACTACCAAGGATTCTCTAGTTTCTGCCCACTGTCCCATTGAGGAGCACCGGTATTATAGACAAGTCCCTCTGCCCCCGACTTTCCCTGGGAAGTAGAGATTCAAATTCACACCGTACCCTTGCTCAGCAATGCTGCTCCTACGGATTCATCTCCCCAACCCTTCAACGGCACATACGCATGTGTACATCTGAGAACTGGATAGAAAAGGAGTTTGTTTGCTGAGGGCTACAAGAATGTAGGCTGTCCACTGGTTAAGTCTCCAGAGTCAACAGAGTGTGGCTGGGCTTGGCCATTGTGAACAAGGGTTGTCAGCTTGGAGGGTTGACCCTTCTCTTGCTCGTTTAGTAGGTAACGTGTTCTGACTTGCCGCCACTTAGTGTTCAGTCACCCAGACCTACAAACGGGACATCTCTTCCCCAGTTGCCAGTTACATTCTTTAAGTGGGTAAAATTCCTTCACACAAAACTGAAGGCTTTTCTTTTCTGGCCATAATGCAACATCTTTTCCTCCTGGTTATTTATGACACTTTGCTACACCAGCCAAACTATCTATTGCATTTATTCCAAAGACAACCAAGGTTTTTCAATTACTTGGTAAGCATTCTCTGTCTCTGTGTTTCTGAATGTGTGTGTGTGTGTGTATCTGTGTGTCTGTGCATGTGTCTCTGTGTCTGTGAATGTGTGTATCTATGTGTCTGTGCATGTGTCTCTGTGAGTGTGTGTGTGTGTTTGGGTGTGCTTGTATGTCTGTGCATGTCAGAGTGTATGTATGTGCTGTTGTGTGTGTGCATTCGTGCACGCATGCACAGGAATACTGGTGAGTGTGCCTGCCACTTCCTGTGCATGTCCAGGTGGAGGCCAGAAGAGGACGTTGTGGTTCCTGGAACCAGAGTTACAGATGGTTATGAGCTGTCCTGTATGGGTGCTGGGAACTCAACTCTGGTCCATTTCAAGAGCGGCAGGCACTCTTGACTGCTGAGAGATCTCTCCAGCATCATCCCTGTTTTGTAGTGCAGCTTCTTCATTTCCATGTGCTGAAATGGTACCCACATTTTATTATGCTTTTAAGACAGGTTTCATTGTGTAACCTGGTTAGCCCGGAACTCACCTTGTAGACCATGCTGGCTTTGAACTCTGAGATCTACCAGCCTCTGCCTAATGAGTGCTGGGTGTAAAGATCTTTCCCTTGCCCAGCAACACCCTATTTTCATGCCTAATTCTCACTGTTCCCATGACTAAAGGGGCTGATTTTTTTTTTAATCCACATACGTTCACCCTATTCACACTGGGCATATCTTTTTATTAAAAAAAAAAAAGAAATGGTTAAGTGTTATTACTAAAATGATGTTTTATTTAAGAATACTTTTTTATAGTGTGGTTTATGCAGATTCTCAAAGGATAAAAAGGATGAAAAACATCCAGTGAGCTACAGTTTATCAAATAAACTAGCACACTGGACATTTCTCACAGGAAATGAGAAAAGCACTCGGGATGTTTCCAGAGCTTTTCACGTTGTAACTTGATGACCTGAGTCCCATCCCCCAGACCCAGGTAGTGTATGGAAAGTCAGCTCTTGTAAAGTTGTTCATTGGTCTTCATGTGTGTTTTGGCAAGCATGCACACACACACACACACACACACACACACACGCACACACACGCACACACACACACCAAATGAAATATGTTGAAAAGTACCCGCTGAGTGACTCACAGGTAAAATCTATTTTAATTTCATTTTATTTTGATGGGGTCCCATTATGTAGCTCTGGCTGTCCTGGGACTTACTATATAGGTCAGGCTGCCCTCAAACTCAAGAGATCCTCCTGCTTCTGTCTCCTGAGCGCTGGTATTGAAGGTGTGGACCACCATGCAGGCTCAGAGTCAAGCTGTCCTAGCACCAAGGATCCCCACTTCCCAGCTACAGAACAGATGAGGCCACCACAGCTTTAAGGATAAACTTTATTCAAATCTTGGGTTGCATTTGTTGCGCACCAGGTTCAAACAGAGCAGTAGCCACCTATTTCAGTAGACACACAAGGCAAAGCTTCAAAAGACAAACAAGGCTTCTGACAATCTTGCTAACAGGGCCATGACGCTTGACAGCATCCCATCGTGCTCACCGGGAACCTAGAAGTCTCAATTTTAATATAAACCATCTTTTGAAAAGGTAGCGCTTTTTAGGAATATAGCAATATGGTAGCACATTGTTTAGCAAAATAAATTATCCTGGCTGAGAAGAAACACGAGAAGGCTATAGACTGAGGAACAAGGCCAGATGCCTCTAAATAGCAATAAACAGGTTGTTTCGTCCACCTGAGATCTATCTCTTCCACCACACACCAATTTGTCCCCCAAAAGACAACTGCCAGGGGTCATATGCTTTACACTTTCGCCAGCACGTTGGGTCCGGGTAGCACGTGGCTTGTTAAAGACAGCTTCTGGTGGGCTGCGTCTAGACGCTCAGCTTGGCCGTGTTCAGAGCTGAATCTGTGTCACCTCCACACTCCTCCTCTGGAACAGAAGACAAACCTGAGGGAGAGAAAGCAGAGTAACAACAGGGTGGGGATACGATGGATGCCCCCATGAAGTACCCAGAACCATTCCTGTGTGTGTATGTGTGTGCACACGCGTGCATGTGCATAAATCGGTGAATATACACATATATAGGGATGTGTAGAAGCAGAGACAACTAGTAAGAGCCAGTTCCTCCTTACACCATGTGCTGTTAGGTGTTTGTGTTCAACATGGCACAAATTAGAGTCATCCATGGAGAAACAATTCAATTGAGAAAATGCCTCAGACTTTTCTTTGGGCAAGTCTGTATGCAATTTTCTTTATCAATAATGCATGCAGGGAGAACCTAGCCTACCGTGGGTGGTGCCCACCCTGGGTAGGTGGTCCTGGCAGGTATGAAAAAGGTAGCTGGATATGACCATAGAGGGAGGCAGTAAGCACCATTCCTCTGTGGATCCTGCTTCTGACTGAGTTCTTGCCCTGGATTTCCTCCTTGACTGGACTGTCCTAAAGAAACTCTCCTCTTGAGTTGCTTTTAGTTGTTGCATTTATCACAGGCAATTGAAAACAATTCGGAACATGTCATGTGGTATCCAGGGATGGAACGCAGGTCAGCGAGGCGTGGCGGCAGGTCTCTACCCACTGTGCAACATGGCCACCCCCCCCCCCCCAACGTACTGTTTATTGAAAAAGCCACTCGAAGCTCTGGGAGTGCCCCACAAACAAACGGAGACTTGTCAAAGAGGTGAACTAAACGCCCAGAAGGAAATCCCAGAAGACTGACAGACAGATGCATTGAATGTGTTAGCAAATTAGTTCCGAGAATGGACCTAACTTTTGTTATTTTGTAGAATGAGGGAGGGTGTGTGCACATGTATGTGGAGGAAAGAGGACAATTGGCAGACGTCACCTTCTCCCCTTCCACCACGTGGGTCCCTAGGTTTGATAGGCATGGCAGTAGGTACCTTAACTCACTCACTGATGCCAGCTTGCTTGCCCCAAGAAAGTCACTTCATGCCCTCTAAAATAGTAATCTGTCAAGTTCAGATGTCGACTCCTAAGATTTGCTCAGTTCACCAACAGGTTGCCTCTGACCTTTCAGCAGGTCTCTTACTCATCCCAGTAGAGCACATTTAAGCGTGTTACTCCCATCCTCACACCCCTAGTTCTGCCATTATCCACAGAAGCTGCCAACCCATTCCATTTGAGAGGTTAATTAAGGAAATGGCCATCCTTAAGACTTGGAAATTCCAGGTGACAAGGACATTGTAGTTTTCAGCGCACAGTTACCTTTGATGGCGGTGTCATCTGGGGACACGAAGGGAAGGTCCTTTCCCACTGTTTGGAATACAGCCTAATGAATGGAACCTTAGAGTTATTATCATCATCGTTAGAGTTGTAAGCACAGAAATCAGAACCTCACCACAGATGGGGACACATGGTAAAGTGGATTCCTGTGAATTATCATGGTTTGCTTTCAGAGCCAGCGAGCAGAAGCAGAAGCATGCCTTGGGTTTACCGAGTTCTCTCTGCTTGCTGCGTCTCTGCTGGAGCATTCCACGCAGGCAGGGAAGGGCCGTGCTCCCGTGTGTGCTCTCCCAGCCCCAGCAGCCTTGCTTGGTGAAGGAAGGGAAGGGCAGATGTACAAATGGGTGTGCCAGTATGTACCTGTAATCCCAGCGCTTGGGAGGAGACAGAGGAGAAGTTCAGGATCATTATCTACTATATAGATAGTTGGCCCTAGAGGGACATATAGACTGTACCCCTCCTCCCAAAGCTTGGGGATCAGTGCAGAAGAGGGGGAAGAAGGAGCGTAAAGAGCCAAAGGCAGTGGATAACTTGTGCAAACCCAAGTCAGACCTAAGTCCAGCGTGGGGATGGGCGTTGGTGCCAAAACCCCGCCCGTAGCCATGGAGACGTTGATGACTGGGAGAAGAGACAGTTTTCTCTGGATTCTAGCTGTTACAAGGTCAGTTATGTCCCAGTGGCAAAAACTACACATCCAAGAATACCTGGACAGCACAAATTGGTCTTGAAGTTTGTAAAACACAAAGGATATGAAGCTGGGTGGGTAAAGGAGGAGTGGATCTGGGAGGAGCTGGAGAGAGGGAGAGGTTAGGACCACAACACACAGCATGAAACCCTCAATAAATCAAAACAAACAAACAACAAAACCAAGCCAGGTTTTGGGGGACAAGAAGAAGAAGAAAATGGGCCATGGCTCTTTAAAAGGCGGGTCTTTAAACCTACCATTCTATGGTAAGACTCTGATAAGTGATTAATGATTACTGTCTCCATAATAACTCACACTATTATGCGCAAGTGGAACTTATTAGTGAGACTTTCTTGTGGCAAAGTTAAATCATTCAGACAATAAAGTTTGAAAATCAGACACCTAGACACTAATCACACACACAGGCACGCGTGCATGCACGTGTATGTACGCGTGCACACATGCCTGTATGCTTTTGCACTGAGAAACTGTTCATGGGGATAGACAGCAATATCAGAAAAAGGCTCTGTCTCTTGAAAGAGATTGAAATAGTGGAAGACAGGAAATTCCACTGTGCTATTTTCTTCTGGTCTTGCACTATGTAATGCGGGTGTGTAGGCACCTAGACTGTGGGAGGAGCCTGTCGCAGCCCTTCAGTTAGCTGAAGAAGGCTGAAGGTATGCCCTTCCCCCACCCACTTCACTCCAACAGCAACTCCATCCCAGAGAACTGAAGGATTGAAAAGAGAAAGCCGAAGAAAGATGCATTAACAACTCTACCAAAGGAGGTCAGAAAATGAAGCTTGTGGGGACCGAGGTAGCATGGGTAAAGGGCTTGGTACACAAGCACATCGACCTGAATCCAATCAACGACAGCCATATTAAAAAAAACAAAACAAAAACAAAACAAAACAAAAAAAAACCACTGGGTGTGCCGGAGCATGCTCTGTAGGCAGGGGTAGAGGTAGGCAGCAACCTCAAGCTAGGCATCAAGTCAAGTCAGCATAGCCAAACAGAAGAGCTCCAGTTCCCAGTTAGCAAGAGATCCTTGTCTCAAAACAAATAAGCCCAACAAAACAAAAGTCACCATGGTGGGTGGCTCTTGAACTCTGTCTTCTACGTCCGTGTACAAACGCATGCATGCCCTCCACACCCAAACTGGACACGGCTTAGAAGAACTCTTGGGGGTGAGGAAGCACCGTTTGGATGCTAGCATGCTAACACTAAGCATGAGCCAAGTGACGCTCCGTCTCAGAACAGCCCTCGTGCCTGGCAGCAGCAGCCCAGCAGTCAGTCTCTCAGACCTGACTACCACGGCGAGTTCCAGATCAACCCCTGAGCAGCTGAAGTGCTGAGCAGACCTGAGCAACAAGACAACAGCTTTGAAGACTGAACTGACTCGGGAACCAGAAGCCATAGGTGGATGGTGTTTACAACAGGAACCTTTGTCAGTCATTTACTAACATGAAAACTACAGCCTTCTCCAGAGGATGTTTACAGGACCTGGGTCGTACATGATTCAGAATGTTCAGGACATAATAATCCACAGTGATTCAGCTTATTAGGAAGGAGGGAAACCTGGACCATCTCTCCAGGGAAAAGACTATCAACAGAGGCAAACAGTGATGACCAGGCATTGGATCTGTTGGAAGCAAGAAGTTCAGACTCAGTCATGCAAACACAACAAACATCAGTATCTAGGGGCACATCCTGGAGGCTGTGGAAGCTGTCCACCATTACAGTCCTCCACAGACTGTAAAGCATGTGCTACAGCAGCATCTGGGTGACAAGGTGTGAGAGAAGTAAATATAGTCTAGATAGTAAGAAGTGGGAAAGTCAACACAACTATCAACCAGCTTGTCTTTGCAAGGTTGACTGTAAATGGTGGTTACTTTTACATTTTAAAATAAAACACACATGCATACTATATACATATATATATATATATATGCATGTGTGTGTGTGTGTGTGTGTGTGTGTATGCCAAAAAGGGCATTAGAACCTCAGGAGTGGGAGTTGCAAGCCTTTACAAGATAAAGTGGGTCCAGGGAACTCAGCTCCTATCTGATGCCAAGACCAGCAAGTTATCTTAAGTTCTGAACTATTTTCAGCAACTTCGTTTTAAATTTCATCCTATTTTTTGGATTTTTTTTGTCTCAAAAAACTATATATACAGCATATGAGTCATAAATACCAAACCTATTTTTTTCATTCTTTAACCTCAAAGTGAAAAAAGAAATCAGGGAATAAATCATGAATGACTAGTTTGCCCAAGTGAAACTTGGCCTCCAATCCCAGAAACACTGGGATTAAGTTTGTCACTGATGTAGTCAACTCTGTTGATACCGGTGCTTTTCCCTGTGCGTTCTTCCCAAGACAAGTGCTTTGGAAAGTGCCTGTCCAGATGTCTTGGAAAACAAAGAGCAGCGCTTTCATTACGCAATGATTACTCAGGCGTACCTCAGAGGGCCTCTTATCTACCTTGGGAATACCATTCCAGACATTCTCAGGGCTTACTGTCTCCTCCACACCATTTGAAAGGTTCAGAACCTACAAGAGAAAAGAGAACACCTGGTCAAAACAAAAAACATAAACAAAACCGGGCAAGATTTACAAACATTGGGTGACCATAACACGGTAAAACGATTGCATCAGAGGCTCGGGATGCACCTGCCTCAGCTGGTGGAGTGTTTGTGTAACATGCACAGCCCGAGGCTCAACACTCAAGTGTGGTGATGCACACCGGTCATCCCAGCACATGGGAGGTAGAACCAGGAGACTCGAATGTTCTAGGAAACTCTGGGTTAAATATAGAGTTTTGGGGCCAGCCTGAACTACATGGGACATCATCTCAAAAGAAAAGTAAAGGTCATATTAAATTTTACCCTGTATTTTAAACTCAGTACTACAAACATGCGAAGTATATATGCTAAGGGATCAGAAATGATTAAAATACCAGATGTAACGGGAAAAATGCCTACAATACAGTGTAGAGCATAGTGTGTGTACTGCTTCCCTGAAAGGCCTACTTCAATCTTCAAGCACTCAGAGGTTACAGGTATACAGCTCTTTCTTGGGGGGAGAGCTTGTAGCTATAGGGAAAATCTACACAGTAATATTAGGCAATGTTTCTCAGAAGAAGAAATGGTGAAAGGAAATCACTAACAATAATTTGGAATTGATTATGTGGTAAGCCAGGGCATGCCTTTAATCCCAGCACTGGGAGGGAGAGGGGGACAGATTCCCAAGTTCAAAGCCAGCCGGTGCTACACAGAAAAACCCTGTCTCAAAAAAACAACAGCTAAACAAAAACCCTGTGGTAGATGGCATGGAACATGGGTGAAATATGACTGCATTATTACATACACCAAAGCAAAAGCATATACATCATATACATGAACATAGACATATGCAAACTTAAGTAGTTTGATGTCTAAAATATAGTACAAAATATTAAGAAATGACGCGTAAGGCTGGAGAGTGAAGACGTTCAGTTGAATGTTGCCTGCATATGAATGCCAGTTACATTAACTTACATTCTACACAGTAGCTCTCCCATCTTAAGACTTGCTCACTTATTATGTGCGTGCCTGCTGTCCATAGCATGCAGGGCCTATGGAATGTTAATCATTTCTGATCCCTTAGCATATATACTCAGCATGTTTGTAGAACTGAGTTTAAAATGCTGCCTGCTGCATTGCAGTTGGAGTTAGAGGTGGCTGTGAGCTACCTGATAGGAGTGCTGGGAACCAAAATGGGTCCCTCTACAAGAGCTTAGGTGCTCTTAGCTACTGAACCATCTCTCCAACCCAGGCTGTCTAGTATGAATGATGTAATAATGTATAGTCTTGAATCCCCCTCAAGAAATTCAGAATTGGTAAATTAGGCCAAGGTCCAAGAATATAGAACTTAATAAACAGGCAAAAAAAAAGCTAGTGTATCTGGTTTTCCAGATTCCAGAATACAAAAGAAAATAATACCACGATAAACTGTGAGTCCCCACCAGTGTTCACATTAAAAAGTGTGGTAGGTTTGAGTCTCACAAACTTCCTCAAGGTGCCAGGAGAGATGAGCAGAGATAAATCAACAGCCACGTGGAATCTCTGACAGTCTGGAGACGGTCGTGACACTCTTATAAGCAAGTCCAGTTTGGAATGCAGGCCTTCACTTTCCCCTTACCCTTGTTCCTTCTTCTGCTAGCTCCAGAATCTCACACTTGGACCATGTGTTTCTTAGGCTCGACCACACGACGCATTTCGATCCAACAGAGAAGCCTTTCAGGGTGTAGGTGTTCTGTAGCTCAACTGCTGAATTGAACACAGGGAGACTCAATGTGCACAGCCTGGCACCTTAGCGTGAGACACAGAAAACGAGCACTTTCCTAGTCAGAGTTTATTCACTCTGCTTGTTTAAACAGATGCTAGTATGTTTTCTAACTATTCCCTTAATTTTATTACATATAAAATATATTTTACATTTACATACACACAAATCTGTATGCCCCAACTTTATATAATCCCAGTACTTCCCCAAAATAACAAAACTAAAAACCACCATCAAATTTGACCTCTAACATTGAAAAATTACCACTAAAAGCGTGTACTGTCACTATCAGTGAGTATGTTCTGGTTTCATCGTCCATACCTTACCATCCCTACACAGGTGAAAACTGATGTATTGGGTATGTGTGTGAGTTAGAAGGTGCAAGGTATTTTTCTTTCTGAGTCTGGGATATTCAGAACAACATAATGTCATCCAGTTCCGTCAGGTTTCCTGAGATTTTCCATTTTCCTTTGTGATTAAATACAATTCCACCGAGCATACTTGCCACATTTCTGTGGTTGGTGCATCTGGCGGGCATCTAGGTTGATTCGTTCATAGATGTTTGTGAATAATTCAGCAATAAGCATGGATACGCAAGTGTGCTGCCTAGTTTTATGTCTACTTGACACATGCTAGAGTAATCTGGAAAGGAGGACTGTCAGGTGGGAAAAGATAAGATGTGCACGTGGGCAAGCCTGCCTCGCGTTTTCTTGACTGATGCTGTGGGAGGGAGCCCAGCCCACTGCGTATGAGGCCACCCCTGAGCTGCTGCGACCAGGTTCTGTGAGAAAACAGCCTGGGTGAGCCTGGGGAGCTGGCCCAGTAGGCCGCACTCCTCCGTAGGCTCTGTATCAGCTCCTGCCTGCCGTGACTGGCCCTGGAAGATGGCCCTGGATGACGGACTGCAAGCTATAAAACAAAATAATACTTTCCTCCCGGGGTTGCTTTTGGTCCCAGTGTTTTATCATGGCACTCTATCTAAGACGACAAATCTGTGTAGGGGGACTTAGGAGCTCCCCTGGGGTATATAATCAGGGATGGTTATATCTTAGAACAGGTCTATTTGGTCTATCTTTAACTTTTTGAGAAACCCCCATACCACTTCCCATAGTCATCATGCCATGTCAGGCTAGCCAACGCTTGCTTTCTTGTTTCCATTTGTTTTCTTTGAAGGCAGCCATCTTACTGGGATGAGGAACTAAAGCCCTTTCCATTTGTATTTCCCTGATGGCCAAGGATGTTACCTGTGTTTGGTTTTTTTTAAAAAGTTTATTTATTATTATAAATAAGTACACTGTAACTGTCTTCAGACACACCAGAAGATTGCCTCAGATCTCATTACAGATGGTTGTGAGCCACCATGTGGTTGCTGGGATTTGAACTCAGGACCTTTGGAAGAGCAGTCAGTCCTCTTAACCGCTGAGCCATCTTGCCAGGCCCCAGATGTTATGTGTGTTAAAAATTCTGTATGTCTCCCTTTGGAAATTATCTATTCAGTTAATTGGCCAGGTTGTTGATTAGAAAACTTTGTGGGTACTTTTTTTTATGGCTAATTTTTAAAGATCTCTGCATATTTCAGATGTTAGTCATCTATATGAAATGCAGCGGGCAAAAGGTTCGTGTTCATTTCTATCTGTATCTGTGTGTGCAGGTGTGCACAGGTGTGGGTGCCCACAGAGGCCAGAAGAGGGCGCTGGATCTCCTGACCTGGAGTTACCGGTGGTTGTGAGATGCTTGGTGTGGCTGTTGGGAATCCATGGGTCTTCTGCAAGAGCAGCTTGTGCTATTTATTAACCGATGAGCCAATCTCTCTCTACCCCACTGATGAGGCTGAGCCAGAAGGAGGCTCAGATTTAAGGAAAGTCTGCTGTAGAGACAGAGGCTTTCCTTCTCATACCAAAACAGGCAAAAATCAAACGCCCCTCACAAAATTCAAATCTGAGCTAACTTCTTTGTGTTTAATTTTTCCTTAAAAAGAAAAAGTAAGTAACTCGGCAACAGCTTTTCCCCCTTTCAGGAAAACAAGAACCACTGAACGACTAAATGGTGAAAGAAATCAACACACCTGGCACGACGCCCCCGCACTTTCTTCCTTCTCTGACGACTTCTTCTTCAGAGAACAGGGGTGCCAGTAAGGCAGTGCTGTCTCTGTTTTCAAATTGTGGGAACTCGTCTTCAGACAGGTTCGTCTCGTCGTGTGCCGGGGAATCGCCGCCCTTGCCGTGGTGGTGGGGGGGTGGAGACGTGCTGTGGTCGTCTTCAGAAGAGCCCGTGCAGCTGGACTTCCTCTCATCCTCGGCACACCTGGCTTCCTGGATGCTCTGACCGACAGTTGCGGATAAAGGGCTGATACTGTCATCCAGAGACAGCTGGGGGGTGGGGAGCTCCAGTTCCAGCTGCTTCTCGGCCTCACAGTCCAGGGGGGGCTGCATCATGAATGGCGCCAGTGTGGCTCCTGCCTGACAACCTGGGGACAGTGGTGCCATTGGAGACCCCAGGCCTAGCTCCTCTTTCTCTTCCTCCCCGACAGGGGAGTGCTGTAGCTCAATGGATTCCAGGTCTAAGAATTCTTTGCATTCGTCCTCATCGTCGTCGGGGGAGAGTGGTACCTCTAGTGAATTTAGTTCCAGTAACTCCTTCGGCTCACTAGCATGAGCCAATATTGGGTTAAATCCAGTAAGGAGGTAGTTATCGTCAAACTTGGCTCTGTCCACGAAGTGATAATCCATGCTGCCTTCTAGCCTCTCGGAACCCATCTTCCCTTTGCATGAGTTCTCGAAAGCATTGAACATGTGACGGGGGCTGCGTTCATAGAATTTACATGGCCTGGTTTCAATGGTTAAATTCTTTTCAAGTCTCTCTGAGAGCTCATTGGACCGGGATTCCACATAGAACATCTTATCTTGTGCTATTTTATGACTTGGCTTCTTGAGGCCAAGGTCAGAACCAGTAAGGCTCCCCTTTCTGTCTGAGCCAAGCTTCTCAGAGTACAGGTCACTCTTGGGCACGCCCATTTTAGCATACTTCTTCATCTTCTCATTAATGTTCTCGCCTTTGCTCCACAGCTCCACGATGGCTAAGGGAATGTCGCACACATCTCTTTTAATCTCCAAGATTGTTATTTCCAACACGTCCTCTGTGACTATATCATAAAAATAATCATTTCCCTCTTGAGGGCACATACCGCCAGAGACTGCGAATCCAGAAAGACAGCATGGAAACGCTTGCATGGGGACCAGCAGGAGCTCAGGAGGGATGCTCCAAAGTGCTTTGGTGTCCACACAGTCTTCCATGTTCCCAAAGTCCACAAGCCTGACAGATGCAAGGTGATCGTCAGAGATATTAGTGATGAGGGCTCTATAGTAATGCCCGTCTTCTCTGTACCTCGCGATGCACGGGTCTCCAATTTGCGGACACTGGGTGCAGCTTTTCCTGTCTGCGAGCTGCTTGGCAGCACTCTGGACCTCCATTTCTAGGTACTGCAACTTCTCGGAATCGGCAAACTGACACCAAAAGTACTCGGGCCCATCTATCACGGTGGCGTAGGCTTTTATCAGTTTTACCTTAGGGTTATACCAGTTAAGAAACACCGAAGTGTCAACGTTGGGTTTGTTAGCCATCTTCAAACAGTCCCCTTTCATGGCTTGGGTGGTAAGCCCCCCTTGAGACTTGTCATTGAACGAAAGCCTGCTAATCATATCTTCAGCGATGATCCCATGTTCGTCTGCGAGAATCACTTCCCAGATGCCTTGGAATTTAACAAATTCACATCTTATCTGAGCCTCGTCCGTCCTCTGGGAAAAGTAGCTCACCATTTCCTTACAGCTTACGAGGTCAGGTACCGGAAGTCCCCTTAGGGAGCAATGGAGGCACAGTGCAGGTAACGCCGCGCCCATGGGACTAAGTCGACCGGTTCTGTTAGTGTGAACCACAGACATGTTGCCGTAATCGATAAACTGTACAGAGAGAAGGTCGTTGGCTTGCTGTTCCATGACAACTGCTCGGTACCATAAGTTATCCTCCGGGAAAACGGCGCAGATCACGTCTCCGCTCTGCCATGGTGGACCCGTGTGGTACTGGGGCCGTGTTCTGACGTCATTCAGTCTCTCTGAAAGGTGATTGATCTCGGCTTCATCTTCTATCAGCTGGATGTAAAAATCCGAAAGGTCGTTGATATGCGAAACATACACAGAGGTCTTAAAGCCAGGTGCGATTGTTTTTTGTGGGAATTCACAAAACTTGGGAGGCAGGTCTCTGCAGCTGGTTTCTCCCATTCTTCTCTCAGGAAAAACGTCTAGTTTGGTGGCACTCGTGGGTGAGCTGGCAAACAGGTCTTCTTTCTTCTCCCTTGCTAATGGAAACCCTCCATCATTTTTGTTTCCCATCGAGTCCTGATACGGTGTGACTAGATTGGCCTTTGCTGAGCCTTGTAAATATTTGAGCTCCTTACATGCTGGGCTGATCTTGGGTTTGCAGGATTCACCCAGGAACTCTACACCGTGTGCTTTGCTCTCTCCAGATTTCCCCGAATAGTCAGTGGGTGATAGCTTCATGCTCTCCCTTTTCTCTTCAGGAGCTTCGGTCTCGTGGAGTATTATTTCACTCTCTTTCTCTTTCTTTCTTGTTCTGTTTTTGTAACCAAGGAGCCCGAGCTTCTCGTTAATGCTGGCATTGATCTGAACACCCTCATCATACAGCTCTATAATCAGCCTGCCATCTGGGTCTTTGGCTACCACTAAAGCCTTCAGTGACTTATCTAAAACCGTCTCCTGAAACCACGCCGTGACTTCTTCCGGGATGTGATGGGGGATGTCGGATAATGAGCATTTCACGGCTTGCATGGGTAATAGCAAAACATCATAGGCATCTCGGGGGATGGGGAGCAGATGATCGCTTGCGACGTACGTGTTCCCAAAATCAACAAAAAAGACCTTACTCGGTTCTTTTTCTATTATTATTCCTCTATACCAGTTTCCGTCAGTATATTTGGCAAGGCACAAGGTTCCAGGGACCAAGGAGGATGCTTTTAAATTCAATAAGGCTTTACTTAGCTGCATGATGTTGTATGATAATTGTTCTAAAATGTTTGTGTTTCTCGCGAGTTGGCAATAAAAGGCCCAGGGGTCATCAGCGTGCGTTATGTACACCAATTCTTCGCTTCCGATTTTTAGGTCATGGGTGGAATAGTAGTAAGAATGTAGCTGAACAGAAGGCTCCAAGGGCTTCTGAAGTTTTACAGGCCTAGCAAGTCTCTTTTCTACCAAAAAATGGCAGGCACTCTGGAAGGGCGTTAGCAAGTCCACGACATTGAACCACTCTTCCTCCTGCCTTGATGCCAAAGCAAAGATTGTACATTTTAACTCTAAGTTGTTCTGCCGAGCGTTATCGATGAACCCACTAAAGGCCTGTACCGCCTTTTCATCCCAGACAAAGGGATTTTCACCAGTCGGTTGAATTAAATTATAAAGACTGCACCGGAAAGCCTGAGCTCTAACCTTGAAGAACACGTCACTGACAGAGAGTATGTCCTTCGTAGATACCACGTCCTTGTCTCCGTAATCCACGAACACCACCCTGACATGCTCTAAGGACTGCGCTCCGCTAATCAGAGCTCTGGACCATCTCCCGTTTGCTGTTCGCTTCGCCAGACAAGCACGCGTGTCCCCCTCGTAGGGAGATGGCTCGCTCTTGCAATAGTCCTCAATGTCACACATCAGGGTTCGGAAGCCTTGTGCGTTCCTCATCAGCTGGCACCAGAAGGAGCCAGGGTTTTCGATGTGAGACACCTTGACTTCAACGGTGCTGCCCACCTCCAATTCCCCTTTACCACAGCAGTCTGGTTTCGTTTTCAAGAGATTTAGCATGAGGAGAGACTGGTCAGATGCTACCTTCTCTCTGTCCTGTGCAGTCTGTCCAGGGGAAATGTTGGAAAGGCTTACTGTATCGGCCAAAGCTTCCGAAACAGAGAGGGTTTTATTGTCCTTCTTGGCTTTCTGGTCTCCTTCGATCTTCTTGGCAGAAGGTATTTTGCTAGGCTCCATAATAAAATGACCGGAAACATGGCCTGGGGAGTGGGCACTGAGTCTGATGTTTTCTTTGGTTTCAAATTCCTGGAACTTGGCATAGCCAGCTTGAGCGATGACCTTACTGATGTTTTCCTCTCCTGTTCTGGATTCATCCAGGATCTCTATGACATATTGGCGATCCTGCTTATCAAGAACGTGGACCACCAACTCTTTGTGGAGTACCGTCTTTTTAAAAAAGGAAATGGCTTCCTGGCTCCAAGTTTTCCCCAGAGGCCAGATGTCAGCCAGGGTGCACTTCAGAGCCAAGATGGGCAGCCGCCTGAACTGCGGCAGCAGCATCCTCACGTCACACCAGTCCACGTTCTCAGAGTTGCCCCGGTCCACAAGGAACACATCCACACTCTTGCTGTCTAATCGGGTGACCGTGGCCCGGTAATAGCCGTTTTCTTTCCATTTTACACAGCAAAGGTCGTCCGGTTCCGGTTTCAAAATAACCCCATCCAGCTTACTGGCAGAAGAATAGAAACTGCACATTCTCTTCGTCAGCTTGCTGAAGGTGTTCTTGTGCTTTCTGAGGCGAATCCAGAACTCCGAAGGGCTCTTCACGAACTCCACCTGGGCGTCATAGAAGGTATTCATCTTCAACCGGATGGATCTCAAGGATGGGAGGGAAACTTCCTCCTCCATTTCCTCAGCGGGGGACTGAGACTGAAATGCAGCCTCCACCTCGTCCTCATCCTCATCTTCTTCCTCCTCTATCCCCTGGCTCTGAAGAAACCGGTCAGCCAGGCAACAGGATTGTACTCCGAACGCACTGTTGAGGTTAATTCCATCTTCCCCGTACAGGGTGACATAATACATATGCTCAAAGGAACAGTAAAATTCAATCTTCGCATTCACCGCCTGGCCCAGGATCAGAGCTTTCAGATCACCTACTTGTGACCGGGACCAACCTCTCCCGCAGTCCCAGAGTCCATACAACGCACATGGGTAGGTCACCACGGGCATTCGAAAATACTCCGGCAGCAAATAGCGAAGGCTACTGCAGCTGACTAGTTCTTTCCTTCCGTAGTCGACGTGAAGCACCTGGGCACAGCGCTGGGGCCTGAAGGTCTCAAGCAGGAGAGCCCGGTACCACTGTCCGTCCAAGCCACAGGAAGCACATGGAGAGCCCGGTTTGTCAGGGCTCTCCTCCCTCTCCTCCCAGGTGGCACTGCCAGAGTCCTCATCCTCTGTCCCCATAGGCGCCCGGTATACCTGGGCCATGCTCTCAGAAAGCCGGTGGATCTCCTGCGAGAGGCTCCGAAGTTGGCAGTGAATTCGGTGGGGATGGCATACTTGGGTTACCACCACCGGCTCTGTCACTCCCAGCTGCAGTTGGGGATAAAAGTAATCCAAGCCAGGATGCTCTTGTTTGGGCGCGGCTCGCGGGAGAACTGGGGCTCCGGAGCTACCCAGCCCGGCCGCACTCAGGTAGCGTTTGAGCAGCGAACAGAAGAGGCTGTCGGGCACCTGCCTGGCCAGACCCAGCTCCTCCATCTGCTGAGACACAACGGGCACTTCAAGCAGCACCAGGCGATGGAGGAGCAGCACATCCAGGACCCGTCCGTGCACCTCCTTACCCTGCAGGTTGCTAAGGAAGTCCACGGCGCTGGAGGACCAGTGCTGAGGTTCCCCACCGCCGGTGCCGCCGCCGCCCGCGGGCACCAGGCCGGCGAGCACACAGCCCAGCACCTCGGAGGGCAAGTGGAAGAACTCGCTGCGCCCTGGTGCCAAAGAGCCCGCGCCCGCTGTGATGGTGCGGCCCTCATCCAGCAGGAAGACGCGGCTGTCTTGCGCCTGGCGGCTGACCACGCGGCAGCGGTGCCACATGAGCCCCACCTGCACCAGGCACAGCTCCCCCGGCGATGCCGACGCCCCACCCAGCGCCCAGGGACCGCGCGTGGCTGCCGCCTCCTGGATTTCCCGGCTGAGCCGCACATACTCCTCCCGCCGCTGACCCACCAGTCCCCATAGCTGCACCGGGATCACCTCGGGATGCACGTCCACGAAGGACACCCGCAGGGCCAGCGAGGCCCCCGGAGTGGGCAGCCCCGGAGTCGAACTCATGGCTGCGGCCGGCCGAGAGCTGCTCCGAGCGTCCGGAGACGGTCCCACCGAGCCAGGTCCGGGGCACTGAGGCAAGGGGAAGGACGCCCGGAGAGGCGACCCTTCGGCCAGGCGCCCGGCGCAGGGCCTCGGGGACTCGCGACTGGTAGCAGCCGGCGGCTGGCCAACCGCCCACGGTGCCTCGCAGGCTCGGGTAGCGCGTGGCTGCCTGCTTTCCCGGCGCGGGGGATCTCAAGATGACCAGAGGGGTGGCTTCCTAGCACAGGGGACACCTGGGGACTGCCAGCAAGCCTGTGGGGGTAGACACAGCTAAAATGTGTACTGCTTCTTCCCAGGATGCTTTTGACTACGGGGAGCTCGGTGTCAGTGATGGATAGAGATCCCGCAGGAGCACAGGATCTGGACACCCCCTCCGTTTCAATTTTCTCGCAGTGGATGGAGCACTGAGCGCCAAGCACGATACCAGCCATTGGAGTTCGCGAAGAGAAACTGGGAAGGGAAAAAAGTGCAGGCGCCAACGGTGCCTTCCTGGACGTTGAGGCTGGAACTTTCATGGCTCTAGGCAAAGCCTAGATCAGGCCCAGCAGTGCGCTTGCGCCTTGCGGGTCCCGGATGATTTTCCCCCCACTTGGTGCATTGGAGACCTGGAGCAGGTTGCCAGAGCCTCTGTAATCTATGACCCTACTTCGTGTCTGAATGACAGAGTCCTTTAGGCGCTTAATATAAAGTCTGAGGTCCATGGTTTCTTCTCAGCACTTTGTCTGGTGTGATTTTCTTCCCTCCTTCCCTTGTTGCCTAGCTACAACAAGCTAGGGCGCCAAACTTTGAAGATTATGAATTCAAAGTGAGCACATAAGTAGATTTGCCCCGCAGCACACATACCACCCCCACCCCCCCCAGTCCCCAAGCCAAGAGGACTGAGTTATTTCTGCAAACTCTTGGGCATCTGTTATATCACATCTCTTCTCCTAACTTACCAAAGAAAGCCTAGAAAGTTCTGCCAAGGAGGTAGAAATGGTATGAAAAACGATGATATAATTTGAGGTGTGCCTAATAGACAGTTGCATTAGATTTGTTGTGCATTGCTTAATTGTGCCCCTGGCCTGACTAAATTGCATTTGTGTTCCAGATTAGAAGCTACACACGACTGTAAATCTCCCTGCATGTTTTTTTTTCCCACATTGTGTTGCAACTTATTACCTGATTTCCCACTAGCCCACATGGGGTGGAGGAAATGAAATGCACAGTAGCTACTGAATGAACACATTTGATTTCCCAAAACTTTCACTTCTCCATGATGAGCTTATCCTTGAAAAGTTCATTTCCATTTCCTATTTTTTTTCATTTTTTTCATTATGGAAGGAAAGCAAACATTGGATTAAAATACTTAGCAAGGGGCTGGGGAGATGACTCAGAGGTTAAGAGGATCTATTGCCCTTGTAGAGGATAGAGTTTCCAATTCTATCACCATGGGTAACTCACAACTGCAGATAACGCCAGCTCTAGATGATCCTATGCCCTCTTTTGAACTCCATGAACACACAGACACACACTCACAATCTTGGATCTCAAAAGTTGGATTAGAGGACCTCTGCTCAGTCCTCAGTACCCACATGGTTGCTTACAATTATCTGTAAATCCAGCTCCACGGACTCTGGCGCCACCTTCTGGCTTCTGAAGGCATTTGGCAAGCACACTGATCACAGACACAGGTGCAGGAAAAACACTCATACATATGAGTAGAAAATGTATTTTAAGTATTTAGCAAGAATGTCTCTTCTTGGTGACTGCCTTTTACACAGTGCTAATGGCACCGGGAACTCACTAGAAATGACCACTCAGACACAGTTTCTGGCCAATGCAAAGTCCTTATTCCAGCTAGTTGGGATGCCGCTCAGGTATTCCAGACATAAGTGTAGCATGGAGTGCCTATAGTATAAGGTTTTTGGAAGGCAGAAATTCTGGCATCTCACTTTAAGGAATGGAGAGTGACTTCTTGCAAGCAAGCAGTTTGACAGAAGCTAAAATAAAGTTAGCTAAGACCTTGGGTTCCTAGAATAGAGTTAGATCAACTTCAAATGGCTTCCATAAGAATACAAACTGGAGGAGCCTCTGTATTGTCTTTCCTCATCACACTATGCGTTCATGATATCTGAGGACTTTTGGCTATTTCCCTTACTCTCACAGTGTGATCTTCATCAAAATAGGAAGTCTTATTTATTTTTCTGTTCTTGGTGCCTCACACACAGTGCTGGAATGCAAACATCCAGCAAACATTTAAGAAAGAGAGTAAATCTAGAATGAAGATGGAGTGGAGATTTCACCCTAAGGTTTGACCATCCCAGTAGAGTTACAGAGATTTCAATTCTTCAGGTACAAGGATATATATACATGTATACATATATATATATACATATATGTGTGTATGTATATATACATACATATACATGCATATATACATATATATCAAGTAATCCAAATATTACACACCAGAAACTTATAGATCCAATGAGTTCTTATTTATTCATAGGACTGGAACTTTAACCTATAGCCTTGCATTTGCTCAGCAAGTACCCGCCATAGAGCCACACCCAAGACCTCCATCTCCGTTTAACCTACCTCTTGCAACTGTCTGTGCCTAAGATATTGGATTTGGGGGTCAACACCTGTGTTCTAAGCCAGATTCAGCCACCCTCCCTCAGTAAGACAATTACAAGAGTCAAATTAATAGTGTAAAGCAGAAAGGGGACCGTAGCCACATTGGGAAACAGAGAAATGCAGTGAATCCCCCAAGTCTGTCTTATCTTTGGGGTCCTGAAGTGAGCTCAGAGTTTAAATAGCGGTGTAGTAGTGCATGCCTTTAATCCCAGCACTTGGGAAGCAGAGGCAGGCAGTTCTTTGTCAATTCGAGGCCAGCCTGGTCTACACAGTGAGTTTCAGGGCAGCTAGAGATCCAGAGTGAGACCT
Source organism: Apodemus sylvaticus (assembly GCF_947179515.1). NCBI lineage: Eukaryota > Metazoa > Chordata > Mammalia > Rodentia > Muridae > Apodemus > Apodemus sylvaticus. Next base: position 83,814,697 of record NC_067480.1, on the reverse strand, counting down.
AGTGTCAGAAACCAAAGCACAGCAGAATAAAGGGTCAGGGTGCACCTCTCAGCGGTCCTGGCCAAGGCGTCCAGCCCAACATACTGACCACTTTCCAGGCTTCATCTCATCCAGAAGTAGCTGGTAAGTTGCTAGTGCTATGTGAAATCTCTTTAAAGGAGACAAGGCACTTCCTCCCCCAACCCCTGGTTGGGACCCTTTCCTTCTCCTAGCTTGGAAGTCCTGGAGAAATTCCCATTTCTTTGTGGGTCCATTGTTTCTGACAGCCAAATTGAGAGATACGTGTGTATTTTTAGAATATCTCCATTTCTGCCAGGTCCCTTAAATAAAGATCTGAACCCCGAAATGTCAGGGAATGGCCAATAAATGCTGACACCCAGCTAAGTAGTTCAGGGTTCTCTTTCATCTGTCCCTGGAGTAGGTCATTTCACATTTTTTTTAAATCCTATTCTGCTGTAGGAAAGAGAAGTGGATTTTTTTTAAAGGTGGACACTATGATGATTCAACTTCAACTAAGTTATCTCCTGTTCTTTATCATGGAAAATATTTTCAGTTGTATTAAGTATAAGCTTCCTTCCCTATTAGTCCTGAGAGGGCTATGCCTTCAGTACAGTAGGGGATGTTTTAAATTTAACCCTATATTTAAGAACTAAAGTGATAGGGAGAAAGCTAGGGACGAGAGAGGAAATATCTGAAAAGAGTTTTAATACTGTATTTTGAGTTATTTTAAAGCCGCCAAATTGGGAAAACATCAAATGATACCTTTCTCTGTGCTCAGATACATCTAGATAAAGAGCCCTAAGGCAAACATGGTACAGAGTCTAGTCCTTGAGTAAACTATGTTTTTAAATTTTTATTAGATTTATATATTTTATTTTATTTTATTTTATTTTATTTTATGAGAGTGTTTTGCCTCCACGTCTGTCTGTGCACCACATGTGTGCTTGGTGCCTGTGAAGGTCAGAGGAGGATGTCAGATCCCTTGGAACTAGAGTTACACACAGTTGGAACCATAGTGTAGGTGCTGGGAATCAAACCTGGATCCTCTGCAAAAACAGCTGGTGCTTTTAACTGCTGAGCTGTCTCTTCAGCCCTAAACCGTGCTTGGCTAACTGTTCAGTTAAAACTTAAGAAATAAACCAAGCAAGAAAACATTGCTATGAGAAGGAGAACCACAAGTTACATGTTCTGAGACAAATTCTGCAGATGACATGTTCAGCCTTATATCTACGACATGTTCAGATTTATATTGATGACGACACATAAAGTAACTCTCAAAACTCAAGAATAAAGAATCCAGTGTGAGAAGCAGGCCAGGGCATGATGGTACAAGCCTTTAATTCTATTACTCAGAAGGCAGAGGCAGGTGGATCTACAAGTTCAAGCCTGCTTGCCCTACACAGTGACTTCTAGGATAGCAAGAACAATGTATAGAGGCCCTGTCTCAATCACCCCTTCCAAAATCAAACAAACCAACCAAATAATGAGTCAGATGTGAAAATGGGCAAAAGCCATTGCCTAATTAGCTCAATGGCCAACTTGTCACAGCTTACATCTGAGGAAACCTCAGTTACATAGCCTTGGATGCAGATGGGTGGTGGAGGGTATAAAATGAATTATATATTCTAGCTAGCCCAGATAAAAGACACAACCCTCTTATTTTATTTACAAGCGGTAAGCCTAGATTGAACAGGTTTTGAGCTATTCTAACTTACATCCCAACCATATGTCCTTTGTAACTTGCTGTTTACGTTGTTATTTAACTCGGGAGCAAAGTTGACACAGCATCACTTGGGGTACAGGAGGATTTCCTCTTAGGGGCAACCAGATCTTGGGGGCTAGTATTTAGCATTTGAATATATAGCAGCACCAGAGCAACACCCAACAGGAGGGCCCCCATCCACTGTGTCCTGTGGGTGAAAGAAAGCTAGCTGAGATTGAGACAGACAGCGAGTCAGAGAGAGAGCCAGCCAGCTCTGTTCATCCATGGTTCCTGCCTCCAGGTTCCTGCTGACACTTCTACCCCGACTTCCCTGAATGTCTAGGCTAAATAACCCCTCTCCTTGAGCTGCTTTTGGTCACGGCGTTTATCACAGCAGCAGGAAAGCCATCTATAGCCATATCAGAGTGGTATTTTACCAAAGAGGATCTACAGACAGCAAAGAACATGAAAAATGTTTTCAGCCTCTTTATCTGCTGGGGAAAACAAACCCACAGTGTTACATCACACCAGTGGTAATGGCTGAGAGACAAGGTGTTAGATTCCCACATAGGCAGAGACTATACAACAAAGATAATGAGATAATGGCTGGCTTCTTCTTCACCCTCCTGACAAGACAAAGGCCTGGCAGCTTAAAACAAAGGATCCACAGGATTTTTCTTCCCAGTAGGATGTTTTAGCCTATAGACAAGTTCAAGACTGTACCCAGACTGTTTTCCCCTAAGCTTGTAGACCCATCAGCCTCCTAGTCTTTGTTCAAACGAACTAAAGTGGGGGAGGAAGACCCTCTCAGAGACCCTTAAAACTCCCAGCCCTCCAGGGGAGCCAGGGCTCCTGCTTCTGAGTCCTCCCTCTGACTTGCAGAGTGGGCTCACTGTGCACCTTAATATGTGTTTCCTTAGCTATAATAAAATTCTTTCTCTCCTGGTTGATGCTGTTTGCTGTGTCTCAGATTTCCATGCCTTCTGCATCCCCTTGTGCTAAGGATTATCTCTGCTTAAAAAAAAAAAGATCAAGATCAAGATCAAGATCAGTCAAGATCCTTAGACAGGGTGGTAATGTCTACCCTAATTTCAAACGTAGGTACAAGCAAGAAGGTGAGAAGACCTTTCAGGAAAAGGTGATTGCTAAGTCTGGCTGCCTGAGTACCTCAGTACCTCCACATGGGTACTGAGGCAGGCACACCTATACCCAACATTTATACATAAACGTGACCTGGTTTTCTTTTTACAATTTAATATGATGGTAATGTCAATAGTGACAGGACCATGGAGAAACTAATAGTTCTGATGGGAATAGCATGGCTGAAATGTAAAAACTAAACATGTGCTTCCCCTATCATCGACCCTAGGTATTAGTTTGGAACAGTGAAAACCTGTTCATGCAGCAAATCGCCCACTAAGATTTATAGTTGCTATGTTCCTAATAGTCCCACACTATAAATAACACAAATAGCTTACAATAGACACACGATTAAACAAAAACTGCTTTGTCTTCATGTTGTATGAGGCAAACTCAGCAACAAAAAGGAAAAGAAATGACCTGTTAGATATAAAGGCTTAGAAGGCTCTTCTGAGGCAGCCTTGCTTTTTCAGATGTCAATGGACAGCCCCTGAGGGCTTTGTCTGTGAAGCTCTAATTTCCACAGGCCAAGATCTCTTAACTCTTGGGAAGTGAGTTGCCATCAAAGGAGTTATTGGTGGCCACATATCCTGTTCTCTGTCCCCTTCTCTGCCTCCTGACTACAAATCAGAGCCTGGCTGTAGGCATGTGCTGTGTGTGATTCCTCTTAAGATAACCACCATGCTGTCTGTCTCTGCCACTGGAGTCTGAATTCCTCATCAGAGCCCTACTATGCTGATACCTGTCTGTCTGTGTGTCCATGATGTTAACCAAGTCTTATAGTAGACCCCTATTCCCCAAGGATCCATCCTTGACAACAGTGGTTCTCAACCTGTAGTTTACAGTACCCCTTTTGGGTCACATTTCAGACAATCTGTGTATCAGATATTTACATTATAATTCATAATAGTAGCAAAATTATAGCTCTGAAGTGGCAATGAAATAATTTTATAGTTGGTTCAGGAGTTGCCCCACAAACCACAGGGACACCAATCTCAGTTAATCAGGATGGTTTATTGAACACATACCTAAATCAACAGGGCAACAGCTCAGCCTCGAGAGCTAAAAGCTGCACACTGGACACTTCTCAGGGCCAGCTTATAAAGGCTAAAACCAAAACCAAACCAACTAACCAAACAAACAGGTGCTGGGAGTGCTGTCCAGTGGTTGTTCCTGACTCAAGCCATTTTAGATATAATAGTTCATATTGACCTTTAATTTGATGGGTCCTATGTGATTTGTATAGTTGTGGAATTTCTTAAGATTAACAAATGGAGAACATAACTGGTTATATGGTAAGCATAACCCTGCTCTGAGTCAAGTTTTTTTCTGAGTCAATGACTGGCAGGAATATTATGAAACACTATGAACACTATGTAATAAGTATAGTAACACTATGAAATAGTTGGTGGACATGGAACAAAATGGCTACTGCTATGCTGGGGGGGTCTCAACAGGTGATCACTACATCATGAGGAACTGTATTAAAGGTTGAGAATGAGAATCACTGCCTTACCAGGGAGCCCACCAGAGATGATCACTCAGATACAGTTTACAGCCAGTTGAAAATCTATTCTGCCCAGGTGAGACTATATCCAGGCATTTGGGATCAAAGTATAGCCCTGAGCATTTAGATCAAGGGGCTTTTAAAGTCAAAAACTACAGGCGTCCCACTCAGCAGCTGCAGGGGATGGTTTGCACAAGCAAGCAGTTTAACAGAAGCCAAGTTAGCTGGGGCACCTTAACCTCGGGGTCTCGCTAAACCTGAAATGGCCTCAGCAAGAATACCAGATGGAGGAACCTCTGCACTATCATGCCCGGTCACAAATATCCCTTTTAAATCCCCATTCAAGATCTTGCAGAGATTGTAAATAAAACTTCAAATACTAAACAACTGTCATATAGTATTGTTATATTGACAGAATAACAGCATAGAGAGGTGAGTGAGGACGTGAGACAGGGAGATGGCTACAGAGGGAGGAAACTGTGTTGAGATCACCATTTGGACCTGTGAATGTGGCGGTGGCTACTGAGGCCATGCAAAGATGTTAGAATTGCATAGGACGGCCCCTACATCTGACTCTCAAACACATAGAGATGCCGGTGAACGGGTGAAATCCAGACTTACTTGGTGCCTAATATTGGTGTGAGATTTCCAGGTTCAGTGCAGAACTCATAGAAACCATATTCCTTTGCAGTGAAAGGAACAAGGAGACGGTGATGGAGACAGACCAGGAGCTAACAACCCTGCAGTGGATGGGGGTGAAAGGAAGCCACCCAGGAGTGCAGGAATCAAAGTAGGTGTGGTGACAAAGATGTTCTCACTCAGCAGTTGAAGGCCAGTCCTCTGCCAGTGAGCTTGTGCACAGAATAACTGGGTGAAATGGGAATTCCCATAAAATGATAGATAGCCAGAAAACTATCTCTTTGGCTAGTATTAAGTACCCCAAACCTAACACCCAAATAAGTCAGTTTCAATTTCTATAATTGACAGTTAAAGTAAAACAACAACAACAACAACAAACAACAACAACAAAACCTTTTAAATTTTTATTGTTATCTTGAAATCATACTGGGATTGAAAATAACCACCATATCACTCGGTCATTTAAAAGCATTTATTTTTAAAATTCAGAATAGCACACTTTATTGTTTGTTACCAGATATTTTCAGCAAACAGATCTCTTTAGGCACCTTCGTCTGCTTTAATCAAACCTTCAAAGTGGCTCCTGCTGCTGTTGGCAATCACAACAGCCGGTTGGGGGTAAATTATGGGGGACTGGGGTATGTGTGTAAGAAAAACAATCAAGTGTTCCACACAGTTCAGATATGCTACGACGACGCTGCATATGTCTGGTATTAAATGAAGGAAAAATTTCCAGACCCACTCTAAAATGAAAAATGTCATAATCTTATCAGTTTATTGACCATTAGCCAACTTACTAATGTAAAGCTACCCAATATAACAAAATTGGGTAGCCTATATGGGAGGTATTTTTCCATTAATTTATTTATTTATTTTACATCCCAATTGTTCCTCCCCACCCGTTGGCTTAGATTTTTCAAAACCTACTTTAATAAGGGTTCTCAAACACGTTGACTCCCCTTCTAGCCCACCTTCCACAGGTAGGAGAGAAAAGACAGTAAATAGGACAAGGGGGAGGTGGACCTGTTTACAAGTAGCTCTTTGGACTGATTCCAGCCTCCGTTGTCAGGATACCAGCAGCCCAGTGAACTGATTCAGTCGTGTCAGGATATCAGTAGTTCAGTTCAAAAGTGTCACCCAACACGAATCAGCAATAGTGGCAAGATCCAGCAGAACCTGCCATGCCTTCCGCTGAATTGGCACGAATCAGTGGGACTGACCAGGACCAGCTGAAATGCCAGGAGTTCTCTGCTGTGCTTCTCTCAACCAACTGAAGATCAGCGAAGACTAGAGACCAATGAAGAGCCGCACAGCCAGCTCTGCAGGAGCCCAGTCCCTGTCCCTTGAGTGTCATTTATACTCTCTCCAAACACCATGTGCCCTCCTAGGGGTCTTGCCTCAGCAAAACATGTGAGTCTGCATCACATGACACACTAAAACTTCTACTTCACCACTCCCTCCTGGTGCACTCCTGGAGTCACAGGCATTTTTTTTTTAAACTTTGTGTGTCTGATGTGTGTGTGGTGGGGCATGAGTGTGTCATAATGTGTGTGTGGAGGTCAGAGGTATCTGTTTTACCATGTGGGGCCTGGGGTAGAACTCAGGCTGTTGAGGTTGGTTGCAGGTACCAGTACTCACTGAGAGATCTTGAGTGAAGATTATGAAAGGTTTTAAACCAATGAAGAGAGCATTTCTTAAAAATTATAATACATTTGAGCACCAATAATCTTTGCAGTGGGAAGTTAAGCATTTCGTAAATAACTCAATGAAGTTAGAGGTGTTATTCAGCATAATTCTTTCGAAGATAGAGGGAAAATTAAATACAATCGTCGGTCCATAAATGCTTTTCTCTCCATTTCCTTACAAAAGAGAAAACCCTCCTGATTTAGCAGATGTCCTCTGTGTGGCTCACAGAGAACTACCGTGGAATCCTTGCTTCCAGATAGCTCCCTTGTGTAGGAGAAAATAACATCGCTATCCACTTAAGTGGGGAAACAATGGGACTCATGGGCGCTATGGCTCTGGGAAGCTTCTGATAGGCAATATCTGGAGCTAATTAGCTAATCTAAATGAAGATGGATGGGAGGGGAGATCAACAGAAGTTAGGTGAAGGACTCAGAACGAAGGCTTCACAATGCACAGACAAGTGCACCACATCTCCAGGGAAATGAGCAGAGCACTGTGCATCCGAAAGGAGGAAGAGGTGTAAACGCAGGGAGAGATGAAGGCCAGAAAATACGGGTGGAGTCAGGCCGAGCAGTCACTAAGGAGTTTAACTCTACTGTGGATGTGATGGAGCAACTGAAGGCAATACCAAGCAGTGATGCATCCCAGTTACTGAGGGAAACTGTCTTGAGAAAAAGCAAAGTTCACGGTGAGACAGACCAGTTGCAGGTGCTTATGTTAACAGCACACATTAACGTAACAAATGTTATATGAATAACATTTACTCTGATTAGGGCTTTCTCCAACCTTGGAATATGAGGAAATCATTACACTCAGGGAAAAGCAAATCTATGTGAAAAATAAAAATAAAAACAGTATCAAAATGATGTCCCCCTCAGATACAGAGTAGGTTAAGATAAAGAAGCAGTGATTTCTCTATTCCTTCCTGTGAAGAAACAGAAATCTAGAGATGTGAAGGGCTAGACCAGTGCCAACGTTCTGCTCTGTTACAAGAAAAGTGCAGAGTGCAAGTGTGGGGTGATCCTCAGATTTCAGGGTCAGGCTTTCTTCAGTGTTAACTCGCTGGCACCCAGAACAGTGTGGTTGTGTCTGGAAATCGTTATGAGGAAGAGCTTTAGTTTAACCTGGGAAAAGAGAATGGTTTTCTTACCAAATATCTGGCTTCTGGTTTTGTTTCATTTGGAGACATGGTCTTTCATGTAGCCCAGGCTGGCCATGAATCTACTAAATAGTCAAGATGACCTTGAACTCCTACACTCCTGATTCCCTCCACTTCCCGAGAAAAAGGATTATGGGTCTGTGCCACCATGCCTTGTCAAGCCCCATATTTGAATCATCAAATATTAAAAACATGCATTTTCCCCATGAGATTTCTTGCAGAAATATGTTTTTTGTTTATGGAGAGGAGAAAAGTATAACTCTCTCAATTGCAAATAATGTATCTGAGAATCTGTTAAATAATAAAAATTTCATTTAAATCTTCTTCAACTGGTTTCCTTTCTACATTAACAAGGTGAGACCTATTTCAGACCTACACAACAGCTAGTCTTAAAATAAGGATGACAAAACTAATATATATTATATTAGCAATATATACTTTTATTATATATTAACATTATATATTTTAGCAATAAACAATTTTCTTGGGTACCTAATAGCCAAAATAAATAAATAAGTAAACAGACAAACAAATGAATAAACAAAAAAATCAAAGCTATTAGTGAAGGCTGTGATTCACATAAAAACACAGTACCTACCTAATTATAATCCAACAGGGCCTGGAACTTTTAAAAACGTCTACTATTGCCAGGGCTGGAGGAATGGTCTTGTGATTAAGAGCACTGGCTCTTCCAGAAGGTCTGGGTTTAATTCCCAGCACCTACATGGCAGCTTGTACCCATCTGTACCTCTAGTTCCAGGGGATTCAATGCCCTCTTCTGGCCTCTTTAGGAACCACATGCAATGGTACACAGACACACATCCAGGCAAATCACCCACACATGTAAAGAAAAATAAGTAAATAAAACCCCTTATTATTTCTAAATAAAATAAGACTTAAATGCGATCCCTTTAATTAGATATACTTGCTAATTTGCTTTTAAAGAGCAGAACATAATTTATAACTAAATATGCATAGATCATAAAAAGAAAAAAGCATTATTTGACTAGAAAAAATGTAAAAACACAAAAAAAGAAAGAAGGAAAGAAAGAAGGAAAGAAAGAAAAATGCCTCTCTCTGAGCATCAGAGATTGAGAAGTTCCAGCCACAGAGTTACACAGCAGTAAGAGAGAAAGTTACAGACGGGATTTTTCTGATGTGTTTACCTTTTGAAAAGGACCTCCTAGCATATTCCAAGTGGGTATAAAGAGGCCATTTACTAATAAAGCACGGGAGTAATGGATTCTGTGTCAGAGACACGACAAGCATCCAGACCATGAAGACCTTAGTGCTCAGGTCCATTTCAGCGTAAGCTTTATGCTGCAAGCAACACAGATATACTGAAGATGTATGAGACAAAACAACAACATCACCATCATCAATGACAACAAATCTGGAGATGACTCGGTGTCAGAGATGGGGTGGTGGGGAAGCTGACAGAAGGGTTCTGCTTGGGCACCTCATTAGTGTGTAAGATTACAGTCCATTGTAAGACCCATAATAATCGGGGTCTCTGCACTTGGCAGTACGAGCACCGTTTCTCTGGGTTTCAGTTTCCAAAGGAACTGAAGGAACCATGTGTCCGTGTCCCAGTACCCAGCCCCCAAAAGAAGAAAGCTGAGACAATTTTTTTTAATAGTCGAGTTTGCATGTAATTATTTGATTCCATTTTTTTTAACTTAGTCATAAACATTAGAAAACATAGAAAGACCAAAATTTTCCCAAAGTGATTCAGTTTGTGGAGCAGAATACTCAGGGACTTAAGCACATAATATAGGCCACATATATATTTAGCAACTCAATGACAGGTCAACAAATGTAACGAAAGGTGGGTAACCTGAAGGTGTACAAGGATCAAACTCCACCTTCTGCAAGTAGAAAAAGGAGCCGGTTACACACACTGAAAGGTCTTTAAAAGTGTGCTTCCTCCTCTGAAGTGGCAGTGTTCTCCATCCACACCTTCACACAGCATTGGAGGAGCTGTCTCTGCGCATGATCATCTGCCCATCAAAACAACTACTTGCCTGGCTCTGAGATCTACCTTGGGCCTGAGTGGTCAGAGATTTTCTAGTAATCTCCCCAGCCATTACCCCTAAGCTGTAGCCATCCATCCCAAATTGCCCTGTGTCTGAGGCTGGGGGAGCAGGTGTGTACAGGTGAATCTGAAGAAACCTTTCTAGAAAGAGAGAAAAAAAAAAGGCCTGGATGCAAAGACTGGAGAGATTATCGTGAACCACAGATGGTAAGAACTTGGCCCACCATAGGCAAGGAGGACTAAGACTCTCAATGATGAGTACTCAGGTTTCTGAAAGTTTCACAGCACCTGAGTTCTCTAGCTCTCTGTCCTCCCCTCTCTGTAACAGAGAAGAGAGATGCAGAGGGAGACACGAGAGTGAGCTTGCTCCCAAAACATCCCTGAAAAGCTGACGACCATATGGTTGCTTCCTAAGGAACCCTGGGAACTGAATCTCAGGCCAGCAGATTGTGGTTCCCTTGGCTATGCTTCTCAGAGCTGTGGACAAGTGTGGTTGTAATGGAATGTGTCACCCAGCAAGCGTTCTGCTCTCATGGACAGACTGTGGCTGTTAGGGGCTATCTCTAGCATGCATACAGGAGTGGCCACCAGTGAGCACACCTGTCAAGGCAGACCCATCAGCAAGCAGCCTCTTCCCTTGCCCTTGAACATCACTTCAAGTCACCTCTTTTATCTTTCCATCATCCTTGCATGAAAACGTAAAGCGACTCCTTTCAGCACTAGGAAAACTCAAGACGTTTATTCATGACTTCTCATTTGCCTCTGCGTAGATTACAATATGTGCACTCTACTAACAGAACAGCAAGTTGTCAAACCGCAACAATAAATACTGACGTGAAGGTTACATGTATTTCCTAAGCACTACAGTTCTCCACATCGCTGATGTCTGTCTAGCCGGGTCTGAGATGCTGGCTCCCTCTGGTACTCCTCTAAGGCAGATGCTTCTGCATAGATCAGCAGCTCAAAGTCCAAACCTCCTGGCCCAAGGTCAAAGCCGTCTGGGGTCTGGGTTCCATTCGTTAGCAAACATCTTGCTGTGTCTCAGTGGTTGGTCTTGAGAGATTGGACCAGACAGATTGCTCTTAGATAAAATGAGTCAAAGAGAACTTGGGTTTCCATAGAGAGATAAAGTGCTGCCCCCTGTAAATCGCAGTCTCTGTGGAGTAAAGTATCTTCCTAAAGAGGTAGAAATGATAGGGGCGTGTGTTGCAGATGCTCTTGTTCCGTGACAATGAGCACTCTAGCTTAAGGGCTTAGAATGGACTGACCCCACTCATCTCTCTGATTTTTTCATAAGTGAGCCAGAACACCATTGACCAAGGGGTCTGAAAGATTAACCAAAGAGGTTAGTGCACATTTCAAAGCAGTTATAAATGTTCTACATATGCATCTTTGAGTGACAGTCATTTTCAATCCACTTGTAAAAACAAAACAAAACAAATGCCCCACAAATATCTTAATAGTTTACCTTTGTAAATCGCCTTGAAACTTACAAAGCATTTTCCTGTCATATTGACCACAGATTTCCGTAAGAACAACTTGCAATAGAAAAAAAAAAAACAAAACAAACAGATCTTATCTCCATTTTACCGAGGAGGATGCTGGGCCTTAGTCTGCTGCCCACTGACATAGTGTGGAACTAGACCACACTGACCATTCTGCTAAAAAGCTCCAGCCTGGGATGCCTTGACTTCTGTACTAAGCTGCTGTCTAATTAGATCCTTAAGATGTGAGGAAGATACAGATAAGTCTTTAAGGGCTGGGTCATAAAAATCTCAGTCCTAGATGCCTTGTAATCTGCATAAACAAATTTATGTGGGAGAGAAAAAGGAGTCGCCCCCTCAGAACGGCTTGATCTACCCACAGGAACTACGAAGGATGTGGTCTGGAAGGAGTCAGGAACCCTAGGAAGTAGGGATTACCAGAGAGTGCTTGGACTGAACCCCTCTCTAGTTTGGTTCTGATCAGTGACTAGAGAGAGTTACCATTCTAGAGCAGAGAGGTCAGCTTAACTAGGTTGAATCTAAACTGAATCTTCTAACTGTGTTTGTAAAAGAATGTGAATGCCCGAGCTGGGAAATACTGACCATGTCTCATCGGCAGACTAAGAACGCACTACGTACATAGAGGTTAACTGATGTGCACACACATAGCTGAGATAACAAGCACAAAGCTGTGAACGTGCCACATCCCATGTCATCAGAATGGATCAGTCAAGGAGGCAACTGCAAGAGAGACCACGGAGCTGGGCTCCTGTGTAAGAAGGACCCTGCGACCAGTTCAAATGGTGTCTTCATATGATTGTGTCATTACAGGCTCAAAACCACAGGGGCTGGGTGAAGCAACTCTATGACTCCTGTTGTGGGACTTTCTTAGTGATGGGGAGTATGGTGGGGCTTAGTGGGTTTAAATTAGAGAGAGAGAGAGAGAGAGAGAGAGAGAGAGAGAGAGAGAGAGAGAGAGAGAGAGAGAGAGAGAGAGAGCATTTAGCCAGACTATGGAGAGGTAATGGGTAGGACTGACTGAGCCTCTGTACCCTGTCAGTGAGCATGCAGTCTGTGCTTACTGAGTTTGCCACCAGCACATTTGGGGCTGCTGTAAATAATCCAAGTGTGTCTGGTCCCATGTTGCTGCCTTAGGTTTGTCTCGAGCCCACCGTAGGCCTTTTTCATGTTGGTTTCTGCAGAGCTGGCTATTCAAAAGCCTTCTTGGCATGATAATCTTAAACCTTAAGTTTTCAGAAAAGCTCCTCTGGCTGAGATGCTTAGCAAAAGACTTTCCAGTACTGACTTGGGCCCACATCGGGCTTGTCCTTCTGAAGAACAGGCTGGCCTGGAGGCACCAGGTACCTGCATAATTTATCAAATGTGTGGTGTGGTGTGGATAAACAAGGTATAACTATAAGTTCCAGTGAAGCCATCTGGGTACCCAAAGGTTTTTATGAATCAAATGTCTGGATTCAATCATACGTTGCAGCAATCAACAGGACAGTAACACACACCATGATGATGCCTGCTTGATGATACTTTATTTCCTAATCCATCTCCTTCACCCCGACAGGGTGAGTGGGAGGAGTCTTTGCAGGGTGCATCTGTCCCTGGCTCCTTCCTGAAAAGATCTCTCTACTTCCTGGACAGGGTGTGTGTGGGAAGTCTTTGAAGGGTGCACCTGTCTCTGGCCCCTTCCTGTCTCTGCTCCTGCCAAGATGTTCTGCCCCACCAGTCTACGAAAGTAATGGAATCAGCTGACTACAGACTGAAACCTCTGAAACCAGGAGATCAAATAAACCCTTCTGTCTTTTTTCAGATTGTTTTGTCCAATGTTGGGTATTTGGTTACAGTAACAGGTTGACTGACACACCTTGTATCAGGCGTTGCTATGAGCTCTTGCTGTTAATGTTCTTATCAATAGCCATCTACTGTCCCATCTGTATGTTCTCATATGCCCTGCATCTCCATTCCCTACTTCCCCTACATTAGATTCCTATATTGATCTAATTCTGACATTAAGACAGTCTTCTGTATATTTATCTATTCAGATGTCCTATAGGTACCCCAAACATTCTGTATTAAAAATTGTATTTATTGACTCTACATTTTGTTGCCCTGCAAATGATGCCCCGATGACCTGTACAGGCTCCTGGCAGCACCAATTGCCCAGGTCCTGGTTTTTCTTCTTATCTTCTCTGGTCATTCAGCTACCCTAATGAGCTTCTATGGCCCAGACACCTATGAAAAGGTATCATCTTCCCTCACTGCCAGATTGCCCTCTGCACCACCATTATGTTCCATTGATCACTCCAGACCTTGTTCTTAGCACAGGAAAGACAGAATGATCTAGAAGTGCAGAACTGGCCAAGCCACAGCACACCCCAGTATGCACCGTTCACCCTGCCTGTCTGCTTTCTGCCTCTCTGTCTCACCTTTTGCCCTGTTCTCTGCCCAATGGCCAGTTGTGTTTCCTGCACTCCCCTGCCTTGGGCTCTCAGTACTCTCCACCTATCTCCAGAGAACGTTTTCTCACCATTTTGCTTGGCCGAGCCTTATTCAGTCTTCAAGTCTATCCTAGGGAGAGGCCTTCGAAATTACCCAGTGTAGGCTGTATCTAACACTGTGTATCTCCAAAGCACTACAAAGTCTTCTTGTGACAGCCACCATTCATAGTTTCTTACCCAAAGTTAGGTCTATTCAATTGGGCATGCACTCAAGTGTGTGTGTGTATTGTATCACGTTGATTTTTGATTGTCTATCCCCATAACTCATCTACATTTTCAAGTATAAGTACTTACAAAAGACCCGTGCTGTGAATGCCAGCTACTGCATCGCTAACTCTGTCTAGTACCCTGGAGTAAATGGCAGAAGCACAGTGGGGCCTGGCACTCTTTTATAGCAGGGTCTCTGTGGTAATCACACCTGTATAACTTTGTCATCAAAACAAGTTCTAAAGCAGCATCATTCCCGAGACATTCTGAAATCTTGATATATTCATCCCGACCTAGGTTGTTTTAGCTAAAACTACTAAAGGCTTCATATCGCTTAAAACAAAATCTGTCTTTATGTACATATGTAATGCATTATCAACCTGTTTATTAATAAAAGTGACAGGGTCACTTAGCCTTACTCTGTCAAGAAAGGAAACATGATGCTAAAGAAACAGTAACAGAAAAAAAAAAAAAACAAAAACCAACAATCCTATAATAAACACTTAAAAAGGGAAGGATGAACGGGCCTCTTGTGCAGGCAAGGCCATGCCAAACATCAGTGGAGAAAATGAAAAATATCTGCAAAGTACAAGTAATTGAAATACAAAGAAAACAAAAGGAAAGGAAGAAACAGAGCTTCCCTATCTTTACCATTCTCAGCCACGAGGGTAGAAAGCCTTTGTACAGGCTCAGGAAGCCTTCCCCTTGAACAGCCTGGATCAAGCAGTCAGTTGATGACTTATACAAAAGTCCTCTGGAGGAGAAAGAGACCTTTGTCACATTCCTTCTTGTATAAACAGAGATGTAAATAGAGCCATCCATGTTGATGTTCCATTGACATAGGACATAAGTATCTTCAGTTCGTCACAGGCATCCCCTGTGACTCTCCCCCCACCCCCACCCCCTCAGTCCTCTCTGGAGTTCATTCCTCAAAACCTCTTCCAAAGAAAACACACTACTTTATATCACATAGAATTCTGTTACCTGAAAGGCATACGCTGAATATTTCAAAGCCTTCAGAATGCTTTGAGAGCGATCAAGTCACAATAACTACTTTGTGTCTAAACAATGTGACTGTTAGCTCAATTCCCCCAAAAGCTTAGCATATTTGCATCAGACGAAGAAAATAATTTCACATGAACAATTGCCTCGCTGAAGAGACAAACAGGAATACATCTCTATCACATAGGCCTTTAGAAGACAGCATCTTTTAACCAGCCGCCCAGCATGTGGGCACTAAAGGCTTTACAGACCTTCCTTGTTTGTCTCGAGGCTGGTTCATTATTCGGCTTTTGATGACATCAGCTGGTGTTCCCAGAATAGAAGCCACAAGTCCAGAGCACAAACTGTAGACACAGATAAATAAAATTTAAAGAGAACATTCAGCAGTTTCCAAATTCTAAAAGAAAGGCATTCAATTTTTAAAAAGAAAGGAGTGTTAAATATTCTTTGAGATTAAAATTAATGCTTGGTTCAGTAAAGGGAGAAAACTTCAAAGCATGGCCAGTCAACAGACATGTGCCCCTCTGCTGCCAGGCTTCCTCTGATGTAGGGAACAGGAGAGAAGATTCTCTCCTTTGAGACAGCTTGGGAAGTAAGGCGTTTGTCAGCAAGCTTGATGTGCTGAGTCATGATTTCAGTTCCCAGAACCCACAGTGGAAGGAGAGAGCTAATTCCTGAATCTGACCTCCACATTCATGCTATGGCATGCACATACACAATCACATGACACAGATTCTCTCTCTCTCTCTCTCTCTCTCTCTCTCTCTCTCTCTCTCTCTCTCTCTCTCTCTTTCACACACACACACACACACACACACACACCACCACCACCACCAACAACAACAACAAAAACAACAACAACATCAAGACTAAAAATAATAAATGTCTAAGAAGATTCTGTTCTGGAGGTGTCTATACTACTCAGGGAGAGGCCAAGAAAAAATAGATAGCTTCAGGTAGTGACCAGTGCCAGGAAATAAAAACTTAAAATGGGCAAATGTGATAGGTGTTAACTGAGTGACAGGCAGGTAAGGGACAGGCACTGGGGGTGACTGAGTCACCTGTCAGCGCAGATCTGGAGGCAGTGTTACAAGGACAAAGGGAAGCATTTCTAAAAAAATATTCTTGGTGGGGTGAAGTATGAATCTTTAATACCATCAACTTGAGAATATTAATATTATATCACATATCTAGGGTCACCTCAGTAGCATAGGGGGATTGAAGATTTTTTTATTTTTGTTTTATTTTTGGATTTAGAAAAACAATCAGGAGCCAGGCAAAATATCACTGTGATGTGAAGAATAACAGACACCTAAATGCTGTTAGAGTGGTTGAAAGGATGTGTCAAAGAGAAGGGACACCAGAAGAACAGATTTCCCCTAAACCCTCATGTCGGTCTGCTCCCTCGGTGTCCCTTTCCTTTGCTCTACCAGTGGATGTGTTGTTGTTTGTCAGTCCTTTGAGCCCTGAAGTGACTGACTCCTTTATCACCTTAGTGTTCACCACTTTCACACGTGTCCAGTCCTCCCATTTGGGGTGTGCCCTGGGCAGGGCCACTGCAAGATGGAGACGGGGACAATCAGCTCAGAAGGCCACACATCTGCTGGATTGAGTTAAAGAGACTGTCTTCAGAAACTGCCTCCCGGGGGCCCCCCATCAAGTCCGAATGTTTGCCAAGTTTAATCTGAAATGTGCTGTGGGTTTTTTTTTTCTGTTTCTTCCACATTTTAATTGCCACAGACTTGGAGAAAATGACCCTTTAAGAACATAGCATCATCCTTCCCTCCTCACGATGGCTTGACACTCTTGCTCCCGAGATACCCAGAGTTAGAATTTATGACAATTCAAGGCAAGGCCAGGTGTCCAGAGTGATGGCGCAGGCGTGAAGAGTTCTCTGCTGCTCTTGCAGAGGACCAGACCGTGGTCCCCAGAACCTGCCACAGGTTATCCAGCTCAAGGGGATACGAGCTCTTCAGGCCTCAGGGGCCACCTGCACTCACATGCACATGCCTGTACACAAGACTCAAATGTATACACATAATTAAAAATAAAATTAAATCCTAAAAAACGAACAGGAAACAGAAACTAAGAAGAGCCCAAACAGCCGCCTACCTGGATAAGCCGTGAGTGGAGATATTGTCTTCAAGTGGCGTGTTCAATACCAGGTAATGTTTCACTGTGTCGTAAGTGGTTAAATCTGGCAAAGGAGAAAGGGTTGACTATTCATTCACTCAACAGTGACTGTCTTTTGTGTCAAAATTATGCCAGGCGGGTGGACTGTGTGCCAGAATGGAATACACTGTTCTTGCTTGTAAGCAGAGGCAGGCAAGGCTACAAAGGGTAGGAAAGAAATGGGCACTCATTGTACCAAGCTATGCTTGTGTGACCCTCTGGAATTTTGGTCTTTGGACTGAAAAATTTCTCTCTGAGAGAAAGTCAGATTGAGTCAAGTCCCTGACAGTTATAATCAACAGATCTGGACTGCTGTTTTACATTAAGCTTGTTATATATTTTTCTATGGTCAATAAGAAGCTATTGACAGGTTTTTAAAAAGGAGAATTCTACATAGTGCTGGGGTTTTATGAAGATAACCCACGCTGAAGTATAGGCGAATGGATGGTGAGAACGAACAGACATGTCAGAGGGTAGAGACAGGCATGTCAGAGGGTGGAGACAGGCATGTCAGAGGGTGGAGACAGGCATGTCAGAGGGTGGAGACAGGCATGTCAGAGGGTGGAGATATGATGTGACTGGTGCTTTTGTAGAACTTGTGGGAGGAGTGACTGTCAGTTACACATTTCAGTTTTCATCTCAAAGGATGATCTGGACTGCTATAGGAGGCCTCAGAAATGACCTTCTGTTGTCTTTATAGAACAGTTCTTCTGCCTTTGGTCCTTTTCATACATCACTGATTGAGGTGAAAATGTGCCTGTTACCATCGCTGGTTGGTGTTATTGAAAAATAAACAATACCTTCCACATACCCTGATGCCAGTGCTCAGAGCTCGGAGATTATGACTTAGACATTCAAGAAGCTGTGTTACCTCCCATGTTCACAAGTGCTGCTCTCTGAATATTGGGTATCCAGCCTGCCCAGAGCCCACGGATTCCTCCTTCAGCTAAGATTTTTGCAAACGCATGATGTACTCCACGGAATCTAAGAAAAATAACAAAGGCATGTTATTCTATGTATTCTTGTGTGTGGAAGGCAGAAGTACAAATTCACCTTCAGGTGATACTTGCCACGGGACCTTTGGCTACTTTGTGTGTGGTTCTTTTTTCTTTTACCCTTTACTTCTTCCTTTTCAATCCCCTAACACTGGATAGGAGGGAAATAAATGACGATATTATTAGACTACTTCCTGCTGATGATGGGCGTTGAGTTCCTTGGGGCAAGTTTGATCTTTGTTGTCAGGATATCTAATTTCTTCTCTCTTTACTCAGGACTACTTAACAAACTGCAACAAACTTACTTCATCCAACCATCAACCGGCCAACCCATCCCTTCTATAGGGGCTCTGGCATTTTATATAACCTCTGAAAAGTTCCCAGAATTCCAGATGTTATGGGCTCGCAAAAACTATGTGAAGTTGGCAAAATCATGATTCTGCTAGAGCATGAGGCAAATCACAGTCAGTTCCTGAGGACAGTTCAAAGCAGCCCCATAACCCACACCTGGGAATAAAATACAAAATATATTCGTATGTGTTTTTAAAAGAAACCAAAATTCTCACTACACACACTGTCAAAACAAGGACACAGGAATGACGCATGCTGCACTGCGCCTTAGGGAGCTAGCAGAGAGGGCGGCTCCAGAGGAAAAGCAGAGCCCTTTCCCCTCAGGCGAGTCTTATTCCCTGGATTGTTCTTGGAGGTCATTTTGTGCCTGCTGTGACAAATGTTCACATTCAACTTATAAGACACGCTTATTCTTGTTGGACGTTGGAAGACAGCTTTAGACATTCCCAGTGTGGTGGAAGGACCTGCAGGATGCTGCAGGAAGGGCTGTTCTGTTAATCTGTAGTATGAGCCCACTGGCATTTATTTATGTTTCTCTGACTGTGTGTTTCTAAACTTGAACGACCTTCCTTACATCACTGCTTTCTTAGTTACATTTGTGTGTAAAAGGACACTGAAACTGAGGTGAGGCTGTCTACCACTTTAGACTGCAGTTCGTCCCATCCTTTAAGGTTCTCAGATTCCAGGTCTCACAGACAGACCTGGACAGGTCAGCAAAAGTTAACAGATACAATTAGGAATGAAATAACATTTATTCTGAATCATTAGAAATTAAAAGATTATAAAAGTCTCATTTTTTAGATAATGGAATAATTTGTTGTTGAAAGGCCGACCTTTGGTTCACACATTTCTCCTTAAAAAGCAGTCTATTTGTTTTATGTGTATGAGCAGTTTGTATGTATATAAGTCCAGACATGAGCACTGGATTCCGCTGGAACTGCAGTCACTGGTGGCTGAGAGCCATCGTATGGGAACAGACCCTGAGCGTGGGCCTTCTGCAAGAGCAGCCAGTGCCCCCAGCTGCTGAAGCACCTTTCTAGCCATATCTCTTCTTGTCTTCCTTCTTTCTCGTTTGCTTTTCTAGTCTTCAGGCTTGTTATTTAGCACAGGCTGGCTTCAAACCTTGCAAATCTCTTACGTTAACCTCCAGAGTACTAGGATTACAGGTGTGTACTGCTATGCCTGACATGATTTAAACATTTTTAATTGGCAGCAGCATAAATTCTGTCGTGATTTTTAATTACAGAAGGAAGCAATAGTTGTTAGCCTTCATTTTATTGGTGATACGGGGACTATATATATTCATAATATATACACATATATTCAAACAATACTAAAAAGCCACTGACTTGAGGCCAGGGTGCAGCTCAGAGGTAGATCACTTCCCTAACATGCCCAAGACCCCAGGCTCGATCCTTAGCATCATAAAACAAAACAGAGAAACCTAAACCCAGCAAACACTGGCTGTCCCATCCTCTTCTATCACCTTGGGCTGGAGAGAAACGGCTCAGTGCTTAAGAGCACTGCCTGCTCTTCCAGAAGTCCAGGGTTTAATTTCTAGCACCCACTTGGCAACTCTAACTCCACTGTCAGGGGATCCAATGTCCTTTTCAGGATCCCTCCACATGTGGTGCGCAGACTCACATGTAGGCAAAACACCCATACACAGAACATAATAATAAACAGAAAATTAAAAATCTTTGATTTCATAAGCAAGATGACATTTTAGGTTAGAAAACAGAAAAGACAATCTGAGAATTCTTAAAATAAAATAATATAATCTCTGTGAAAATTACCATCCTATCTTAATTTTACTCTTAACTTCTGCATGCAGGTGAAAAATCAAAACTGAATTTGAACATGAGACAATACCACTGTAGGTTACAGAAGAAACATCCAGGCTTATGCGGCCCTAAAGGATCTGGATTGGAATTCCCTGCTTTTCACTTGCTAGCTGCATGGCTTTTATGTGGGCATTGAGGTTTCTGAATCTCACCAAAGGACAACATACTACCATTCTGACACACACAACTGCTCTGCGCCTTGTCTGTGTAGGTGCTTGCGATCCCGGGATCCACACGCTGTTTTGTTCTCTGCCTCTGTCTCTCTGTCTCTGTCTCTCTCTCCCTCTCCCTTTTTCCCTTTCTTTCTTCTTTCCTTCCTTTCTTCCTTCCTTCCCTCCTCCTCTTCTTCCTCCATTTTCTTCTCTTTTACAATGGCATCAACCAAAATTTATCAAAACCAAAGAAAGGAAAAAAAAAAGTCAAGCAGCCAAAACCAACTAGAGCCCAAGTTGTCTGTTGCCGTTTGTTCCTCTCTAGACAAACAAATCTCTTTTTATCGATTCGCAGGTATTAGATGTTAGAAAAGCATCAGGATGGGTCCTGGGATGCTGTAACCCACTTGCTAAGCCAGAGTGCTGTCTCTTGGCCCGATGTGCACACACACCCCCCCCACACACACACTTTTAAAGTCTGCAGGGGAGCCCAGGCTACAGCAGGGCAGGCTGGAGAGGGCAGGAGAGCAGTGTTCAGTGGTGACCAGCCAAAGAAGGTCCCAGCTCTCCTCATTGAAGTCCAGCTCAGCTAGAGCCAGTGTTCCCAGGAGCAGATGTCTACAGACTTGGCTCAACCCTCCTGTGCTTTCCCTCTTTCCTGGAAAGGGTTCATCTGTCAGAGCTCACCCTTCCAAGACAAACAGGCTACAGGAAATTTGCAACACCTGACCTTTCTATATTCTTTTCAAAAGAGAAATTGAGATTTTTCAAGACAGTAGTGTTAACCATCAAGAATCCACTTTAAAAATGAAGATACAGAAACTGGGTGGTAAGTGACTCCCAGGATACCAACCCTAGTGACAAAGTTAGGGCTCATATCAGCACATGATTCTCTCTCTCTCTCTCTCTCTCTCTCTCTCTCTCTCCCTCTCTCCTTTTGAAACACAGTATCACTTATAGACCAGGCTAGACTTGAGTTCATTATGTACTCCAGGTTGGCCTCATACTCTGCGATTCTGCCCAGCCTCCCTGTGCCGAGGTTCCAGATCTGAATGACAACGCTCTGCTTTCTAAGTTCCTTAGCTCAGCTTGGAACAGGGGACTTGCCTAACTGTCTTTTATTAGGAGGAGGAGCAAAGTGTTAGCAACGCATGTAGTTTGTCTGACACAGATGTGTGAGATGCCAACACATCACTGTGCACAAGGACAATTTGGGTGCTCACAAAGGTTAACTTCAAAGGAAAAGAATTAGTGTCATTTCCTTTAGTGCAGATTAGATTACAAACGTGTGAGTGCATCAGATCAATGATCAAGAAACAGGTGGCTGAAAACAGGGAAGGAAAAGCATCAGTTTCCCAAGTGACTCACCTCAAAGGTTTCCCTTCCAGTCTACGTTTCCCTTCCATTTGCATCTGGACCTTCACAAGGTCAGTGGGGTTGGCTAAAAACTGTCCGATGACACCAGCCATCATCCCTCCAATGACCGACTTCCTAATTGCAAAAGGAGATAGTTTTGTTTCATTTTTTTAAACAAATTGCCACTAGTTTCACAGGGTGTGTAAGGGAACCATACCACGCTTTTACAGGCCCTGGTAGAAGGTTAAAGATAGAGGACCAACACAAGGAGAGAAAAGCAGTTTGAGTGTTTACTGGTGGGCAGGTCCAGGGATCAGCAGGACCTAAAGGGAAAATCCGACACCCTCCCATCTGAATCAAAGGGAAAGGAAAGTGGCTTCAAACGTGTGGATGTTTGCACAGACTATTTCTCTGCAGCCGGAATCTCCCTGCAGGGTAAGGAACGAAACAGCAGAGATGCAATCAGCCTCGATGCAGAGGCTGGAAAAGCAGAATTTTAACCCATGACTGCACTGGTTTTCCAAATGACAGGTTTGACAGCAGATTCTCTCTCCATTTTGTAGGCTAAAGCTTCTCTATTCTCAGTCAGTGGTGAGTAGGACTCAAATATGACAGTTATAGAGCTGCGTCTCCGAATCACACATTACAGGCAAGTATGTGTTACAAATGGCTCTATTATTTTACATTTCATGACGGTTTAAATGAATCTCCCTGTTTATCAGTGATGCTGCTCCTTTTTTATGTGTGTAATGAATATTTATATTTCTTTTGGGAACTGTGTCTCTAGACAACACCTCTTCCTTATTTTTCCAGGGTGCTATCTGTGTTTTAAAAGTGGTTTTAATGGTGCCAGATGCATATTTATGATGAAATACTTTAAACATATTTCTCTATCCCTCTGTGTGTGTGTGTGTGTGTGTGTGTATGTGTGCATGTGTGCACAAACACATGTGCTAGCAGCATGCACACATAGTGCGTGAGGGGCTAGAAGAAGGCATTGGATCGTTTGGAGTTGGAGTTACAGGTGGGTATGAACTGCGCAGCACTGTGGATGCTGAGAACTGAACTCTGGTCCTCTAGAAGAACAGGAAGTGCTCTTAACTGCTGAACATCTCTCCAGCCCCAACACACTACTCTCTACATTTCTGTTACAAATCAGCAGACACTTGTACATCACCTCATCCAGTCCAGGATGGAAACAGAAGCCAAAAGGTGGGCATTGTTTCTGCAGCAGAGAGACACAAACGTGGAAAAAGAGAGGCAATTTGTCCACAGCACTCATTTATGGAACAGAAAGGGACTCAAGCTTGTCTCTGACTTCAAAGCCCAGAGCTTTTCAAAAGGAAGAAAAATACACAGGGCTATAGTGATAGGAATTCTGATAGTACAAAGCTACCATGGTTCTTTTTAAAAGTATCTTTTCTTGAGTGTATATGTGTGTGAGAGAGAGAGGGATATGGAAAGAAATAGACATAGACATAGAGAGAGACACATACATACACAAAGACATGTATACACACATGGGGGGGGGAGGGAAGATCTATCTATCTATCTATCTATCTATCTATCTATCTATTTATCTATCTATCTGGGGAGAGAGAGAGAGAGAGAGAGAGAGAGAGAGAGAGAGAGAGAGAGAGAGAGAGAGAGAGAGAGAGAGAGAGAGAGAATGAGAAGACAATTGGACAACTTCTGAGAACCATTTCTCTCTTTCTAGCATTGAAGTCCCTAAGATTAATTCAGGTTATCAGGCTTGGCCGCCGCCATCTCTTTGGTTTTCTACTGTGGCCTTAATGAGCAGTGCCATTGGCATTACCCACATGTCAGTGCTAACCGACACAGCCATGGTTTCCTTCCTGGACACAGGCTTTAAAAACAACCACACAAAAGTTTCTAATAATATAAAAGCCAGAACCTGAAAAAAAAATAAGAAAGAAAAAGAAAAAAAGAAAAGCAGAAACAAGCTTGCCTCTAGAGACTCTGGAGAGAAATGCTGGTTTGTTTATTCCTGGGTGACATTTTCTGAGAGAATATATTTTCATTCAGAAAACTAAATATTTTGTGATTAATGGTAACCAAATAAAAGGCAGATGGGTAATGTGTTAAGATGTAAGAGTTTAAAGTGTTTTATCAGAAATGCAGCACCTTGAATTAACCAAAGTATTTGTGTAGCTGAGACTGGTGTCTTTTGATTATAATCACACAAGTATATGATAATGCATTGATTTAATGTGTTACTTCATATATTCATTAAATATATATATACATATATATATACTTTCTATATATATTTATATAAACAGACCATCTATAATAAAAATCATGTGTTGGCCAGTTTCGTATCAAGTTGACAGATGCTAGAGTCATTGAGAAGAGGGATCCTCAGTTGAGAAAATGCCTCCCATCAGATTGCTCCACAGGCAAGTCTGTGGGGGCATTTTCTTGATGAATATCTGGTGTTTTGAAAGGGCCCATCCCACGTGGGTAGTGCCACGTGGGTTTGCACCTGCTGAGCAAGCCACGGCTGAGCAGGGGTGAGCAGCCTCCCTCCGTGGCCTCTGCCTCAGTTCTACCTCCAGGTTCCTACTTTGAGTTCCTACCCTGAAGACCCTCTGTGAGGGACTGGAGGTGTAGTTAAAAAACAAAAACAAACAAGCAAACAAACAAACCCTTTCCTCCCCAAGTTACTTCTGGGCATGATGTTTTAACACCACAATAGAAAGCTAACTAAGACAGTGGCAACTGAAAAGGGTGGCTCCAATAGAAGATGCTCCAATAGAATTATTCTCATTATTAATATGTGCTTTTGAGACATGTGACATGAAACAGAGGCTGGCCTCAAACTTTCTTACCGTCTTGCCTCCATTCCTCAAGGACTAGAGTTATAGGCATGTACCTCATCCCAGTCTTTGAATTTGTTAAGATGAAAATATTAAATAAATAACATGTGTGAACAATGGATATATATACTTCTGTGGTGTTTGTATACAATATAAAAAGAACTCTCACTTATTTGAATTTAGATTATTTATTATGTCTGTTACTAGAAGCAATTTTAGTAGAAATTGATAATTTTACATATAATATAATCAATAAACCTTAAAGCCTTTGGGGGTCACAGCATCTTGTTTTTGAAACTAAACTTACCAGAGGGGATAATGTTTATCTTCACTTTTGCCAAATACAACTTCCCGGAGATGTTCATAGGTGACCATCCGACCTCCAGAGTACACTGCATGAAACAGACCATGGAAACCGAAATTCAGTCCCTTGTCTAAGGAAGTAACTTTCTGACCTGACCTCATCCATCTTCCAAAGGAGGAATCCTTATTGCTTGTCTGATAACTCTAGATCACAGCCTCCATTCTCCGCTTTGATTAGATCTCTTCCTCTTTTAGGACTCAATATGTTTTTCAGAAAATTGCTCTTTGACCTTTCTCTCAGTACAATGGTCCCACACTGCATGTTTGGAAATAGCAGCTATA
The DNA here is from genome assembly GCF_947179515.1 of Apodemus sylvaticus. Lineage (NCBI taxonomy): Eukaryota > Metazoa > Chordata > Mammalia > Rodentia > Muridae > Apodemus > Apodemus sylvaticus. The sequence goes on along the minus strand of NC_067480.1, from coordinate 83,789,271 downwards.
ATTCTTTATCAATTATATTTTTATCTTCCCTTCAGAGCTTCTCCATGCAGATTCTAAGTCTTGCCTATTTATTTATTTATTTATTTATTTATTTATTTATTTATTTATTTATTACAGATATTAATTCACTAAGCTTTAGTCCATTTATTAGCTTACACACAACTTGAGGTTTTAAGGGTCTCCGAGTAATGGAGCTTGAAGTGAGGTTAGGGAAGAAGAGATCTACAGTTGCCTTCTTGTTTCAGTTCTGACCACCATGAGAACCGCCATTGTGGTGGTTTGAATAGGAATGGCCCCCACAGACTCATGGGTTTGAATGCTTTGGCCCATGGGGGTGGAACTATTAGGAGGTATGGCCTTGTTGGAGGAAGTGTGTCACTGTGGAGGTAGGCTTTGAGGTCTCCTATGCTCAAGGTGGACCTAGTGTGGCAGTCTCTGCTGCCTGAGGATCAAGATGTAGAACTCTACAGGCTGCCATGCTTCCTGCTATGCCAATAATGGACTAAACCTCTGAAAGTATAAAGTCCCAATTAAATGTTTGTCTTTCTGAGTTGCCATGGTCATGGTGTCTCTTCATAGCAATAAATTCCTAAGACAACCACAGAAAGAGGAGGCAAAACAGAGGGATAAACAACCTCACAAAATGGTTCCATGTGCTGATTTTTAACTTAAACACACAACTCTGGAGCTTGGTGTACAAAGGATATCTCTTTGGATAAGCATATGTAATTGCCCTGGAGAATCCATGAACAATTCTCTTTCGGGCTTAAAACACCTAAGAAAGATCTTAGCTGAAGAACAACAAACTGGCTAACGCAAATGAGAAAAGTTAAAGCCAGAATAATAACAGGGTCCAAAAGAGAAACATGTTAAAAGGTGCAAAACGGCATCATTAACATCAGGACATGGTGTCATGCAAGACATGTTCTTGATATTTCAGGCAGTTTGACTTGGTATACCAACAAAACAAAACAAAACAAAACAAAACAAAACAAAACAAAACAAAATACAAACTGCAAAAACAGTGCAAGTCTGTGTGCATAATTCTGACCCTTAAAACTCATGTGCTAACTTACTCACAGAGTGGAGTGTTAATAAAAGCAAGTCTAAACATCATTATAACTGATGCTCTCTGGGCCAAGGAAACAGCTCAGAGGTGGAGAGGCAGAGGGCCACACTTATCTCAGTGTCTCTCTGTGGAACCAACTTCATGGTCTCCTCTCCACAAGCTGATCTAGCAACAACACTCATTCCCATGAGTGCTTCCTTGAAAGCACGGTTAGGAAGGTTTTCCTCTGTGACGGTGACCACTAAGAACCCACAGAAGTTCTCCCGGGAACAGAGGCAAAGGTAAGTTCACCTGTGCTCCTCTACCATATCAGCACCACTGCTACGATCTAGTGCCGCAATTGGAGGATGCAAGACTCTCCTTGCCTTCTGCTGTGTCAACCTAGTTGGTCTTTGATGTACAGGGCAAAGACAAATGTATTTTAACTTTCAAAGACTGTGAAAACATTTAGCTGAAAGCTCATTCAGAACTTTACATTTCAAACCAACTTTAATTTTCACTGTACTTAAGGTTTCTAAATCAGGGGAAATGGTGTATCATTCATGTCTGCCTGTCTTGTACCATTAAAGAACTCGCAGAAAAACCTTGCAAACATTACAGCTAAGTAGAAACAATTACAATTCCCTTTATATCAGGATTTATTAACTGATGATACTCTGTGAATTATCTTTCTCTTTTCATGGGTGTGTATGTGTGTGTGTCTTGTGAGGATGGTGTGGAGATATGCTCACATGTGTGTAGCATCATATTTGTGTGTGGTTATGCATGCACGTGTGCATGTGTGAGGAGGTCTGAAGTTGAGACCACTTGTCTTCCTCGATCATTTTCTATGTTATATGCTGCCCACCATTTCCGGCTAGACTACTTGGCCAGTTTGTCCCAAGGATCTTCTGGACAATTCCCAGGGCACTGTACCATAAGGAAGTTAAATACTTCCATACGCTAGTCACAAAATTTAGGGCAAGTAACTCCTTAATAACACCTGAAAAGATTTTTTTCTACTGATTTATTGTATCAGGTGGCAGGAAAATAACATCTTTGCTGGATTTTGGGTCCAGCTGAAGAGAGAAGCCAAGAATACAGAACCCATAACAAACTTACCAGCTAGAATCAAGATAAATACCTACGTGTCTGTAAATGGCGGGTGTCACTCCTTGCCACAACTTTAGGAAGCCTTCTTCCTGGACAATTCCCAGGGCTGTGCGCACCATGCCCCTGTAAGGGGTGGATCCCACCGCACCATCTCCCAGCCTAGCTAAGGCAGCTTCTCCTTGCATCTGGAGTCGGGTTTTTGTGAGATCGAGGGGAAAGGTTGCTAATGAAATAGAAAACAGACGAAGGGGAGGAAACCCCCAAAACATTCAGACAAAACAACAAAAACCTCTAAAATTAGAGGATTAGCATTGCCCCAAGATTAGGAGACTCTGAAGTAGGAGAATATAGCAGCACTAGCTAGGGAACCTGTGGAAAATGCACACTTCCGAACCCATCACCACACATTCTGACCTCGGAGATGGCCGATTTACAAAGTACAATCTCACGCCTTCTAAAATCTAAGATTCCCTGCCCCAAAGCATTCCCAGATCCAAAGGTAAAACAAAATAATCCCACAAAAGTAGGACAATCCTTGATCTCTTTTCAATAAAAAATTTAATCTCAAACCCATTTCAATTTTCCCAATGAGAAACAGCTTAAAGTATCCTGTTCTATCTTCTTGACCACAGCCACTATTGTTTGGGATCTAATACAAATTTAGAACACATTTGAAGCGGAGTTCTATGATTTCATAGGTTCTTCTTTTGAGAATGAACCACAAAACTGATGTTTGAGAAGGAGAAGATGCGATGAAGTTGGAATGTCTTCTGTATACAGGGGTAGACAAATTCTTCAAACTGAGGCAACTTCTGAACTGATAAGTTTTATACATGGCCCATTCACAGAGTTCTTTGTAAGTCCCACCTTTGTTAACTGGAAAATCTGCTTATATGTTGAATCCGAGACAGTTTATTTTGATCTGAAAGCATATTTCAGCTACTTGACCCATAATACACTTCATACACACAACGCCCTGAATAAACTCTTAAGAGGGATATGAAGTCAATCTCAGGAACATCACTTGCAGCACATAAAATTTTCAGTGACCTCTGCCCAATCCACACTCCATGAATACCTTTTCTAAGATACGAGGTGGGGGTGGGGGAGGGAGAGGGATGTGTTACGCATTTCCATTAGATTTTGGAAAGTTAGTATCTAACCAACAATGTCCCTAAGAAGATGTTATCTTATCTTGCATATATATATGGAGTCTTAAAAAGACTCCAGTGGTACACACACACACACACACACACCTTACAAAGGGTCTTATCAACACATGAAACTAAACAGAATGTGAAGAGGTAGGCGCCTCTACCTAAGTACAAATTCTGCTTCTCAAAACACATTTTTTTTTTTTTTTGCTTCGTTGTTTTGGTTCCCTCATGGTTGAGGCTGTCACGCTGACTCAGTGAGTACTCCCCTTTACCAACTTTGATTCCTTGGCCTTCCATTCCTATTGTTCATCCAGTTCTTTCCAACACATTTCACAGGGATGTTTCTGTACAAGCCACTGATGTTCAAGGAGGCATCAAACCGCCAATGCAGGTCATCACTTCACTGACTCATTTTAGATGTCTTTAGAAGCTGGTGGGTTTTATTTAGGAAAAAAAATCAATGATAACGGAAAAAAATGTTCTGTTAGCTTTGATAAGAAGTATCATGGGCCAAAGGGCAAGAAGGGAAGAGTCTAAAGGTCAAAGCGATAGATAGTGTGCTGGCTATACTAGGCATAAAAATAAATAAACCCCCACTAGAAACGGCTGAGTAACATTTTCAAATGACTAATCCACCAGAGACACTCTCCTTTCTTTCTTTTTTTAATGGACAAGAAAATGTAAGGGTAATCTGAAATAGCTTCACAGAGACCACAGGTTGTACTCAAAGCCTCCCTGCCCCCTTCCTAAAAAGCAAAAAACAAAAAAACCCCACACTATCTGCTCATGCCATGGTATCCTAATCCATTCTAAGTGGCCTGTTTATTTTTGTTGTTGTTGTTGTTTGTTTCTTTGTACTCAGGCAGATGGATCTGGTTTTTTCTATGATGTTCTTGTGATCCACAGAAATAGCTTCTCTGCAACAGGCAGCAGCTGTAAATGTCTTTCTCTGCATGTGCCCCCCTCCCGCCCCAAGCAAACCTGGAAGAAAGCCACACTGGGGTCTTTGCAAGTAATGCCCCTGCCTTGCATTTTCCACATATAAAAATTACTTCTCAGGGTTCCTCTTATAGGAAAACACGGTATAGGCTCAGAGAAGTGATGTGACTGACTGACTTTAAGCAGATGTTCCAAAGGAATGGTTAACAATTGAAGTCCCTCAAGGTAGCATCCACTGACCCTCCCCGCCTCTCCCAACTCAAATCTTAAAGACTCCGAGGCACAAAAAGATTATACACCACAAAAAACAAAAACAAAAACAAAAACAAAAAAAAAACCAACAACTGGACTATGGTTCTATAAAGGTCATCCTTACAAAAGGGGAAATGTTTGCTAGAGAGGTATATGGCTCATGAAGAGCCCAAGAGTACTCACTCAGGCATAAGACAACATCCCTGGGGATGGGAAGACAAGCACCCTGGACACCTCCAATCCATGCTCCTCCCGAAGCTGGCCTACTGGGCACCTGACCACATCCTTGCGAGGGTCCAACCTCTGAAGATGCTCCAGCCTGGAGTGAGGCTGCCCGCCCATCCCTCCCCCAGCACGATGCAGCGGCCACTAGCTGGGGAGGCCGAGGCGGGGGCGGCCGGTACCTAGCTCGGCCACGGTTGCGGCGCAGCCGGACAGTAGGAACTTGCTCGCCCGGGGCCATCTCTGCGTGAGCGGCAGAAGCTTCTCCTCCTCGGGGATAGGCATTCAGCAGCAGGTCAGGACCACTGGGTACCACTAGTCGCCTGGGAACCTGCCACCCTGCCGGCGCCGCCCCTTTTCAGCCTAAGAGAGGTCAAGGAGGGACCATGTGCCTCTATTACGCTTGGCAAAGGCGCCGCCCGCCTGGTAGCTGGACCAGTCTGGCGGCCTCAGGTACTGAAAAACAAAGCCGCACCCAAGAGGCTTCTGGGAAATGTAGTTCTTGGGGCGCAGTGTCTTATCTGATTGGCTAGTAGCTAGGCGCCCACTGCAAACTGCAAGTTTACTTGAGTTCCACCACCACAGGGTGTGTTCTTGCCGACAGGTCCTAACCCAGGCCATCACAGTTCAACTCAATGCAAAAATCACCCCAAAACTGGGGCGGGGCAAAGGAACACAAAGTTTCTTGGCTCAAAGTTTACAAGACCGGGAAGGCAGCCACAAGGCAAAAATCACCCCAAAACTGGGGCGGGGCAAAGGAGCTACAGTTATGCAAAGTTTCTCGGCTCAAAGTTTACAAGACCTGGAGTGTTCCTCAGTCAGCAGGGGAGTAGGAAATGTCCCTGGAGTAGGACATTTTCAAACATCTGTTTACTCTGGAAGATGGGCATCATGGAATTATTCACACCAATAGCAATCGCTGTCCTGGGAAGCTGCGTTCTTTTCTTATTCTCCCAGTGGAAGAATTTGCGTGGACCCCCATGCATCCAGGGCTGGATTCCCTGGATCGGAGCTGGATTTGAGTTTGGGAAAGCCCCTCTTGAATTTATAGAAAAAGCAAGAATTAAGGTATGTAAACAGTGCCAGAGAGTTTGGAGGGAGGTAGTATTTCCTTTAAAAATTTTTCTTTTATTAAACTCAGTGTTGGAACATTGGACATAGATATACTTCAGGCAATCGTCTACTCTGTGTCTCTTCACAGCTTGTTGGAAGTGGACAGGTCTTTCGACTGTTAGAAATTCTCTACAGTTAATTCTAAGTGCGTGTTTATTAACATGCTCGTAGTTGGGGGCGGGAAGATAAGAGTTTCCATGATTTCAGTTTGTGAAAAGGAGTAATTAATTTATATCACAAGTAGAGGTAACTTCGATTTTATAAAGCTTGATTTGCTAAATTGATCTTTATAGATTAAAAGCGCCCCAATATTCTTTCTTTCTCTCCCCATCCTTACCACCAGATACTAGTTTTATTGGAGATACTAGTCCCTCCCTCCCTAACGCCCTGCCTCAGGAGATAAGTAATGGATTCCACTGGAAGGGTTTTTTTTTTTTATTCGATATATTTTTATTTACATTTCAAATGATTTCCCCTTTTCTAGCCCCCCACTCCCCGAAAGTCCCTTAAGCCCCCTTCTCTCCCCCTGTCCTCCCACCCACCCCTTCCCACTTCCCCGTTCTGGTTTTGCTGAATACTGCTTCACTGAGTCTTTCCAGAACAAGGGGCCACTCCTCCTTTCTTCTTGTACCTCATTTGATGTGTAGATTATGTTTTGGGTATTCCAGTTTTCTAGGTTAATAACCACTTATTAGTGAGTGCATACCATGATTCACCTTTTGAGTCTGGGTTACCTCACTTAGTATGATGTTCTCTAGCTCCATCCATTTGCCTAAGAATTTCATGAATTCATTGTTTCTAATGGCTGAATAGTCCTCCATTGTGTAGATATACCACATTTTTTGCATCCACTCTTCTGTTGAGGGATACCTTAAAGCAGTTACTGAATGTTGAGCATTTTAGAGAAGACACTTTTACTGCCCGGCCTTTTAATTTTTATTCATACTTTGTCTACTAAGACCTCACTGTGTTTTCGGTTGGGAAGACGGCTTGGTGGATGAAGTGCTTTCTGTAGCAAGCAGGAGAGCCTGAGTCCTTTCCCCAGACTCCAGGTTCAGCGAGAGAGACTTTGTCTCAAAAAATAAGGTGGAGGGCCAGCAAGAAGGCTCCGTGGATAATGGTGACTGCTGCTGGGCCTGTCAGATTGTCCTCAGACTTTCACATGGGTGCTGTGATACACATATGCCCACATACATGTAAACACAATATGTGAATAATATTTTATCATTTAGTAGTTCTCCTAGTCTCTCTCTGTCTCTCTGTCTTTGTCTCTGTCTTTCTCTCTGTCTCTCTGTTTCAGTCTCTCTCTCTCTCTCTCTCTCTCTCTCTCTCTCTCTCTCTCTCTGTGTGTGTGTGTGTGTGCACTCCTGTAGGTGTTCTAAACCATGTGTGAGGAAGCACATAAAGTTCAAAGATTTGCACCACGGTGTCTTCCTAATCCTTTTTTCTACTCTATTTTGTTGGGAGAAACTGACTCTGGAGTTTATCCTTTATCTGTCCAGCTAGACTGGCTGTTCAACAAACTCGGCGAATTGCCTGTCTCTGTCTTCTCCCACCCCTCAGGGTGGTGCTTCTGGAGAACTAGAGATGCGAGCTTCTGTGCCTGACCCGGGGTCTGGGGATTTGAACTCTGATCCTCATGTTTGCACAGCAAGCACTTTGTCCACTGAGCCATATGCTAGTCTTTTATGGCTTCATTTCATCAAATAAGGGTAAGAGGTTTTACTTGAATCCCAATAGCTGAGTGATATGGGATGCTGCTTTTCGCTGTTTCAACAAATACCTCAATGGATATTCTTATGTGCATGTAGTTGTACATTTAAAACTTATTTGTGTTGAGGCCTGCCATGCTAGCACATTTTGTTCCACACCTGCCAGCTATTTCATATTGATACTGTACTATGCCTGCCCATCATTGACGACAAATAATAATTTAACTGTTACCTGACAATATACCCCGTTACTGTATGAAGTTTGTTAAGCCTAAGAAATTCCACCACTATAAGCTTTACTTAGGACCCATCAAATTAAAGGTCAGTGTGAACTGTCAGGTTTAAAATGGCTTGGGTCAGGACCCACTCCGGGCAGCACTTCCAGCACCTGCATGTGTGCCCATTGTGGTTTTCCCGCTTTTAGCCGTTATATGCTGGCCCTAAGAAATGTCCAGAGTGAAGCTTTCAGCACCCGAGCTGTTGCTCTGGCTGATCGGTTGGGTTGTGCATTCAGTAACTGAGATGAGTGTTCATGTCCTTTGTGGAGTGACTCCTGGACCCCAACAATCTGACTGTTTCTTCAGGATAAACGCCAAAGATAGATTTGCCTGTGGGGAAATGCACAATTTAATTTTTTATGATCGAATTGTGTTATTATTGTACTGCATTGAAAAAGATCTAATATATACTTTTAATCTTTGCTTAAATGTATACATTTGCTTACCGTATTAAATTCTGTACCATACTGGATTCCATAGTTATGTGAGATGTTTACTAGTCTAGTACATGAAAAATGAAAAGGGATCTTTCCTAAATGTATTTATTTGTTTCCCACAGCCTTCCATGGGCATATAAGTTTAGTAATTTTTAAAGAATGTTTGAGAAGGCTATCTCAGATCAAATATGTGTGAGGTTTCTGTAGTTTTCTGGGTCAAACAAAACAATAAGAGCCTACCATTATGTTATGTGACACAGTGTGTGTGTGTGTGTGTGTGTGTGTGCTTTCTCTTATACTCAAAAGCTATAGCACCATTGATGTTTGAATCCCAGAAGGTAATTTTAAGACTTATTCTTATGGTCAGGATAATAAAAAGTACATCAGAGACCTTTAAAGCATGTAAACTAAAAGATTCAAAGCAGGAATGATCACTGGCCCACGCACTCCCTGAACAACCCCCCAAACGCAGAAGGAAAAAGCCTGAACCAGCAGTTTTTTGCTTCTTTGTTTTATACAAGTTCTTACAGATCAATTAGTAGCCTGGCCTGACCTGGGCCTGGCCTGACCTGGGCCTGGCCTTGAACTTAAAGTCCCCCTGCCTGAGTGCTCAGTCCACTGGAGACAGGGAATCAGGTGCGCAGGGCCACACCTTGGTCCCAGTCAGCTTTCCCAGGCTACTTACTTTGCTTTCTCAGACTGATCAGTCAAGAAAAACTGCACCATGGAAGTGCTAAACTTTCTGCAGCCTCTTTGCATGCTCGTGACATCATCAGTCTTAGCGTTAGAATGCAACTTGGAAGACAGTAGCCTGCCTTTTCACAATGTCTGCAGCCAGTCCCAATTTTGATGGGGATTTTTATTTATCTAGAAACTGTATGGGAAACATGGCTTGTTGGACCTTCCGGGAAGGATTTCCAGAAATCCATGAAGAGATTCAGTTGGGGGACTGCAAAAGTCTTCCGTGTAGTTTAATCTTTGAACGAATGATACAGTAGCATTGTTCAACATTTTAAAATGTTAACTGTCAGGACAGGCTTAGAGGTTGACTTAGTCAGTAAGGCATCAGATGTGCAAGCATGAGACCCTTCCACGCACCTGTGATCCCAGGTGGAGAGAACAAGGTCTGTGGGACTTGCTGGGCAGTCACTTAAGCCAGGCCCTGAGCTCCTGGTTCAGGGAGAGACCTTGTCTCAAGAAATCAGATGGGAGCCAAGGAGGAAAACACCTGTGTTGACCTCTGTCTTCTGTATGCATACACGTCCACACACATGGACACGCAAGCATGTAGACACAACTCTAGTGGAAAATGCTGCTGATTCTGTGCCCATTCCAGCCTAATTCTCAGCCATCATTCCCAAGCTCTGTAACACTGCTTCTTCTCTTACTGCTTCTTCTAGCTCACCACGAACTAGAAATGCAGCTCACTGTGGTCGGCAGTGCAGGCTGAGGACTCCTGGGCGCCAGGGCGGGGCTTTACTCTGGTGTACACCAGTATTTCAAGTCCCCCACTGAAAATGAATGCCAGGGTGACACAGGGTGAGGTGAAAGATAGTAAGGCAGTGTTCTCTCAATCAACAACAACAAAAAAAGCAGATAAATAATAATAAATAAAGCAGAAAAGACAAGACACACTTGAGGAGAGCCAGGTATGGGATTAGAAAGGAATTGCCTGTATGTAACACGGAATGGTATAGTGATATGACCTCAGCTGAGGTGGGAGATTGGGGACAGTATTGCTGGTACAGTTTAATTTTCTTCTCTATAAAATTATGACTTTGAAGAAAAAACTTTGAAGGTTAAATACACAAGCTTCAAGGCAGAGGAGAGAGTGTTAGTAAACCATTAGCTACAAGCCAGAAGAAGACTGGATTTAAGGTATAGGTCATTAGCCAAATTAAACAATCCAGTTGGGATATTTCTCAGAACTTGGAGATCACATGTGAGTTCAAAAAGGTTGACACACAATTAGTGACTATGTTGCAGATTTGCTGAAGCTGCACATGTGTGGTTAAACATACAATAATGCTTACAATCACTCAAAACAGTATTTATGTACAAACCAATAGGTTTGATCCATATTTGCCAAGAATCCCCAAATGCCAAGTACAATGGGCAAAGATCTAGCTGGGTGGTGGTGGTTCACACATTTGTAATCTCAACACTTGGGAGGTAGAGGCAGGAGGAGTGGCAGACTGCCCTCTGATTTTGAGGCCAGCCTTGTCTATGGAGTTAGTTCCAGGACAGCCAGGGTTATATGAAGAAACCCTGTCTTGAAAAACCAAAAAGTCGGAGATCCCTTTGGATCAGTGGTTGTGGATTGGTAAAGCCAATAGTAAAGACGCCTGCTGTATTCAAATTGAAATCCAGGAATACTTTCAAATTCTCTGAGAGCTTTATTTTAGATTCTGTGGACATTATTCTAAGATTTAGATGGAAAGGTCAAAGGAACACAAAACAAAACAAAACAAAACAAAACAACAACAACAACAAAACCCAAGAGGAACTATTTCATTCAGTTTCAGTGCTAATAGTCATCAAAACTGTGGTGCCACCAGAGGTGTAAACACAGGGATGGATGGAACGAAATAGAGAATTTGGAAAACCATCCACACAAGTATGCTCAGCTGACTTGGGGCAAAGACACAAAAGCAATTTAATGGAACAGAGGCAGCTTTTCCAAATACTGGTGAAACAGTTACATGCTCATGAGCCAGGAGGAAATAAAAACCCAACAATTTACAAAATAAAATAGGAAATTCAACCTAAGACTCTTGTTGTGGATGGGCATGGTGCTGTTCTTGTGAACCAATCCCCTAATGAATAAAGGAGCCAATCACTGGGCCAATAGGTGGGACTTCCAGGTGATACAGAGGAAGAGAGGAAGCAGGAGGGAGTTACTCCCCTTTGAAGCTGGGATAGCAGAGGGGTAATGTCCCGACCCGCAAGACAGTCAGTGGAGTTCCCTGGAGCACCTAGGAGAGAATGGGGGACAAGAGACGCAAGAGATGGACAGCAAGACAGGAGTTCTGATCAAGATGCAAAATTTTATTTTCTCACACTGCACTATAAAGGAGAGCAAGCAGGATATGGGGAGTGAGTATGAGGGGGCAAACGTTATCTCCAGGGAACAGTCTCTCAGAAGGGGGCAAACATTGTCTCTAGGGAGTAGTCTCTCAGAATTGTCTCTCAGAATCTCATGGGGAAGCTGGCTTCAACTGCAGGAAGTTGGTTTAGCTAAAATGGTCAAGAGGAGATGGAGTGGAAAGAAGTTGCTATGGTAACCTAACTTAACCTAACTGCAGGTGAACTGTGTTAGTTCTGACCAACGCAGGTAAGCTCTGTTTGTACTGACCAATGCTATTTGGCAAACCAGAGAGCTAGTATTTTTCCTTGTAAATGCAGGCTTGAGCATGTAGGATTGCTGAAAGGAGGAGGGTTTGAGATCTATGTGAGAATGGCTCCTGGCAGGGTAAGATGTAGCTGCTATAGTTTCCTAGTGTCATGGTGAATCTGCAAGGACCCACCACCTGAGGGATCAGATTTTAATACAGCTTACAAGATTAGGTTTAGTTTTTGCGCCCAGAGATTGAGTTACCATTGTTTCTGAACTAAGTTTGTGTTGCATTTCCTCGACTCATCTGGTTTCAAGATTGTAAGGTACAGTGGCCAAGCATGGGTTTGCCTTAGGTGCTCCACAAAGGCCGTTGGGGATTTGAAGCACGGGAAAGGCGTGGTAGCAACTCACCAGTGGGAACTTAGTGATCTGGGTGGAGATGTTTCGGGAGCTCTGGGCCAGTGAATCTTAACAAGATAAAATCAGGTCAGCCATTGCTCACCAGTGTGTGGCCACCCAGGTTGCTGGGGCAGAGAGTTAGTGGCACAAGCATGGGAACATTCAAGTTCAACTTTTTCAATAATTCCCACAACAGACTCACATCTTGAGAAAAAAAAAATAACAAGACAGATCCCTGTCTTAATGAGAAACATAAACAAGAAAACATTCACAAAGAAGAGACTATCATCCTCATTGGGTCTAGGAAATATCACTGTGTTTGGCACTCAAAGGACAGCCTGTATGAAGGGCTGATGAACTGAACTTTGTCGAAATCAGGTACGTTTCCTTGTGACAGAACCCACAAGGGGGACAAAGAGACAATCTTCTGAGTGGCATAAAGCATGTGTGAGCCCCGTACCTGTGGAGGACCAGTGTCTTGTGTGTATAAAGAACCACAGACAATCAAAGGCCAAGTTCAGACCAGTTAGAAAATGGATGCCATGATGAGGATTTCCAGATGGCAAATACGAGGATAGTGACAGTCACAGCTGCTGGTAAAGAGAAAAGGAGCCATTCCTGTCTGCTGGAGATGACTACGGCCCAACCACTCTGGAAAACATGCCAGCGGTTTATGATCAGAACATACAGCTAATAAGTTCCTCATGCAGAAATGGAAACTCAGGTTTATGCTGCAACCTGGCCATAGTTTATCCATAATTCCTTTTCACAATACCCTTGGAACAGGGCTCCAAATGTCCTTCAGGAAATGTCCTTCAATGGTCTGTGGAATCCTGTCCAGAAATGTATAGAGATGAAGCCACGACAACATGCAGAATCTACATAACCCTGGAGAGTGGTATTAATGGTAACAACTACTCTCAACCATTTGTATTCCATCTGATTCCATTTATATAGGGTCTTGAAATTCAATTACAGAATGAGGTGGATGAAAACTCCCTAAGAGTTAAGGCAGAGCTCTGGGTGAAAGAGGAACTAGTGTCATTACAGAATGGTGACAGGACAGGACAGGTCTTGGTGGTGGTGATAGGGTATCTTGACTGCATCTATGCCTCTAGCCTGGATGTTTTTCAAGCTATTAACACCAGGGGCAAGAGATTGCTAAGAACCTGTGAGTCTCTGCAATGTTTCTTATACCCCCTTGTTTATGTAGATCCCACATTACAAACTGAGTTTTAAATGCATAGGAATGACTTTAAAGGTTACTAGATGTACTTATCTTTGCTTCCTAATGCTAAAGCGGCTGCCATTCAATTAAGAACAGCCGAACAAAGGAGAAACAAATAAAACAGAAAACCTCTGCTGTAGAGTTTGTGGCTCTATATTCACTGATTTTCACCACTGGGTTTTGTGTGTGTGTGTGTGTGTGTGTGTGTGTGTGTGTGTGTGTGTTCAGCGTTCAATGATTCTTAAGCTTACAACTTGTCAAGTAGTACCCAATACTTACCAAGACTGTAACAAGTGCCAGTCTCATGATTAGTGTGAAAATGAGTAACAGTGAAGTAGTCATTCGAATAAATGATGTCTTTAGATACTTATGAGGCTTAAAATGGGCCATAAATCCGTGATGGCTCATTTTCATGATGGGTGGTTTGTTGCCAACATCTGTAATGGATGCTAGAGCATAATTAGAACTCTCTGAAAATGGCATCCATTTCTTCCAATAAGGTCATAAACTTGATATGAGCTTCTGTTGCTGTGATAAAACTCTGACCAACAACAAGTTGGTCAGTGCTCATCAACAAGTTAGAGGAGGAATGGGCTTTTTTACATCCAGATCACAGTTCATCATTGAGCAGAGTCATGGCAGGAACTCCGAGGTACAAACCATGGAGGAGCACTGCTTGTACAGTCATGTTCATCCTGTACAGCTTAGGACCACTGGCCAGGGAATGGTGCCACCCAGAGTTGTCTGTGTCTTCCTATGTGAATAAAAGAAAGTCCTCTTCCCCAACACACCCACAAGCCATTATGATCTACACCCTCTCTCCACTGAGACTCAGTTGATGCTTGGCTTCGTCAAGTTGACAGATAAAACTAACTAGGGCAGACTGCCAGAAGGCAGACCGCATGCAGGGAATAATGTGAGAGAGAAGCAAAAAAAAGATGACTACTGTATCAGGAAGTTTGTGAAATTTGTGAAGTCTGATGCCAGGAAAGAGGAGTGTCACAAAAAGCCAGGAAGACAATGGCTAAGAGAAAGATAGGAGACCTAGAGAGACAAGACATGTGATATGTACCAGGCTACTAGGCAGACAGCTAGGCAAAGCTAGCACATGTAAATATGTGATGGCTTATGCAGGGATACACACACATACCAGTACACAGCTTACAGGTAAGCACACAGACCTACACAGAGTTTGGCAAAGGCAAAAGGTGACTTGCCAGTGACCCCAAGACCATACTTATATAGAATCAGACAAAGCTGGCAACCTTTCTACAATGATTACATATTGCTTGCTTTTGGCTTCTTTGAACATCCAGTGTCAGTCAATTTCTGCTGACTCATAGGTCCCTTATGTCTACTGATTAGCCATCTTGGTCCAGGCCTAATATCCATGTCAGCACCATGATGCCTAAACTTGAACAGGCCTCTAAGGCCTTCTGTTCTCCTAAGCTTCACGTGCTTCCTTGACAAGTATTGAGATGTATGTTGTTTATAAGCTTCTTCATATCTTGAATATATGATTGAAAGATCTCTACGGTGGTATAATTTTTTTAATTGTTTATTTTTCTTAATAATCAAGAAAGGAAGATGGAATCAGTATCTTTTTAGAAATTAATGGTTTACATCCCAAATGCTCTGGGCCCCTCCCTTACCTTGCTGTAGGATACAATAGGAGCACCCCTTGCTTCAGGATGGAGTGGGAGCACTTCCTTGCTTGCTGTGGGATTGGTACTAGCCACACCCTTCACTCTCCAGGTGGGCAGACCCACAGTTGTTCCTTGATGCCAGATCTCAGAAGAGACACGGGGACAATATGGAGGTTGTCAGGTGAAGGGCTCTCAAGGAGACGCTGGCCCTGTGTGTGGCTGCACCCAGTCATCTTTCTTGTATTCGCAGTCCCGTGCAGGGAACGTAGGGTTTGAGGCCATCTATGGCTTATCTTATACACATTTTAGGGCAGAACGAATTAAGATTCATATAATTTAAATGTGACCAAAACAGATTTTCTAGTAACTACCACATGTAACGATATTTTCAAATCTGGGTCATTACTTTATCATTGGTACTTTTTATTTTGTTCTTAAGGACTGGAGAGAGAGTGTAGGTACCCGTGGAGACCAGAAGAGGGCATCAGATCCCCTGGAGTTATATACAGATGACTGCTGAACTATCCAATGTGGGTGCTAAAAACTGAACAGTACACATCCTTAAAAACCGAGCCATTGCTCCAGTCTAAGTACTGATATTCAGGAGGAAAACTGTGTTATACAGAACACTTGATTTAGAAATGCTTGCTAATATATCTGTGTTTTTGTGTTTTATTTTAGTATGGACCGGTATTTACCATCTTTGCTATGGGAAACCGAATGACCTTTGTTACTGAAGAAGAAGGAATCAATGTGCTTCTAAAATCTAAACATGTGGACTTCGAATTAGCAGTACAAAACACTCTCTATCACACAGGTAACTGATATTTTTAGACAGATCCTTTGAACTATAGCACTGAAACCTGAGAGCAGTTTTGAGTAAGATTACATACCTCGTCTTCTATCAGGAATATTGAAGGGCAATTGTTTTTTTTTAAAGTAGGGCTAGGAGGGGGAAAAGCACTCATGATAAACTGGGTCATTGAAAAGGAAATTATTGGTAGTCTAATATATTTAGGTTTCATTTAGACTTATGAATGAGTCAGGCTTTCCCCAGTGGTGCATTTTAGAGACTGTTTAGACTCTCAGTGTATTATAGCACCTAAGTGTTGTTAACTACAGCAGAGGGCCTGGAACACAATGTTCCACAGGCTTCAGCTCTTGGCTTGATTGTAGTCTGCTTCCCCAGAGTAGAGTTTCTCTGCTTAAACAACAAGTCATTATTATGGCCTCTCCTGATACTGTCCAAAGGGTCAATGAGGCTGTCTGGGTAGATTTCCCATCTTACAGTCTCCATCTGTCTCTGAGACTGCTTGCTGTTATTGGAGAATGTGTTCCTGGTGTGGCTTTTTCTCCTCAGGTTGCAAATTCTTGTGCATGCACTATGCATCCTCCCCAGAATAGCTGCCCTGGCTTCTTCTTCTTCTTCTTCTTCTTCTTCTTCTTCTTCTTCTTCTTCTTCTTCTTCTTCTTCTTCTTCTTCTTCTTCTTCTTCTTCTTCTTCTTCTTCTTCTTCTTCTTCTTCTTCTTCTCTTCCTCCTCCTCCTCTTCTTCCTCCTCCTCCTCTTTCTCCTTCTCCTCCTCCTTCCCTCTTCCTTCTTCCTCCTCCTCCTCCTTGTCTCAAACATGTCCCTATTTTGCCTGCTGTCTTAGTCAGAATTTCTATTCCTGGACAAAACATCATGACCAAGAAGCAAGCTGGGGAGAAAAGGGTTTATTCAGCTTATACTTCCACATTACTGTCCATCACTAAAGGAAGTCAGGACTGGAACTCAAGCAGGCCAGGAATCAGGAGCTGATGCAGAGGCCATGGAGGGATGTTCCTTACTGGCTTGCTTCCCCTGGCTTGCTCAGCTTGCTTTCTTATAGAACCCAAGACTACCAGCCCTGGGATGGCACCATCCACAGTGGGCCCTCCCCTATTGATCACTAATTGAGAAAATGCCTCACACCTGGATCACATGGAGGCATTTCCTCACCTGAAGTTCCTTTCTCTGTGATAACTCCAGCTTGTGTAAGTTGACACACACACACACACACAAAACAGTCAGTACACCTGCTTTCTCTCCCTCCCTTCTTCCTTCCCTCCCTCTCTCTCTGTCTCTCTTTCTTTCTTCTTTCTTTCTTAAAATCCTTTAATATAGTATTTGGTCATGCATTTCCTGGCATTAAGAAAAAAAATGCACTCACTAATAAGTGGATATTAACCTAGAAAACTGGAATACCCAAAACATAATCCACACATCAAATGAGGTACAAGAAGAAAGGAGGAGTGGTCCCTGGTTCTGGAAAGACTCAGTGAAACAGTATTCGGCAAAACCAGAACGGGGAAGTGGGAAGGGGTGGGTGGGAGGACAGGGGAAGAGAAGGGGGCTTATGGGACTTTCGGGGAATGGGGGGGCTAGAAAAGGGAAATCGTTTGAAATGTAAATAAATTATATCGAATTAAAAAAAAAGAAAAAAAAGAATTAAAAGTAAACAAGAAAAAAAAAAGAAAAGAAAAAAATCTGTCAAAACCTCTGAGTGATTAATAGTGATATTGGCTGAATTCACTGTTCTCTGGTGTTTGTTGGTAAGTGAGTGATGGAGCACCTGATTGACGAATATAAATATTTTGAAGGCTAGTTTTCTTTGTGCTGACATTTCTTCTGTAAAAGATGCTAACTTCTGTGCTAGAGGCATATGGCCATTATCAACACGCTCTCCTAGGTCTCCCCTGTGGCCTCTCACTTTTGATCATTTCCATTGAACAGATAAAATCTGTTACCATTTGTTCTTGAGCCAGCTTCTCATTCCTACCAAACATTCCACCACCGTGATCAGAAAAATCTCATTTTAATTTAACTCATACAAAATATAACCTGAGCATTGCAGAACCATAAAATACAAATTATTTTGAAAGATGCTTCAAAGGCAATCAAATTAGATAGACTAGATAAAGATGTTTTAGAAAATCGCAACAACAAGAATAAAAACCAAAACTCTAGCACCTGCTCTGACCCAACCTAAGGCTGCTATTGTGGAAGGAAGAAGAATATTTCTATTAGGAAGTGTTTTAAGAGTGAGGTCAGGATTATTTTGTTGGATGAAGAGAGCTAGAAGGGAGAAATTTGGGCATATTGGTGTGTGTGTGTGTGTGTGTGTGTGTGTGTGTGTGTGTGTGTAGAAATGAGGGTTTGTGTCAGAGAGAAGTGAATGTGGAGCTTAGGGTAAGTAATAGCATTCAGAGTTCTGAGAATTTTAAGATACTCTGCATTTTCTTTTTAAAATTTATTCCGTCCTATATGACATCCCATTCTGTTTCCCCTCCAATCCCAATCCACTCCTCCTCCATCTTCTCCACCTCCCCCCCCCCCCCAGAAAAAGGCAGGCCTCCCAGGAATATCAACCAAACATGGCAGATTGAGTTGCAGGCACCAGGCACCTCTCCCCACATTAAGGCTGGAGAAGGAAACCCAGTAGAAGGAAAAGCTTCCCCAAAGCAGGCAAGAGTCAGAGACAGCCCCCACTCCCACTGTTGGGAGTTCCACAGGAACACCAAGCTACAGAACTGTAACATATATGCAGAGTCCAGATCAGAACCACACAAGCTCTCTGGTTGCCCATTCACTTTCTGTGAGCCCCCATGAGCCCCAGGTTACTTGATTCTATGGGTTTTCTTGTGGTATCCTAGACACCTCTGGCTCCTACAGTCCTGCCTGCCTCGTCTTCAGCAGGATTCCCCAAGTTCTGCCCAGTGTTTGACTGTGGGTCTATGCATCTGTTTCCATCAGTTGCTGAATGAAGCCTCTCTGTATGCTAGGCACCAGTCTATATCCTGTTATTTCATTGACATTTTAAAATACATTTATTTATTTTATGTTTTTTTTAAATGTATGAGTACTCCACATGTACTACTGCATGTCAAAAGAGAGTATTAGTTCCCTTTATGGTGGTCATGAGCCATGTTGCTGGGAATTGAATTCAGGACCTCTAGAAGGGCAGCCAGTGCTCTCAAGCCCTGAGCCATCTCACCAGCCCTTCCTTTGTTCCGTGGTCATGTTTGTTCAATCCTAGGGCTTTGGGCTATTCATTCTCTGGTCCTCCAGACAATGTCAGGGGTAGGCTCCCTCTTGTGGCATAGGTCTTGAGCTGGACCAGTCATTGGTTGGCCACTCCCATGATCTCTGCACCACTTTTACCCTGGCACATCCTGTAGGTAGGACAAATTGTAGATTGATGGTTTTGATGGTGCCCCAATCCCTCCATCGGAAGTCTTGCCTGGTTACAGGAAATGGCTGGTTCTGGCTCCCTATCCCCCATTATGATGAGTCTTAGCTAAGGTCACCCGTGTAGATCCCAGGGAGTTTCCATTGTGCTGTGTTTCTGCCTTGCCCTAAAATGCCCCCCAATTCCAGTTCTCTCTCCCAGCACTCTTCATCCTTTCCCCGCCTGATCCCTCCTGTTCCAATACCCATCCCCCACCCCCAGTTCACCTTAGATGTACCTTGAATATAGATCTGGAGGAAGAAGGGGCTACAAAGATCAGCCCTCTCACACACTCACAGACAACCTTGCAAACAGATATGTTCTGTGAGGATGCTGCCAATGTCTCTAGCAGAGGCATACAGATTATATGCCAGGAGAGATTGTTTCCTCTTTTGAAAACAGTTCCCTTTGTCTTTAGCATGTATTCCAAAGAATATCTTCTTTGCACTGAATGAAAAGCTGTATGTCTTGTTGAAAGGGAAGATGGGAACTTTCAACATACATCACTTTACTGGACCACTGACTGAAGAATTTCATCATCAACTGGAAGGTTTAGGCGCTTATGGAACAATGGACCTGAATGACTTTATAAGGTAAATAGTGGTTCTGATCTTCAGATAGAAACTTGAAACTAGCATATTGGATTTCAAAATTGACCTGGTGGATTAATGTACTCTAACTAGGCCACTATAGGATTTTTTAAAATTCAATTAAATTCTAATTAATGTGCAGTTACTAGTTGAGCAGTCTCAGTTGATGGTGAGTCAATCAACCAGCAGTCATTTGACACAGCAAACCAAAAATTTCTCCTTAGTGGTTGTAACAGTTATATATTTGCCATGTAGAATTCTTGCTCATAATTGCCACAGATCCACAATTCGCTGCTTATTGTGTTATTAGGACAGGAAGACTCGAGAGGACAGAAGAGACGATGGAGTCAGAAGTGGGTGAGAGGGACCCAGGAGATGTTTGTGAGACTTAAGAAAGAACCCCAGGAAAAGTCAGTGTGGACATCAGGACCTTGGGGGGTTTCTGAGAAAGAAAAGGAAGGGTGTAAGAGACAGGAGAGGTTGGAAGGAGCACTGCAGGGAGTCAGCCATGTTCACAAGCTCCCTGGAGAAGGTGAACATTGGGTATGACATCCACAAGAAACATTTTCTACATACATAGCCATCTCTATATGCACGAAAATTCTTCACTTGTGTAAAAATTCTACGCATGTGTAAATGTTCTCATGTGTCTAAAGGTTATCCACATGTACAGAATGTTTTCACATGTATAAAAAAATCCCTACATGCATAAGCATTTTCTATGTGTATACAAAGTTCTCTATATGCACAAAAATTTCCCCACATGCATGTCAAGTCTCCATGTGAAAACTGAATTACTAAAGCCCTTTCTTACCCAAGGATTCTAAGGTAGAGAGAAAGTAGAATCCCAGGATTCTAAAGGTAGAGAGAATGAACTGAAAGGAGGATATATGCTCTCAAAGTCCTGCCCCGCAGTGATTCACTTCCTGCAGCAAGACTCCACCTCCTAAAAATTCCATTACCTTCCTAAATAGTGGCACTAGTGAGACCAAGGCTTCAAGTACAGAAGCCTATAGGGGACATTTCTCATTTCTTTCATGCCAGGACCAATAACATCAACAGATATTTCAGTAGGCAATAGTATGAATATGCAGAATTTTGTGAGAATTAGGTAATTAATGATTACCCTTTTTTGCTAGTGTATTTACTGATATACCCAAAGACAGTGGTATCCTAGTTGATGCTATTTTCTAAATACATTCCTACTAAATTTCATCCATCCAGTCTATTTATGTTTTTTGTTGTTGTTGTTTTGTATTTGTCTGGACCTAAGATGCTTTTTTAGAATGGATTTTTAAGTCTTTGGGCCTGGAGAGAGGGCTCGTGAATGAAGAGCACACATGTTCTCCCTGAGGATCCAGGTTTGGTTCCCAGTACCTAGATTACACAGCTCACAGTTGCCTATAACTCTAGTGCCAAAGGGATCCAGCCTACCTGATCTTCTGAGGCCCCCCACATTCACATGTACATATTCTATATGCTCAACTAGGAAGTGCCCATTAATTAGAATCTAAATAAGGTTTTTGTTTTTTTTTTTTGTTGTTTTGTTTTTTAAAGAGAGGGTTTTTAACTCTTCAGATAAACACTGTCAGGTTTTCGTCATCCCTGAAGCACAGCCTGACGTTCACCAGAAACTGTGAAAACCTGAGAATACATGTCACATGACCCCCTGCTCAACTGTCATTTTAAGAGAATGATGCTTTTGTATCTAGATCAGTGTTCTCATTCTTCCTAATGGTGTGGCCCTTTAACACAGTTCCTTGTGTTGTGGTGACCCCCAGCCATGAAATTACCTTGTTGCTACTTCATAACTGTAATTTTTCTACTGTTGTGAATCGTAATGCAAATAGGATATTTGAACTCCCAAACGGGTTGAGACCCACAGGGTTGGGAACCACTGGTCCTAGAGCTTTTCCTATTGGCTGCTGGGTTGACTTCCCGAGTGTTCCTGTCTTTGCAGGCATCTACTTTATCCAGCCACGCTCAATACTCTCTTTATGAAAGGGTTGTTTCTTGCAGACAAGAGGAACGCCAAGGAATTCTACCAGCATTTTAAAACCTATGATGAGGGCTTTGAGTATGGCTCCCAGCTGCCGGGATGGCTTCTGAGGTAGGGTGCCCTTCTGTGATTGCTTCTTTTCAGCAACTTATTCTGTTCTCACCCTTTCTGCTATGTGTACGCTCAGATGTGCCCGCCTTCGAGCATGAGTGTGGAGGCCAGAGGAGGGTATCAGCTGTCCTGCTTCGTCATCCTTGACACTAGGTTTTTGAGACAGTGCCACTCACCAAACCTAGAATTCACTATTTTGGCTAGACTGGCATTTCCCATCTCTGCATGGAAACGCGTGCTGCCATGTTGGTTTTTCCGTCATGCTGGGGTTTTGAACCCAGGTCCTTAAGCTTGCACACCGAGTCTTTTACTTTCTGAGCTACCTTTCTAGCTTTCATTTCTCTTATTTATTTTCTACTTTAATTTTATTTTAATGTAAGTATGTGTACGTATGATATATGTGTGTGTGGGATATACTGTACTTGGTGTAGTGCATATGTGCAGGCCAGTGGCAGCGTGGTGGTGGTGAGGGTTGTTGGGTTTTGGGGCTTGCCTCCCAGCTTATTTTCGACAGCATCTAAACATCTCAGCGCAATTCAGGTTAGTTGACCAAGCATCTAGGGATTCTGTCATGTCCACCTCCCATCCTCTCTGCAGAAAGGCAGGGATTACACATGGATGCTACCAGACATCCAGGTTCTTACAGGTTCTGGAGAATCAGACTCCTCTGCTCCTCTTTACTATGTGGCAGATACGTTATCCACCAGTTCCTAGTCCCAGTCATATTTCTTTCTCTTAAGTAGAATAACATCAGCTGAGGAGGCAAGAGGCTGTTTCTGTGACTTCATTTTTGTAATGGTGTTGGGAGGAGGTGTAGTGTTCTCACTACATAGCCCGAGCTGCCCCCCAGAAGTCATGGGCCCAGCTTCCTGGGTGCTGGCTTTGCAGGAGCGCACTGTCTCACCAGACTCTATAGCCTGCTTATTTTAGTGAGCATGTGTGAACTGAAGGAGGAACAAGAAGATATATACTTCTTTCTCTCACTCTACTTACTTTCTTTCCTCCCTCCTGCCTCTTCCCTCTCCCTTCCTTCCTGAAAATATGTGTGTGTGAGAGAGAGAGACAGAGAGAGATAGAGACACACAGAGCCAGAGACACAGAGAGATAGAGACACACAGAGAGACATACATAGAGAGACAGAGATAGAGAGAAGATGACATGAGAAATGCACCTGAGGCCTTTTTAGTGGACAGTGTTATCTTAGGGTTTCTATTCCTGCACAAACATCCTGACCAAGAAGCAAGCTGGGGAGGAAAGGGTTTATTGAGCTTACATTCCCACATTGTTCTTCATCACCAAAGGAAGTCAGGACTGGAACTCAAGCAGGTCAGGAAGCAGGAGCTGATGCAGAGGCCATGGAGGGATGTTTCTTACTGGCTTGCTTCCCCTGGCTTGCTCAGCTTGCTCTCTTATAGAACCCAAGACTACCTGCCTAGGGATGGTACCACCCACAGTGGGCCCTCCCCCTTGATCGCTAAGAAAATGCCTCACAGCTGGATCTCATGGAGGCATTTCCTCAAGGGAGGCTCCTTTCTCTGTGCTAATTCCAGCCTGTGTCAAGTTGACACACAAAACCAGCCAGTACAAGTGTGCACCATTATTTGCTTGACTCTACCTGACTCCATGCTGAATCAGCTCCCTCTGTAATATCTTATTAGGCATGATCAAATGCATCTGGTACCACTGGCTCGTATAAATATTTGTCACATGCTGTGAAAAATAACTGCATTTAAAAAAATTATTTGGTAATTGCTGTATATCTTATCCTGTTTGGATAGTCAAAGTTGACATGGACAGGTAACTTATAAGCAATAAAAAATTATTTTCCGTAGTGATGGAAGCTGTGATGTCCAATCTGGGGTTAACAGCAGGTGTTCTCTGGGGAGACTTGATTTTTCTTGGTGGCAGGCCATCTTCTGACTGTGCCTTGAGGGTAGGAGAGGCAATCAAGTGTTTTCCAGTGTTTTATAAGGGCACTAATCCCATTGAAAAGGGATTCACTCTATCATGAAATCACTGTGCTCCCTGTTCCCTGATAGCATCAACCAACTATTGAGCATTTCAGCATTCGATTTTTCAGAGAACCCAGATCACCTGCAGGGTGTGATGGTAATAACGAGAAAAGAGGAAAACGATGACTTGACTCAGCTTGGCCAGCATCTGACCTCTGTGCTGGACCTTCACCCTGTCGCTCTTGGGGCAGGCACGTTGAACATGAACCAAGCAATTGGTGAGCTATTTTCTCCTTTAACAGAAGTCTACTAGGAAGTCCAGTAGCTACTCACAAAGCCAGTGAAATGTGTTGTCTTGCCCCTCAGTTTTATCCATGGTCTCATAATTCAGGAGTGGGCATCTTTGGAAATTCTAACTGGAGGCCAAGAAGAAATTTGAGGAAATTATTCTACTCTCAGACACCTTCTGTCCTTTTATGTGCTGGATGGTCACCCTAAACACTTGCAAGTCACTGCTTATATGTTTTTGTTTTTGTTTTTTTTTTTTTTTGTTTGCTTATGCAGAGACTGGTCAAAATCCAAAAGATGGCTCCTGGAGCTGTTTGAGAAAAATATTAAAGACATAAAAGCTCATGGATCTTCAGGTCGTTCTGAAGTAAGTATCCTCTTCCTTCACTAAGATATATGTGGTAAACGTGGGTATAAACATTGATTATTACAAAACCATTTTTCTTAGGAAATGTGTGGGATTGGATATAACTTTGGTACCAAGTGATACACCGGGCATGCTTACATACATTGTTTAAATATCACCTCACAACATGAAGGCATTATATTGTATAGGATACAATACAATGCTACAAACAATGACAAAAACAACAAATCGAAAGCTGGGGATTTTTTAATTTAGTCTCACAGTTGGCTGTGTCAAAGGACACATTTACAATTGAATGGTCTTGTTGCTTTACAGTGTAATTCTTGAGTTAGACAACTCCTTCATCCCATACACCAATGAAATATTCTCATAGGCTAAGCAGAACAGGTTGGTTTTATAGAACAGAGCCAGAGAAATATACAACTCAGAAGCAAACAAAAACAAACAACTTTTAAGACTGAGGACAGTCATCAGAGCAATAACTGACTGGTTAAAACTGGATTATTCTGGTTATCTAAGGAGGTACAAGCACATTGGGTGCAGCTTCCCTGTCACTACTCTCGGCCTGTTAGGGCAACAGCCATCTTTCACTCTCCTCCTGATTTTGAAGAAGGTCATATAGCAACTTAAGCTTGAAATGAGTCTTTGATTTGATATGAGGCTTTGGTTTGAACAACTCCATATTGATTTTTTAAATTGTTTATTGGTTTCACTTTATTTTTGAGACAGGGTATATTACTATGGTGACTGTGTATCCAAGATATAGTCCATAAAGGATTTCTGATCCTCCTTCCTCAGCCTCCTGAGTACTGGGACTGTAGGATTGGGCCACCATGCTTGAGTTTTAGTCTTGTCTACTGGAATAAAAACAGTGGGTTCCTGTGGTGCTTTGGATAGATTTGGCTTCCCATAGACTCAATGTGTGTGAATGCTTGACCCATAGGAGTGGCTCTATTAGGAGGTCTGGCCTTGTTGGAGTAGGTGTGGCCTTGTTGGAGGGAGTTCATCACTGTGGAGGTAGGCTTTGAGGCCTCCTATGCTCAAGCTAGGCCTAGTGGTTTAGCAGTCTTCTGCTGCTGCCTGTAGATCAAGGTGTAGAACTCTCAGTTCCTTCTCAGCACCATGTCTGCCTGCATGCTGCCACAATTCCTGCCACGATAATAATGGAATTGAACGTGTAAGCCGTCCACACTTCAACATTTTCCTTTATAAGAGCTGCTGTGGTCATGGTATCTCTTCACAGCAATAAAACCCTCACTAAGGCAGCTCCTATACTGTGTGTCAACACCTGTGTGGATGGTGAGACATAGGCATGAACAAACCAGGGAAGGGTAATGAAGCTCTATAAAATAGGCTCTGTTCCTGACTCCACTTACACAAGTCTCTATGAATGCAAGGAGCTGATCCCATCCACGTGAGTGACTTATAGCATGAGGCAGGAGGAGTGGTCCCTGTGGGTTATTCAGGATCCATGATTCTCCCAGTGTGGTTCACAGTCTACCTGCATCACTTGGGGACTATACACACACTGGGGTGGAGTCCAGTGGCCCGGGTCTGCAGCTTTCCAGATAACCCTTATGCTTGCTGTTGTGAGGTTGTTTACCCTGGCTGTGGTTAGAGTCACTTCTCAGAACTGTTTTTAAAAAGTCACATCTGAGTACTGGGCCCTTTGCCCTCAGAGCCTGGGTTCCATTTGGTCTGGGTTGCTAGGTTTCTGATTCAGTCAAGTACTATGTTGAATAAATACAGAGAGTGTGGACAGCCTTATCTTGTCCCTGGTTTTAGTAGAATTGGTTTGAGTTTCTCACTATTTAATTTGAGGTTGGCTATAGGCTTGCTGCATCTTTATTATGTTTAGGTATGTCCCTTGTCAAAATGGGGATGAGAGTACTATTTAATCTGTGTAATAAAATTGGGTATGGAGTCCAATACTTATAATGCCACACTGGTGGAGAGAGGCAGTCCCTAGAGCTCACTGCTCATACAAACTAGGTTAATCTTCTACCTGCAGGCCAGTGCAAGACTCTTTAAATTTTCTTTAAAAAAAAGGGCAGAAGATGACTCCTGATGAGTGACAACACATGCTGCTATCTTCTGACATCCACATACATCCACATACTTGTGTGTGCAAACCCATGCCTATAGATGCACCTGCACACCTGTATGTTGACTTGCAGAGAATACATAGTCATTTAAAAACTGAGCCTAATATATCTGAAGTCCCAGATACTCAGAAGGCTGGGGCAGGAGGATGGCAGATTCAAGGCTTTCCTGGACAATGTAGTGAGAGACCGTATATTAGTTAGGGTTTTACTGCTGTGAACAGACACCGTGACCAAGACAAGTCTTATAAAAGGACAGCATTTAATTGGGGGAGGTTCAGTCCATCATCAAGGTGGGAGTATGGTATGGTAGCATCTGGGCAGACCTGGTGCAGGCAGAACTGAGAGTTCTACATCTTCATTTGAAGTCTGCTAGTGGAAGACTCACTTCCTGGCAATTCAGATGAGGGTCTTAAGCCCACACCCACTGTGACACACCTACTCCAACAAGGCCACACTTACTCCAACAGGGCCGCTCTTCCTAATAGTGCCACTTCTTGGGCCAAGCATATTCAAACCATCATAGTCTCAAAATAAAAAGAGAAGGCTGTGGTTGTGGTCAATGATAGAATGATTTTCCAGCATGCGAAGGCTATGGTTCTAATCTCTAGAACTGAAAAACCAACAAACACCCCCAAACAAAACAAGACACTTAAAATATTTCAGCATTTAAAAATGACACAGAAAGCTTATGATCTTAATTACATATCAAGTGTCACTAACAGGGCTACTTAACTTTAGAGAGGAAGATGGCCTCAGGAAAAAGAAATGTGTAAATGATTTGTGGTTGTGAAGGTCACTTTTAATTTTCAAAGTGACATAATCTCAAATCACCTGGAAAGAGTGCCTTAATGAATGAAGGATTGTATGGTGGGTGTCTCCCGGGGATTGTTTTGCGTGCACAGAGGATCCTGGATTGTATTATAGTGGAGAGAGCCAGCTGAGTACTAGCCTATATGCATTCATTGTGCTTTATATTTGGCTATGTATATGACTAGCTGTTTATTACTGCCTTGATTTGCCCAAAGTGATGGTCCACAATCTGGAATTATGAGCTAAAATAGTTCTTTTCTTCCCTAAATTGCTTTTGATTTTTTTTAAATCCCAGCTACAGGAAATGAAACCAACATAAATGTCTTTCTCCTTGTCCTTGAATTCTTTCTGTTGCTGTGATAAACATCACGACCAAAGGAACTTAGTTTTATTTCATCTTATACTTCCAGGTCATGATCTATCATTGAGGGAAGTCAGGGAAAGAACTCAAGGCAGGACACTGGAGGCAGGGACCACTGAATAACTGTGCTTGCTGAAGGTTTGAGTTTTTCACAGGCATAAGTTTCATTCTCAGTGAGCTGGGTCCTCCTATAGCAATGAACATAGTCAAGGTATAGACATTTGAAATGGCTAGATGTGATAGTAGCAGAAAGTGAAATCCATAATGAAAACGACCAGTTCTGACATTCCGTTATTAAGGACTCGATAACACACCAGCTAATATTCAGAACTCGGTTACTATGTGTCAGGCATAGGTGCCTATCTCACAAAGCCGTTTCTTATAACAACTTTAATGCCAAGAAGATGGACTGGTGGAGCTAACCAAGTGGGCAAACTTATGGGCCGCATTAACAGCAAGTGACAGAAGCGGCTCCATTTTGATCCTGCCTGTGCGTGCATTTCTTTCACACTGACTTTACTGTGCTTGTATCCTCTTGTGAATGCTGAATGTGAGCAGCAGTAGCTGCTTCTCAGAGCCATGGCTGACATACAAATGAGCTAAACACCTGGAGAGACCTTAAAACTGTGCTGTTTCCAGGCAAGCAGGGGACAGGCCAGAGCTCCCATATTGTTTTCCTATCACCTGCACTGAGTAAATAAAGATTAAAAGCACATCCCATGCCCACGTTTCTGCCTTCTTGTGGAGGAACAACTGTGGGCAAAAGCAAATTAGAGAAATCTCTGAATAAAATCAGGTCATAGGATTTCTGCAACCACCTGGGAACCACCAGAGTAGGGGGGCTCTGTTCTGCTCTGAGTTGGTTCCATTTAAGTCAAAACGTATCTGTTCATTTGCCTTTCTAGGAAGTTGAACCTAGGTCCTACAAATGTTAGGTATATCCTCTGCTTCTGAGATATATCCCTAGTTCTCCTTTTCACTTTTTAGTTTGAGAAAGAAGTTCACTAAGTTTCACTTGAACTCACATTGTAGCCCAAATTTGAACTTGAAATCTTCCTGCCCTGCTCTTCCAGGTCTCTTGGTTATAGCCCTGCACCACCAGGACTGGCTGCTTAATTTTCCTATGAGCAGAGATTGGCTTGCTTTGGAAGGGTAATATTTAGGTTGAGTCTGTCGTCCTTCTAGTGGAGTGCTTACCTGGTATGCAAGAAGACCCAGTTTCAATCTCTACTATTACATCATCATTACCATCATCATCATCTTCACCATGATAACAGCTAGGTGTGGTGGCATATAATCCTTAATTCTGGCTTTTGAAGGTAGAAGCAGAAAGATCTCTGTGGGTTCAAGGCTAAACTAGACCACATAGTGAATTCCAGGTCAGCCAGGGCTACCTAGTGAGACCTTGCCTCAAAAAACAAACATGGTATTTTTGAAAATACAAACTTCACAACTAACCAAGCCATTCTGGGATTGGAGGAACTATGTTGGGGCTAAGGGTGTAGCTCAGTTAGGACAGTGCTGGTCTAGCATGCCAAAGGCCTGGTTCATCCTGAATGATGTTGCATGGTGTTACACTCCTGTAATCTCAGCACCAAGGAGCAAGAGGCAGAAGGATCAGGAACTCAAGGTTACTGTCAGCTACAGAGAAGGTTAATTTTCTCTCAAGTACTTTATTGGCAGCTGTACTAACTAATTGTCAAATTTTGTATGATTTAAGAACCATATCATGGACATCTTAATGATGAGGAAATCCAGTCAGTGGGATAGTGAAGTGATTCATTCATTCATTCATTCAAGATAATTCATTTCTTTACTAGTGAAGCCAAAAGGCAGAAATACAGCTAAGCTCTGCTGGAGATTGTGTTTCCCATTGCCTTGATACTACCTGTTGTGCACATACATGCCTTAGAAAGCAGACACGGTATGTCTCGGATTAAAAACAACTGAATGATTCCAGGGTGGTGGCTCAGTCTAGGCAAAATGTTTAACAAGCAAGTTTGAGGATCTGAATTTGGGATTCTCAAAATATACATTAAAAAAATCTGTGATTAGACACATGCTAGTATCCCTAACACTGGATGGAGGTTGGTAGATTCCGAAATCTCAGTGGCCAGAGTAGCAGGACTAAGGTGCTTCAGGCTCAGTGAGAGACTCTGTCTCAAAGACAAACGTGGTACATGATGGAGGAAAGACACTCAGTGTTGACCTCTGACCTCCATGTGCGCATGTGCTTGCACACATATCCACACTAACAAGTGTGTAGAGCACCTACAGAGGAAAAATAATAAAATGGTTGGTTTGTGGACATCAGTCTTCGTCACACAGCTGTGGTCTAACCATAGTCATTTCCCTCCCAGACCGTCTTGCAGGCCTTGTTGGAAACGGTGGAGACGGAAGCACATCAATACAGTTCAAATTGTAGTCTGCTCATGCTTTGGGCTGCTCTGGCCAATGCTACTCCTGTAAGTACCTGGGGGACAACGAGGCTCGCTTTCATCTGTTTAGCTTTTGTATTTTGCTGCTGTTGTTGTTGTTGTTGTTGTTGTTGTTGTTTTGCATTATTTTCTTCACTCACTTTGGGGAACTAAAAGATGATGGTGGGTTGGGATGTAAATAAGTTCTTTTTTTTTAAAGTGAATGCTTGATAGAGTATGTCTGGGTGGTTCAGTGGGTGGAATGCTTGCCTCATGAACTACAGGAGCAGAGTCCATGGATCCTGGTAGGTGTGGCAGGCTGCCTATAATCCCAGTGCTTGAGAGGTTGAGACCTGAGATCCCTGGGACAAGCTGGCCAGCTAAGCAAGCCTACTTAGTGAACTGTGGGTTCAGTGCAAAACCCTGTCTCAGTGAGGGAGGCATCTGACATTAACCCCTGGCTTCTATAGATAAGAGAATCCATGTACACACATGTCTGCACACATGTACACACAGACACACATGCAAACACACAAGGCATGCACACATGCATATACACAGCATGTCTTACACTCACATATACATATCAAACCCCCCCAGACCCCCAAAACCCACCCCCACATATGAAGGGGGCAAAGTGTATATCCAGAGAGATTTCTTACCCCTGGCATGCAACTAGCCCAAGGAAAACTTGCCCTTTGTGGTCCTCTGTGTATTGACTCTCTTAGGCTGTATGCTCTGTGCTGTGCGGTTGGACAAAGATTAGCACCAACGTGAGAATACACCAATTGATGGTTTCCTGTGGAATTGCTCATCTCCAGCCACAGTGGGAGCTATGGAATATCTCCATGTCTACATTTCCTTTGCAGGAAAAGGGGAGAGAAGGGGGAAAGGAGGGAGAGGATGTGAATATGTACGTAGAACTCCTGATGTGGTCGAAGGCATGGGTTGTTCACTTGACAACACAGTCTCTGTGAGCATCAAAGAAGATGCTCAAAAGATGCACTAGTTAGTGTCCATTGAGTATCAGCTCTTCCTCTCCTCCTGAGTACCAATACTGTTTGCATTCCTTGGCTCCTTGGTTCTACAAGCTTCTCTATGAAGGGGGCTTGTGGCATTGAAATTCACTCCTCATCTAAAAATAACAGGGGCCTATAAAAACATTTATTTTTATGTACTTGTTCTAATTGACTAATTAATTTAGTCTTTGTTTTGAGTTACAAAGTCTTGCCATGTAGCCCAAGGCTGCCCTTGAATTTGCAATCTCAAGGGCTGAGATTATATATAGGAGACACCATGTTGGGCAACCATTTCCAATAATTATTTTTCTTTTACTAAGTGGTCAAAATAATGGGGTTTCTTAGGACACCTTTATCCATGTATACCATTGAACATGGCTTGTGGTCACCCTGATTATTCCCTCTGGATCCCATTTCTACTTATTTTCATCCTTCTTCCTAACAGTTTCCCATCTGCATCTCTCTCAGTCTCTGTCTCTCTGTCTCTCTGTTTATCTCTCTCTGTCTCTGTCTCTCTCTCTCTGTCTCTCTCTGTCTCTCTCTCTCTCTCTCTCTCTCTGGCTTACTTTCTGTGTTTTTTTAAAGCTACTATGAACAAGGTTAAAACTAGATCCATCTGTGATTCTCTGCTTTGTCTGTTCTGATTCCTTATGTTGGCTGTAATGTAAGAATGGCTGCATGTGTATTTGTGTTTGAAGAAATAGGAACACTCAGCCCATCTCTGATAAGTTTGGTCATCCCGTCCCCTTTTCTTTAACAACTAGAAATGAAACCAATGTGTAAGTATTACATATTTCTTCTTCCTGTTTCTGAAGGGAAATTCTAGGTCCCAATAACTCTACTTCTTTTAACCCATTGTAAAGAACAGAGGCAGATATTCTCACACTGTGACTCAAAGATGTACCACCCCTGAGAATATATATATTTCATCAGTGCCAATCGTGTGACAGGCCCATGCTTCCCCCTACTCTGCCTGCTCTGATATTCCTCTCTGACTCTTCTCAACTAACTGAGCTATATCAAAACTAAAGAGCAACTTCCTAAACATGCACACAACAGCTACAGTCAGAGGATTAGTTCTCAGGATCTCACAAGAAAGGTCCCTCTGAAGAAAGCCACACAAAGCACTATTGATTGGACACAGAGGTCTGTCCTTTGAGATTGGACCTGGCACTGGTCTGAAAGGATGTGTCTGATGATGACTGGAAGTTTCATCTTGTTGGACCTTCCTTGTTGGCACCTCCCAGAGGCAGTCTCAGAGACCTTGAGAAGGCCTTTGCATCAGATCTGAAGCCAGTTCCCATAGCTGGTGAGAGTGGTTCACATAGTCCTTTAACCTTTCCCAGCCTGCGTCTGTGTCCTCATCTGAACTGCCTCCAAAGATGGTTGGGAGGATTTACTGGAAATAATAAAAAGTGCTTAACAACATTGGTGCTCATTAAATAATAAATTGTTTTACATAAAAATACCACCCTCATTGACATCACAGGCTTCTTT
Organism: Apodemus sylvaticus; assembly: GCF_947179515.1. NCBI lineage: Eukaryota > Metazoa > Chordata > Mammalia > Rodentia > Muridae > Apodemus > Apodemus sylvaticus. The sequence continues at coordinate 83,756,626 of NC_067480.1, read as the reverse complement.
CAATGGCCCATTAATAATGAATACAGATTGCCATGATTCCAAATGCTTGACCCCTGTCTTAGGTGTCATAGTTAGGGTTTCCATTGCTGTGAGAGATACCATGACCAAAGCAACTCTTATGAAGGACAGCACTTAATTGGGGCTGGCTTACAGGTTCATAGGGTCAGTCCATTATCATTGTGACAGGAAAAGCGGTGGCATCTAGGCAGGTATGGCACTGGAAGAGCTGAGACTTCTACATCTTCATCCAAAGGAAGCCAGGATCAGACTGTCCTCAGGAGGAGGGTATCAAAGCCTATCCCCACAGTGACACACTTCTTGCAACAAGGCTACACCTCCTAACAGAGCCACTCCCTGGGCCAAGCACTTTCAGATCACTTCAGTAGGATTTTATTGCTGTGAAGAGACACCAGGGACAAGGCAACTCCTATCAAGGAAAACAGTTATCTGGGGCTGGCTTATAGTTCAGAGGTTTAGTCCATTATCATCATGGCAGTGTGTAGGCCAGCATGGTGCTGGGGAAAGGAGCTGAGAGTTCTACATCTGGGTCAGTAGAGAGCAGGAAGAGATATATGTTATACATGCTCCAACAAGGCCACACCTCTTAAGAGTTGCTATTCCCTATGAGCTTATGGAGGTCATTTTCTTCCAAACTACCATATTCCACACCCTGGTCCCCATAGGTTTGTAGTCATATCAAAATGCACAAATGCATCAAGTTCAACTTTAAACATCCCCATATTAGTTTCAACCTTATAAAAGTTCAAAGTCTCTTCGTAGACCCATGACAATCTTTTACCTGTAATCTGCCGTGAAATCAAAATGAAAAGCAGATCAAATACTTTCAACAGTGGCACAAGATATATATTACTATTTCAGAAGGAAAGAAAGGAATCATAGTGAGGAAATACCAGACGACTGCAAACCAACTGGGCAAATTCCTAACTCTCATTTCATGTCTGATGTCAAAGAGCTCTTCAAATCCAACTCCTTTTCACTTTGTTGACTGCTACACACCTTTCTCTCTTGGGCTGGTTCCACTCTTTGGTAGCAGCTTTCTTCAGCAGGTATCCCATGACTGGCATCTCCAACATGTTGGGGTCTTCAGGGCAATCCAGGCTTCATCTTCACAGCTTCACACACTGACCTGTCTAGGACTTCAGACAAGGATACCTTGAAACACACCTGGCCTCAGTGGCTTTTCTTACTCATGGAGGGAGATTACACAACTTATTTCTTCTATCTGTGATTCTAAAGTCAAAACCATGTGGGCAAAGCTGCCAAGTTTTGATGCTTGGTGGGATTAAAACATGGTCTCCTTGTTCAATTATGTCTTTACTAGTTTTCTGTTTTCAGTGGGTTCCTTTATTGCCCAAGCTTGGATGTCCTGAAACTTGATCTGTCATTGAGGCTGGCTTCAGACTCAAAGATCTACCTTCCTCTGCCCCAGAGAGTGCCAGGATTAAAGGCACAAACCACCATATTTGGACCTACACTTTCTTTAATTCCCTTTCACAAATTGGAAGCTTAGCTGGGTGGGATCCTGCCCTGAGGTCACCACTCCCTTTATTCCATTTAATGTCTTTAATCTGTCTACCTCCTTGACCACGTGATTTAGCCCTATCCCATTTTTGGTACCTCTTACTCCTTGAATTATACATTTTGCATTTTTCCTGGTTTCCCTTGCTCCTTTTCATTACAGAACTTCATAAGAATGAGACATAATAACCCCATGTCAGAGTCTATACTAGGCTGTTTTGAGATTTCCTCTACTAAAGCAATTAACCCCAAACTCTTCCAATTTAGCCCCAGGAAGATTTTTGTTTGTTTGTTTGTTTTTGGAACAAGGGCAGAAAGCAACCACACTTTCCACCAAAATATTCCAAGAACTGTCTCCAGGCCACATACAAATGTTCTTCTCTGAAACATCACGAGCCAAGGCCTCACAGTTCAACTCATCCTCCACACCACTGTCTTCCATGCTCCTAATAGGATGGTCAGTTAAAGTGTTCAATTAAATTTCGAATCCCAAAGTCTATATTTCTCCCAACAAAAGCATGGTCAGGCCTATCACAGTAATACCCCACTCCTGGTATCAACTTCTGTCTTGGATTTTATTGCTGTGAAGAGACACCATGACCATGACAACTCTTATGATGGAAAAGATTTAATTGAGGCTGACTTATAGTTCAGAGGTCTAGTCCATTGTCATAATGGTGGGAAGCATGATGGCATATAGGCAGACATGGTGCTGGGGAAGGAGCTGGGAGTGCTACATATGGATCAGTAGGCGGCAGGAAGGGAAGAGTGCCACACTGGGCCTGGCTCAAACATCTGAGACGTTAATGCCCACCCCAGTGACACACTTCCTCCAACAGCACTACACCTGCCCCAACAAAGTCACACCTCCCGATAGTGCCATTCCCCATGATCCACCATAATCCATCAATGGCCAGGAGGGGTGTGGCTCTATTATCTTAGCTTTTAGCATCATCCACTGCTAAAGAAGCCCTAAGAGCTGTAAGTGGTGGGCATTTCATTTCCTGGGCCCAGGTGGGATCAGTATTTCTTCTCTCTTTCCTTGAAGCATGGGACTCATAGCCTGTTTTTTTTTTTTTTTCAAATTTCCAAAGTTATAGTCATGTGACTTATATACTCAAGTTCTGATCAAATCAAGATGATGATCCAATGGTAATAAAGACAACACAACTCAGAGCAATACCAAGCAGAAATCTTATTAAGACAGACAAGACACAAAATGTACATAAATCTAAAATCTAAACCTCTATTTGTTCTGATGATGCTTCCAAAATAGGATTGCTAAGTTAAAGAAGTTTTATATTTTAATTTACTCCAGTGATTAGCTCAATTACGCAGGGCATTAACCCTATGTTGCACACGTTGGGTTCCTGGTTTTGTTACCTAGCATCTGTCAGGCTGTCTGCCATTTGGGTTTCAGAAGAACATGAACAGTATATTACAGCTCCTTTATTGCTTACACTTTTAAAACCAACATGTTTTTCACAGGATCGGTAGTGTTTGTCTGGGTGCCTCAGTTGTAACTTGTTGTGTAATAACTGTATCTTATGGCTTCTGTAAGCAGTTAGTTGCTATTCAAAAACATATTTTTGTGATTTGAAGATGCGGAGTAAAAACACTAAATGACAATTTGAAAAAGGTATATTGTTCCAAATTCTGACTGGCAGCCCGTTCTTAAGATGGGATTGCTACCAGCCCACCAGAAGGCTTTGTTGTGGCCTAGGTATGTTTGACAGACCATCTCAAGGTGTTGGACATACTTTCTGAGTTTATCTCGATGGAAAGGCCATTTCCTAAGTGTAAGATGTTCCTGGCTAGAAAATGAACTTTCTAGAACATTTCCCAATAAAAAGCCAGCAACACCAAAGTTGACTTTGGTCATTTTTATCTGCTACGTCTCTGAAATTCTAACTCTGCTCAGCGGCCATTGTGACCCTCATTCTTCTCAGACTTAATGGCATGATGGACCATACGTGATTGACGGAAGATTATCTGGAATGTCATAGAGATTTGTCCTTCATTTGTTTCAGAACATGATCTAGGATAGCCATCCCTTTGAATTTTAAATGAGTTCATTTCTTAAGTATATAACAAGCCAAAGCAAAAGAATAAATAGCAGATGATGAATAGAGGATGGGTGGATGGATGGATAGATGGATGGATGGATGGATAGATTCATAGAAAAACATCAAATCAGGCAGTACGAAACACCCAGCAGAAATCAACTGGGAAGCATTTTAAGACATCTGATGCCAGTTCCCCCCAGAAAGAGTTTCAAGCAGAGCAGTGTTCTCTCAGGTGAGAAGGCTCCAAGTGAAAGAACATAGAGAGGGCATCATCAACCTAGGTGCTCACAACACCTCTCAGAAACCAACCGAGTCCCCAACTGAACTTGCTCTCCATGGCTACGCTTGCCACGGCTCTACTGCCCTCTTCTCTTTCCTGCTGAATAAACTTTTACATTATGGTATAAATTGCAGTCGCACCTGTTAGAAATGGTTTGCCTTCCTGCTATTCCCGAGGGCACAGTGCTGCCTTGAACTATTTTGCTGTCTGTTGTCTTTCTTCCCTGTCACAGAGTGAGAGGCCCTATTCCTCACATGTGGGGGCTGGGAACACTGATGACATTAACACACTAGGGTCTGAGGTAGGAGGACCAACCCCACTTCCAGGGCTATTCAGGGAGCTTAAACAGCATGGAGCAATTAATTCATATAGAGTGCTTCCAAGGCTGCCTTAGCACCCATCACCCCTCGGATGCTGTTGAAGAAATGCACAACTTATCTCCTAGGACGCAGCCAGCCACAGAGCCTCCTTCCCCATCTCTTCTCCGTTTTGTTCTTAACTCCCCTACAAGTGACTTTGTGTAGGTGCTCTGTCTTTTAGTGGCCAGCGGGCTCTCCTTTCTGCACTGTGACAATGGACTTGGCCCTTTTGACATGATATTATTACTCTACTGGGAAGTAGTTTTGCAATCCTTTCCCAAAGGTGTCAATGACTTTAGGGCCACTTTTACTTTTTCATTCAGTATCGCATGGAAACATTTTTATTAGTTCTTTACTGTTGTGTGTAATTTTATAACCTCACTTGCTCTTTCAAGAGCTCTGCCCGAACTCTCTCATCCTCTCAAAGCTAGCTCTGGCAAGCTGCCAGTGATCATGCCAGCCTCACTCAGCTCTGCCAAACCACCACCAGTTCACGCTTTTCCTATGAACGCTGGGAGCTTCGATTGCTCTACATTGACCAACCACCCGGTGGCTAGCTCCACCCATCCTCTAAGGCCAGTCCCAGGCTGGCCTTGAACTCATGATCCTTTTGCTTCAGTTTTCCAAGTAGAGTGTAGGATTATAGGCCTGTGCTGCCTTGCCCAGCACTTTTCTTATTTTTTAAGAAGGAAAGAAATCACTTCTTTTCCTTTTGGCTAAGGTGAAGTGTGTTACCTTTTCTCCTTAGTTTAATATCAGATACATCCTCTATTAGAGGACAACATACTAAATGGACTTTTGGAGCTTGATAGAATGAAAGGTTTCTCTGGCAACTCTGGGGACCTCCCTCCCCCCTTGGGGGAACTTCTGAAAGAAAGAAGTACTTCTTTTCCCTTAACTGTTGTAGGGGGAGGCAAAGTCTCATGTAGCCACCTAGCCCAGGCTGGCCCCACAATGGCTATGTCAGGAAGGATGGCCTTGGACTCCTTACCCCTTGCCTCTACATCCAGACGCTGAGATTACCATCCTGTACCATTATATGAAAACCACACTGTTTTGTCTTGGTTTATTTGTTTTACTTTATGTCTGAGTGTTTTACCTGCACCTGTGCGTTCTATGTGTATACCTTGTGCCTGCAGCGGTCAGCTGATATCATGTTCCCCCTGATAGGGTTCGCCATAAAAATAAATGGGTTTTATGGTTCTCAAAACCAATCAGACACACGGGACTCTGAGCCCTCCTTGTGTTGCCTTCTGAAGATCGAGGAGCATCATGGGAATTCTTTCCCCAGCGAGGACTCTCACTTCAAATCCGATGACCTGAGCTTGGAGTGATTATTGATCAAACCAATAGCTCACAGGAGGAAGAACCCGAGGAGGGACCCAGGGGAGAGCGGCCTGGGCACTGTGTGAAGATGAGTTAGATAATCTCCAGGCTGAGCCCTTCCTAATCCAGATGCGTCCTAGAATGTCTGCATCGCAGGCGCCTTGGTCTTCTCTTTCCTCTGTCAAGGCTCTACACCCCTGTGCTTCCAGCTTAATGCACCCTTCAATGCTGCGCTTCCTCTTTTGACCACACGGGGGAGTAGTTGAACATTTCAAAGGACATCCTGTTTCACCAAAGCAACAAAGAAATGAAAAAGACTTAAGTTATACAGAGTGTTACCTCGGTCACCTCAGAACTGATTTCAGGAATCGTTTTTGTTTTTGTTTTTTCCACTTGTGGTTATTTATTTTTCTTTATATTCTTCATTGTTCAGAATTTCATACGTGAGTACTGCGTTTGCATTATTTCTACCCTGCCCATGCCCCCTGATTCACCCTATACCCACCTCCATTACCTCTGAAGTTCATGATCTCTTTAATATAGTAGATGCTTATGCAGAAGGCTTCTCAGGATTTTTTGCATCCTTGTATTGTCTAGCCTTAGAAGCCAAGATCTGCCTCAGCAGAAAGCTCATGTTTAAGATGAACAGTTGCATCTTACACATCTTATGTTGGGAAGATATAAAAGACTCTTTTTATTCCAACTAATTTATTTTGATAAATATTAGGAATGAAGAGAAAATCTCCAAAAATATGTTAGCCCTTGAATAAAATTATAAGCCTGAAGACTTGCAGGGCATTTATTTGGGAGACAGAAGTGCAGGCAAAAAAGGTAATTCACAGAAGCATTCAAAGCTGGCTGGCACAGTGATCAGGGGTAGAAGCAGGATTCTTAGCTGACTGAGAAGATGGATGTAGTCTACTCAGTAGGAGACATTTATAATTTATTATGGTTCTAATAGAGATTTCTGCTGTCCAGTCTGAATTGAAAGCAGCTGCATTCAGCTTGGTTTTAAAAGCCTAGACCGAGGATTCGAGTTCCTACAAATAGCGAGTAGAAAATCACTCATAAATTACCTTGAGTTACCACCGAGCATTGAAAATTGCATTACCCCTGTGGCACAGAGCTTAGGCTTCAGTCCTGAGGCCTCTGGCAGTAGCCCTCAGACCTCTCCGTTTCCGGATCCAGATCAGCCTGGGCAGCAACACCACATCTCCAGGTCCTGAAAGAGGCAAGAGGGGCTTCCGGGTGGCCAGCAGGGAGAAGTCGGTGTGCTCCGGTGAATCCAGCGGGCCCCAGCAGGAGTCTTCAGGTGTCTGCTTCGGGGTCTGAACAACCTGGGTAACAGCACCCTGTCTCCAGGCAGTGCAGGAGGTAAGCTGTGCACCAGAGGCCACCTGGGAAGGGGCAGCTTGCACTGGTGAGTCCAGCATTGACAATACCAACTAACACCAGTGAGAACTAGATGGCAAAAGGCAAATGCAGGAACGTCACTAACAGAAATCAAGGCAATATGGCAACATCTGAACCCAATTCTCCTTTACCAGCATGTCCTGGATACCCCATCACACCAGTAAAACAAGATTTGGATTTAAAATCACTGGTCATGATGCTGGTACAGGAACACATGAAGGACATACTTAAAGAAATTCAGGAGAAAATGGATCAAAAGTTAGAAGCCCTTGCAAGGGAAACACAAAAATCATTGAAAGAAATCCAGGAGAATACAAAAGCCAATAATAAGGAAACACAAAAAACACTTAAAGAAATATAGGAGAACTTTGGTCAACAGGCTGAGGTCATGAAAGAGGAAACACAAAAATCTCTTAAAGAATTACAGGAAAGCACAAACAAGCAAGTGAAGGAGCTAAGCAAAACAATCCAGGATCTAAAATCAGAAGTAGAAACAACTAAGAAAACTCAAAGGGAGACAACTTTGGAGATAGAAAGCCTTGGGAAGAAATCAGGGGACAGAGATGCAAATATCAACAACAGAATACAAGAGATAGAAGAAAGAATCTCAGATGCTGAAGATACCATAGAAATCATGGACTCAACAGTTAAAGAAAATGCAAAAAGCAAAAAGCTTGTAACCCAAAATATCCAGGAAATCCAGGTCAAAATGAGAAGACCAAACCTAAGGATTATAGGCATAGATGAGAGTGAAGATTTACAACTTAAAGGGCCAGCAAATATCTTCAATAAAATTATGGAAGAAAACTTCCCTAACCTAAAGAGAGAGAGATGCCCATGAATATACAAGAAGCCTACAGAACTCCAAACAGACTAGACCAGAACAGAAATACTTCCCGTCATATAATAATCAAAACACCAAATGTACTAAACAAAGAAAGAATATTAAAGGCAGTAAGAGAAAAAGGCCAAGTAACATATAAAGGAAGACCTATCAGAATCACAGCAGACTTTTCACCTGAGACTATGAAGGCTAGAAGATCCTGGGCTGATCTCATGCAGACTCTAAGAGAACACAAATGCCAGCCAAAACTACTATATCCAGCAAAACTCTGAATCACCGTAGATGGAGAAACTAAGATATTCCATGACAAAACCAAGTTTACCCAATATCTATCCACAAACCCAGCCCTACAAAGGATAATAGGAGGAAAACACCAATACAAGGAGGGAAACTTCACCCTGGAAAAAGCAAGATAGTAACCTTTCATCAAACCCAAAAGAAGTTAACCAATCAAATTTAAAAAATAACGTCAAAAATGACAGGAAGTAACAATCACTATTCCTTAATATCTCTTAACATCAATGGACTCAATGCCCCAATAAAAAGACATAGACTAACTGACTGGATACGTAAACAGGACCCTACATTTTGCTGCTTACAGGAAACACACCTAAGGGTCAAAGACAAACACTACCTTAGAGTAAAAGGCTGGAAGACAATTTTACAAGCAAATGGTCTCAGAAAACAAGCTGGAGTAGCCATTTTAGTATCAGATAAAATTGACTTTCAACCCAAAGTCATCAAGAGACTCTGAGGGACATTTCTTGCTGGTCAAAGGAAAAATACAACAAGAAGAACTCTCAATCCTGAACATCTATGCTCCAAATGCAAGGGCACCCTCTTTCGTAAAAGAAACTTTATTAAAGCTCAAAGCACACATTGCACCTAACACAATAATTGTGGGTGACTTCAACACTGCACTTTCCTCAATGGACCGATCAGGAAAACAGAAACTAAACAGGGACACAATGAAACTAATTGAAGCTTTGGACCAATTAGATTTAACAGATATATATAGAACATTCTATCCTAAAGCAAAAGAATATACCTTTTTCTCAGCACCTCATGGTCCCTTCTCCAAGATCGACCATATAATTGGTCACAAGACAGACCTCAACAAATATAAGAAGATCGAACTAATCCCATGCCTCCTATCAGATTACTATGGAGTAAAAGTGGTCTTCAATAGCAACAAAAACAACAGAAAACCCACATACACGTGGAAATTGAACAATACTCTACTCAATGATACCTTGGTCAAGGAAGAAATAAAGAAATTAAAGACTTTTTAGAACAAAATGAAAATGAAGACACAACATACCCGAATCTATGGGACACAATGAAAGCAGTGCTAAGAGGAAAACTCATAGCCCTGAGTGCCTCCAAAAAGAAAATGGAGAGAGCATGCATTACCAGCTTAATGACACACCTGAAAGCCCTGGAACAAAAAGAAGCTATTTCACCCAGGAGGAGTAGAAGGCAGGAAATCATCAAACTCAGGGCTGAAATCAATCAAGTAGAAACAAAGAGAACCATACAAAGAAGTAACAAAACCAGGAGCTGGTTCTTTGAGAAAATCAACAAAATAGATAAACCCTTAGCCAGACTGACCAAAGGGCACAGAGAAAGTATCCAAATTAACAAACTTAGAAATGAAAAGGGAGATATAACAAAGGAAACTGAGGAAATCCAAAAAATCATCAGATCCTACTACAAGAGCCTGTACTCAACACAACTGGAGAATCTGGAGGAAATGGACAATTTCCTTGACAGATACCAAATACCAAAATTAAATCAGGACCAAATAGGTCAGCTAAACAGTCCCATAATGCCTAAAGAAATAGAAGGAGTCATAGAAAGTCTTCCAACCAAAAAAAGCACAGGACCAGATGGTTTCAGTGCAGAATTCTATCAGACCTTCAAAGAAGAGTTAACACCAATACTCTTCAAATTATTCCACAAAATAGAAACAGAAGGAACACTACCCAATTCCTTCTATGAAACCACAATTACGCTGATACCAAAACCACACAAAGATCCAACAAAGAAAGAGAACTTCAGACCAATTTCCCTTATGAACATCGATGCAAAAGTACTCAATAAAATTCTTGCCAACCGAATCCAAGAACACATCAAAACAAACGATCATCCACCATGATCAAGTAGGCTTTATCCCGGGAATGCAGGGTTGGTTCAATATACGGAAATACATCAATGCAATCCACTACATAAACAAACTCAAAGAAAAAAACCACATGGTCATTTCATTGGATGCTGAAAAAGCATTTGACAAAATTCAGCATCCTTTCATGCTTAAAGTCTTGGAAAGAACAGGAATTCAAGGCCCATACATAAACATAGTAAAAGCAATATACAGCAAACCAGTAGCCAGCATCAAACTAAATGGAGAGAAACTTGAAGCAATCCCACTAAAATCAGGGACTAGACAGGGCTGCCCCCTTTCTCCTTATCTTTTCAATATTGTACTTGAGTTACTAGCTCAGGCAATTAGATAACATAAGGAGGTCAAAGGGATACAAATTGGAAAGGAAGAAGTCAAACTATCATTATTTGCAGATGACATGATAGTTTACCTAAGTGACCCAAAAAACTCCACTAGAGAACTCCTACAGCTGATAAACAACTTCAGCAAAGTGGCAGGTTATAAAATCAACTCAAGCAAATCAGTGGCCTTCCTATACTCAAAGGATAAGCAGGCTGAGAAAGAAATTAGAGAAATGACCCCCTTCACAATAGCCACAAAGAGTATAATGTATCTTGGGGTGACTCTTACCAAACATGTGAAAGATCTATATGACAAGAACTTCAAGACTCTGAACAAGGAAATGGAAGAAGACCTTAAAAAATGGGAAAACCTCCCATGCTCATGGATCGGTAGAATCAATATAGTTAAAATGGCCATTTTGCCTAAAGCACTATACAGATTCAATGCAATACCCATCAAAATCCCAATTCAATTCTTCACAGAGTTAGAAAGAGCAATTATCAAATTCATCTGGAATAACAAAAAACCCAGGATAGCTAAAACTATTCTCAGCAACAAAAGAAATTCTGGGGGAATCAGTATCCCTGACCTCAAGCAATACTACAGAGCAATAGTGTTAAAAAACTGCATGGTATTGGTACAGTGACAGGCAGGAGGATCAATGGAACAGGATTGAAGATCCAGAAATGAACCCACACTCCTATGGCCACTTGATCCTCGACAAAGAGGCTGAAAACATCCAATGGAAAAAAGATAGCCTTTTCAACAAATGGTGCTGGTTCAACTGGAGGTCAGCATGCAGAAGAATGCGAATTGATCCATCCTTATCTCCTTGTACTAAGCTCAAATCCAAATGGATCAAGGACCTCCACATAAAGCCAGACACTCTGAAGCTAATAGAAAAGAAACTGGGGAAGACCCTTGAGGACATCGGTAGAGGGAGAAAGTTTCTGAACAGAACACCAATAGCGTATGCTCTAAGATCAAGAATTGACAAATGGGACCTCATAAAATTACAAAGTTTCTGTAAGGCAAAGGACACCATCAAGAGGACAAATCGGCAACCAACAAATTGGGAAAAGATCTTCACCAATCCTACATCAGATAGAGGACTAATATCCAATATATATAAAGAACTCAAGAAGTTAGACTCCAGAAAACCAAACAACCCTATTAAAAATGGGGTACAGAGTTAAACAAAGAATTCTCACCTGAAGAACTTCAGATGGCGGAGAAACATCTTAAAAAATGCTCAACTTCATTAGTCATTAGGGAAATGCAAATCAAAACAACCCTGAGATTTCACCTTACACCAGTCAGAATGGCTAAGATTAAAAATTCAGGAGACAGCAGGTGTTGGAGAGGGTGTGGAGAAAGAGGAACACTCCTCCACTGCTGGTGGGGTTGCAAATTGGTACAACCACTCTGGAAATCAGTCTGGGGGTTCCTCCGAAAACTGGGCACCTCACTTCCAGAAGATCCTGCTATACCACTCCTGGGCATATACCCAGAGGATTCCCCACCATGTAATAAGGATACATGCTCTACTATGTTTATAGCAGCCCTATTTATAATTGCCAGATGCTGGAAAGAACCCAGGTATCCCTCAACAGAAGAGTGGATGCAAAAAATGTGGTATATCTACACAATGGAGTACTATTCAGCCATTAGAAACAATGAATTCATGAAATTCGTAGGCAAATGGATGGAGCTAGAGAACATCATACTAAGTGAGGTAACCCAGACTCAAAAGGTGAATCATGGTATGCACTCACTAATAAGTGGTTATTAACCTAGAAAACTGGAATACCCAAAACATAATCCACACATCAAATGAGGTACAATAAGAAAGGAAGAGTGGCCACTTGTTCTGGAAAGACTCAGTGAAGCAGTATTCAACAAAACCAGAACGGGGAAGTGGGAAGGGGTGGGTGGGAGGTCAGGGGGAGAGAAGGGGGCTTACGGGACTTTCGGGGAGTGGGGGGGCTAGAAAAGGGGAAATCATTTGAAATGTAAATAAAAAATATATCGAATACAAAAATTTTAAACAAACAAACAAACAAACAACAACAACAAAAAAAAAAGAATTGCATTACATAGCAACTAATCCCAATAGGCCAAAAGAAAGAATTTACAGATGTGCTTGGGTGAAATGTGGCTTTATTTTTCTTGTGGTGAACTCTTATACTCTGTCTTATTTTAAATTTATTTTAATTTGGGGGAGTGCTGGATATTGAACCCATGGCCTTGTTTGTCCATACAATACAAGTGTCTTACCATTGAGTTACCTAGCTCCTCATGGTTTACTTAATGAGATTTAAGAGTGACTACCCGGAATTATTTAAAATTAATATGCTTCATGGGCAAGAAGAAAATTTCCTGGTTCATTCTCGCATATTCTCTCTGGCCCTCCACATAGCCTAGCTGTACAGGCCTGGCTGCTATGACATTCATGTGTAAACCAAGTTGTCCTTAAACTTGCAGCAATCCCCCTGCCTCTACTTCCCAAATGCTAAGACTATAGCTGTGTGCTACCAGTCTCTGCTGCTTCATTTGCATTTTAAGGAAATTAAATCATAACAATACTTTCCTGGTGTATTAACATTCTTAAGTATTGTGATTTGTTCTGAATATTTAATGTATGTCTGCATGACATTTTATGTTGCTTGCTAGTAAACACAATCCAGAACTTTCCCTAGTTCAACAAAGACATTCCATATAAATACTATAGCTAAACTACAGCAGTAGTCGTATATGTGACCTCTAAGAGATATATGATACAACTCTTGCTTATAAAATCTAGTTGTTTTTAGCAGTGATATTTATTAGCATGCTTTAAAAAATGTTTTTCCCTCTTTATTTTTATTTTATTTGTATGAGTGTTTTACTTGCATATGTTTCAGCACCACATGTGTGCAATGCCCACAGAGGCCAGGAGAGGGCGTCAGACCCTTCAGAACTGAAATTACAGATGGCTGTGAGCTGTGATGGAGGTTTTGAGACTGGAACCTGTGTCCTTCAGAAGGGCAGTCAGTGCTCTTGAGTGCTAAGCCATCTCTCCAGCTCACAATAGCGTGCTTTTGTGGTTGACTGGAACACTGTTCCTGCTTCTTTCAGCTCTCTATGGCTAACACTAACTCTGCCTGAGTTAGTGTTAACTTGTGAGATGGTTTCATCTTGTATATGTTTCTCTTTTTGCAGATTGCGTTCTGGACACTTGGATATATCCTGTCTCATCCCGATCTCCACAGGACCATTTTAGAAAGCATATCTTCTGTGTTTGGCACTGCAGGTACTAAGTTAACTTACACAATCAAGGACACATTTAGTATTTATGGGTTTGACCTCGAATGTCTACCATGTTTTAAAATCAGGGATCAGGACTGGGGACATGGCTCAGTTGGTAAGATGCCACTGCACAAGGACCTACACTTGTTAATTCTCCAGCACCTACATAAAACAAACAAACAAACAAAAAGCTTGGGATTGTGACACATACTTGTAATCCCAGTGCTTAACGGGTAAAACCATAGGCTGTTATATGAAAATTTAAAGTCATTTGATTTTTTTTTTTGGTGGAAAAATATATAATTGCATAAGATATGATGCCAGTTAAAGTTGTCCCTCCCTTGCTTCCTGTATAATGGCTAAAAAATATTTTGAAAATATTTTGTTTGGAGTTTTTTTTCCAAACCAAACAAACTTGACTAGCATGGGTGTCTAAGCCATGCCCTGGTCATGGCAGCCTGAGGGGCAAACCCAGCCAGTGTGCTGCACTTTTACCATGTGGAGATGTGAACATCAGAATCATGGAGAACTAGCAGTGCCCGCAGCTGGGATTCCAGAAACAGTCTGGTAAATATGAGGAAAGGCCATTGCCCTACACAGAGCTTCAGGTCTGCAGAGCTGATCAGAGCTGTGCAAAGGTGCCAGAGATGGGCACGCATCTGCAGTTGAGGATGCCTCTGCAGGTGAGTGTGTGCCTGTGGGTGAGTGTGTGTCTGCAGGTGAGTGTGTGTCTATAGGTGAGCTTGGGTCTGCAGGTAAGCTTGTGTCTGCAGGTGAGCTTGTATCAGCAGGTGAGCATTTGTCTGCAGGTGAGTGTGTGTCTGCAGGTGAGTGTGTGTCTGCAGGTGAGTGGGTGTCTGCAGGTGAGTGTGTGTCTACAGATATGTGTGAGTCTGCAGGTGAGCTTGTGTCTGCAGGTAAGTATGTGTCAGCAGGTGAGCTTGGGTCTACAGGTAAGCTTGTGTCTGCAGGTAAGCGTGTGTCTGCAGGTGAGCACGCTTCTACAGATGAATAAATGAACAGCAAGCACCCTGACTCACACGCTGTTCACATTTCCTGGAGTCTTTCCTGACATCAAGTTCTCTAGATTCCTGGCCTTTGGAGAGTACAGGCCAGAATGAGAGTGGTAGGGATAATATGGAGAGCCCAAGAGACTCAGAGGTCACAACTGGAGTGGGACATTAATCTTGAATGTCCACAGGGTTTGAATTGGATCTCCAGTTTAAGGAGATAGAACCCTTTCTCCTTCTGTACCCTGACTTATTCTCAAAACTAGTTATTCTCTCTTAACAGGAAATCATTCCTTCAAATGGGGTTTCGTGGTAATAGCTGTGTCCATTTTAAGTCATTATTGTAGAATGGAAAACAGCTCATAAAAATGTAAACAAAAAAATGCGTCTATGGAGGTAGCTTGGGGGATCTCTGAATAAATAGAATAGCTCCAGAACCATCTATGGCTAAGCTTAAGTAATGGCTCAGAAATTTAGATGTGTGGGAGGCCACGAGGCCATGACATTGAGGAAGATATTTACAAATCTACACAAAGGAAGATGTCAAAGGAAGAATATTAGAGTGTTGCTGTATTATCAAGTACTCTTCAGAAAACCAGTAAGAAATGGTTGTATAGATGGATAGATGATAGGTTGTTACATATGTAACTAGATGATAAATGGATAGATCTAGAAAGATATTTATTTTATATTTTTTAAAGCTTATTTTTACTTTTAAGTATACAGCTATCCATGTATCTGCATGTGAATATAAGCACGGGAGAGCAGGTGCCCCAGATGGGAGTCACATGTCCCGTAGCTGGAGTCACAGGCAGTTCTGAGCCATCTGATGTGGGTGCTAGGAGCTGAACTTGGATCCTTTGTAAGAGAAGCAGCAGCGGCTCTTAACCACAGAGCCATCTCCCCAGCCCCCAGTGAGAGATGTGTTGTGAGAAGTTGCTTGGTGTGATTTCAGAATCTAATCTTACAGCACCTGTCATGCTTGTTCCCTGAAGTCGGTTCAGTGAGTTTAGTGGTTTCTTCACAACTGAATCTATGTGCCTCTGTGTGCATGTCAGGGGCTTTTCAGCATCCTGCCAGTCACTGAGAATCCTGCCTTAGCTCCTGCCCTCTACTTGTGCAGAACCTCATGGCTAGCCCCAACAGGGAGCTTAGTGTGTTTTCAGAGCTTTCTTGAGTATGAGTACAGCCCTAGATGAATAAATGGCCTTTGCTTGTACAGGAATACAGACCTTGTCAAAGCCACTACAGACAACTGGCTCCCGAGACTTTGACTTTCATCTTTGTAATTTACCTGTTTGTTCCATCTACTGTCTACTGCCTCAGGTGGCTGCAAAGGTGACCTTTTAAGATGTTTCTCCCAGCACCCCTCAGAACAGATCCCTACTTTTCTGCTTTAGAAGTGTGGAAAACACCAACAGTGATTACATTCTTCTTGGTGCCTATATTCTGGGAGGAAAGTCAATGGTCAACGTAACACATAAATAAACCAAGACTATTAGCAGGTGTCAGATACTCTACAAAAAATACAACAAGAGTTGAATGTGGACAACTATCAGAGCCAGGTGGGAAGGTATGTTGATTAGGCCATCAGGTTTGGCCGTATTGGCAAGATGGATTTGAGCAAGGACTTGAAGCCCTTTGGGGTTAGACAGCTAGAGGAAGAGACAGCAGGTGTGACCACACTGTGTGACCACAGGCTCTGCCGTTATGTCAAAAAGGTCTTGTCCTCTCTTCCACAGTAGAATGAGTAGGAAATGGATTCACTATGTAGAGAGGAATTCTAAGGTTCTGTCCATCTCTACTGAGGCCTTTCTCTTTCCCCTGACAAGCATATGCCCTGCTCACAATCCCCTTTTTTTCTAACCTCAAGAACTTGTCTAGTTCATGACTTTAGCTTTTCATTTTATTTGGCTGTCTGCTCCCGAGTAGTTTCTAGAAGTTTCTAATATGAAGAGCTCATTCTTCACAGATCCCAGCAGACACTCTGGGAACATGCGTCTTGTCCCATCACTTTCCTCTCTCCCTTTTCTGATGCTGTAGCAACCCACGCTCCCTTCTGTCCTGTGACTCTATTGATTTCCCAGCACCTGGCCCCACTTCCATCTCCCGATCTCTGCCTCTGCTTGTCTCTGTGTATCCTCAGCAGGGTTTCCAGCGGGAGCTCACTCCTGCAGATCTAGGCTGCTTTTTTGTTTGTTTGTTTCAGTCTTCATAAATCTGTTAAAATGTTGTGGGATTTCCAGAAGGGCTGGATGTGCTGTGCCAGCAAGGCATAGCCAGAAACTGTGATCCCAGCCAGGCCACAGACTGTCTGGCAAATCCAGTATGCCCACGAATGCCAAGCACACAGTGACACTGGCAAGGGACACTAAATGACATTGTGTCCCTGGGAACTTCAGCCTGTGAAATCTGAAATTGTTGCCAAGCAAATCAAAATCATAGTCTTCTTTTCTTCATATCATTAGCTTTTTCTTCCCCCCTTTTCTGCTTCTTATTTTATTTTTTATTCATGTGCAAGTGTGTGTGTGTGTGTGTGTGTGTGTGTGTGTGTGTGTGTGGCTCCACTTGTTCACTGTGGCGGGGTCTCTCACTGAGTTTGGACTTGTGTTTTCTCAGCCAGCTTTGAAGCCTGCAGTTCTCAAACATCCCCTGTCTCCACCTATTTTGGTGCTGGTGTGGCAGACATTCACTGGACTCCTAGCTTACTGTGGTTCTGGGATCCAAGCTTCAATCCTTGTGCTTGCACAGGAAGCTTTCTTAGTTTAGGCGAGCCATCTCTCCAGCTCACAGCTGGCAATTTTAAACCATAATGTAGTGATTACTGAGGTCTCTGTGTGCTAGCCAGAAACAAATGTTCATTCCCTTTATTGTTATTTTTTTTTTAAATTAATGAATCCACAACAGAAACTTGGATTCTCTGTTTGAAAGAAGTTTCCCCCAGTCCTTCTCCTATGAAGTTTCATCTATTCTCAGAAGAGCATTGCTTTGCCCACAGAACTGAAAAATAAAATTAAATTACTTATCTCTTGGCTTTAAATTAAACTATACATTAAATTGTATATTAGTTATTATTTATTCTTTTAAACATACATTTTTGTTTTGTTTGGATTTTGAGATAGGGTTTTCCGTGTATCCCAGGCTAGCCTTGAACTTACAGGGAAGTCCAGGCTTACCTCAGATTTGCAGGAATCCTCCCAAGTGTTAGGAGCACAGGCTGTACCACCACAGTGGCTTTCAGTTTGTTTGAGTAGGCGTCACATGAACTCAGCCACCACTGGGGTCTACTTTCCTCCTCCTGATGGAACACTGAAGTCCATGTTTAGATGCTCTTGAAACATCTTTTCATTTTCACATTGCATTGTCTTTTCTTTTCTTTCTTTTTTCTTTCTTTCTTTCTTTCTTTCTTTCTTTCTTTCTTTCTTTCTTTCTTTCTTTCTTTCTTTCTTTCTTTCTTCTTCCTTCCTCTCTCTCTCTCTCTCTCTCTCTCTCTCTCTCTCTCTCTTTCTTTCTTTCTTTCTTTCCTTTTTGTATTTTTTCACTTTATCCTCCTGTTTATGTATCCTGCTTCTGGATCTGGAAGCAGAGCATGATGTGTGCCCAGCAGCCCAGCTTTGAGCCATTGTTTTTCTGTTTCAAGAGAGCAGAATGTACCACATCAGGTGATCCACAGGCTCCTTGTGATTTCTACTCCAGGGTGTGCAGTGCCCTCTTCTGGACTCATAAGTGGGTACCTGCACTTATGAGCACATACTTATCACAAACATAAGGCTAAAAAGAAGTCTTAAAAAATATATATATTAGTTTAGAGTCAGAAGTAAAGCTGTTCATTTTCATCCGGTTAGTCACGGATTTGTGACCTCGAAGAAAACAAGAGAAATCTCACCCACAGCCAATAGTATTTTTCTGCTTCTTTGTTTTGTTTTACTTCTGGGCACCATTGTATCCAGATGGAACAGCGATCTTTCGATGGAGTGAACTGACATTGCAGGGTGGCCAGGTGCAAACACAGAATGACCTTGACTTTGATAATACATATAAACTTGTCTGCAAAATAGCAAAGTCCGAACGAAGCCCAGCTCCAGGGTGACAGTCTAGGTGGCCATGGCGCTACCCTCGCTGGCCTCATTAGCTCGCTGGTCCTGTTCCAGTACATCCCAACATTTGCACTGACTCCCAGTTTAGTGGTCCAGGGTCCCTTGCACACAAACTCAGCTCCTCTCCACTTGGATGCATTTTCCCTAGGCTCTTAGCAGCCAATAGCAGCATTCTTGGAAGATTCCATCATGCCTCTTCAGCGGACTTAATAATCTTACTCATTTCTCATTCCCAGCCTGCCAGGGCTCTATGGCTGATAACCAGAGTTATGACTGGAATGGATCTTTTTTTGCCCTTCATGTGACAAATTGACCCAAATAATGAAGAAAAAAAGTCAAGTAATAGAGCCAAGATTACTCCAGTGGAGTTATGGACACAGGACACTCAGTTTATTAAAATGTCTCCATTCCCACTTGAAATCTGATAGCCTGAATCTAATGTGGGGATTTAGACGCTAGTGCATATCATACAGGAAATCTTTCACAAGGCTCATTTTCCTTTGCTAGCCTGGCCTGTATATGCTGGGTTGGGCCTAGGACACAATAAATCTCACAGATGTTTATTGCAACAGTGTTCCTCGGTCGCCAGCCTTGAACACTGTGTCTAACTATTTACAAAAGCAAGAGGTTCCATCTGGCCTACCCTAAATTGCATCTTTTCCAGCCGCAATATATAATTTTATCTTTTTCTCTTTCTTAGCCCTAAGGCTAAAATGGTCCTATTTTGGAACACAAACCTGAGAACTCCAGCCCACGAAACAGCCATGCAGACATCCAGGCATGATAATGGGTTGTCATAGGGCTCCCATTGCTGTGAAGAGACACTATGGCCAAGGCAACTCTTATAAAGGACAACATTTAATTGGGGCTGACCTACAGGTTCACAGGTTCAGTCCATTATCATCATGGCAGGAAGCATGGCAGCAGGCAGGCAGGCATGGTGCTAGAGGAGCTGAGAGTTCTATGTCTTGATCCCAAGACAGACAGAAGACTGACTCTGGCCAAACTTAATCATATATATATGATATATATATATCCTCAAGGCCCACCCCCACAGTGATGCACTTCCTCTAACAAAGCTACACCTCCTAATAGTGCCACTTCCTATGGGCCAAGCATCTTCAAACCACTACATTCCACTCCCTGGACCTCATAGGCTTGTTCAAACACATGAGTCTTATGGGGGCCATACTTAGCCATAGCATAATGCTAAAACATTTAGTTCAACCTCAAAAGTCCCATAGTCTATAACAGTCTCAACAATTTGAAAGTCCAAAGTTCAAGGTCTCCTTTGAGATTCATACAATCTCTTAACTGTAATCCCTTAAAAAAATCAAAATCAAAAGGCAGATCACATACTTCCAACATCACAGGATATACATTACCATTCTAAAATGTCATAGTGAAGAAATACTGGACCAAAGCAAAAACAGGAAACAAGCTGGGCAAACTCCAAACTCTACATCTTCAAAGCAGTATTCAGATCTACAACTCCCTTCATCTTTGCTGACTACAACAACTTCTTCCTCATGGGCTGGTTCCACTCCCTGCCAGCAGCTTGCCTGAGCAGATAGCCCATGGCTCTGGTATCTCAAACATCTTGGGGTATATCAAACAAGGTAACTTCAGTGTTATAGTTTCTTGTTCCAATGTCTGGGATCCAGGTATGACCTTCTGGGCTCCTCTAAAGGGCTTAGGTCACTTCTCCAGCTCTGCCTTCTGTAGCACTCTGGCTGACTCCACTCCACTGCTGCTACTGTTCTTGTTGATTATTCCATGAAACCAGTACCACCAATTTGCTGGAGTCTTCCACTGCAACTACACGTATAGCCTCTCATAGGCTCTCTTCATGGTGCTAAGCCTCAAATCCTTTGCATGACCCCTTCGAGTCCTGGGCTGTTAACTGTACCTGCACCAATGGCTTTCCATGGCCTCTCACAGTGCCAAACCTTAGCTTCTCTCCATGATTCCTTCATGCCTCCAAACTAGTACCACTTGGGTGACTGTTACATATTACCAAATCCAGCTACAGCCATGAGGTATTTCTGGATATCTTTGGAACACAGTTTCCTTGTGCTCTCAGAAAATACTTCTCAGAAGATTTTACTTCAGTGATGCTGGTCTCCTCTTAATCACCACTAATTTCTTAGCTCCAGCTAACCATCATCAATTGTCCCAGTAGTCTCCTTCTAGTCTTACTCTAAAGTCAGAGCCACATGGCTGAAGCTGCCAAGGTCTGCTGCTTGCTGGAGTAGAACATGGCCCCCTTGTTCTAGTATATTATCATCAGCTTTCCATTTTCCAACTCCTTCACTGCCTACGCTTGGCTGTCCTGGAACTTGCTTTATAGATTGACCTTAAACTCAGAGATCTATCTGTGTGGCCCTGTGTCCTGAATTCTGGATTTAAAGTCATATATTACCAGGCCTGGATCTAAGATTTTCTCTACTTGGGACATTCTCTTTCCTAGCCTGACCTTGAATTCAGACACTTGCTTGCTTCTGTCTCCTGGGATTTAAGGTATATACCACCATGCTTGGACCTAAGCTTTTCATGGCCACTGTTCCTCAGGGTCTGGATCAAAAGGCCTATGTCCTCTGTTTCTAGATTGTGCTTCATTCCAGATTAAAAGTCCAAATGAAAACAATAATGTGTGTGTTCGCGCGCACACACACCCACACACCCACACACACACCATATGCATTCATTAATATGGAGGGCTAAATGTAAAATACTAACATTTTATTCATTAGGCTTTTTTTTTAAAAAGGGAAATTAGTATAAAATTAGGAACTAGCTCTCTAGGCTCAACTTTGGTAGGAATCATTGTCATATGACACTAGCGCTTGCTTTTCAGAGGTTGTCACATGATTTTATTGCCAGCCGCTGTTCTTCATGGACATTGACTGACCTTAATGCATGCACTTCACCTTTAACTGTCTTCAGCAGACTGGCCTTTGAATGTAGAATGTTTGCCTCTGTGCAGGAGAGCAAACAGAAGTAAGCGCCCAAAATTTCAAAAGTTAAGAAGGAACCTGCGGGCTGTAGGAATGGGAGTTTTAGATTTCCAGAGAATGTGTTTTGTGCTTTTCTTCTTCCTTTGCCTTTTCTTAACAGTACAGTGACACCTGCCCTAGAATGCAGAGCCTGGAACAGGGGATTACTGCCCAACCTCACCTCACAACCTACTTTCTGATCTGTCTCTTTGAATCCGATGACTCAGCACTGTCCGCCATTTTCCCCACCTTCTGCTGAACACAGGCAGAACTTTCTGCAGTTATTAGTTAGGCTCTTACAGACTGTTATTCCAGTGTCACTGGATAATCAAGGTTCCCTTTTGGGGAACTGATAAAAGGAAATTAAAAGCAGAATCAGGAAGAACCTTGAGGACCATCTTTTATTAGAGTTTGAGAGGAGCACAGCAGGCAAGCTTTATAGAAGCCATGGCAACAGCTGAGAGGAGGAAGATGGGTAAGAGGAAGGAATTATGTCCTGCCTCCTGGGTTCTGGTTGGCAGGGGAGCTCAGCAGGCAAGGGCGACTGTAAAAGCTGCAGGAGGTTGAGAGCAAGAGTTGAGAAAGCTCACCAGTTAAGGGAAGTTTACTTAGGATTTGGGCCAGTCTCTGAAAAACAGAGAGAAAGAAGGGGGAAAAGAATTCATCTGCACACTTAGCAATAAAGTGCTGGATATGATTTCCTTGAGAGAAGGCTTCTGGGGGTGGGGGAGGTAAAGATTGTTTATCCTTAAGACATAATTATTTCTCCCATTCCATTGGATCGTCTTCCAGTGACTTCCAGTGATTGTTTGTTGTTGTTGTTTTGTTTTGTTTTTGATGCTCTGGTCTCCAGGCCAGGTAATTGACAGGTGTTAAAAAGAGCTCTAAGCAAAAGGGACAATAGTGTGTAAAGTTCTAGTCTTTGAGACGGAGCATAATGGCATGTCTCCACCCAGATCCATTTTTTTTTTAAATCAATAGACATTAGATATTTTTCACTAGGCCTCATGATTTCCACAGGATATTTTCAAATTAAAGGAGGGAAAGTGTGATGCTTCCTTTTTTCCTGTTTCCAGGGAAACATGAGGTTAATGTACTCCAAGATGACTGATATCTGTTTGTTTAGCTACTGTTCTGGCTAGTTTTGTGTGTCAACTTGACACAAGTTGGAATTATCATAGAGAAAGGAACTTCAGGTTAGGAAATGCCTCCATGAGATCCAGCTGTAAGGCATTTTCTCAATTAGTGATCAAGTGGGGAGGGCCCACTGTGGGTGGTGCCATCCCTGGGCTGGTAGTCTTGGGATCTATAAGAAAGCAAGCTGAGCAAGTCAGGGGAAACAAGTCAGTAAGAAGCATCCCTCCATGGTCTCTGTATCAGCTCCTGCTTCCTGACCTGCTTGAGTTCCAGTCCTGACTTCCTATAGTGATGAATAGCAATGTGGAAGTATAAGCTGAATAAACCCTTTCCTCCCCAACTTGCTTCTTAGTCATGATTTGCGCAGGAATAGAAACCCTGACTAAGAAAGCTACCTAATATTAGGACTAAATAAACATTTCTTCTACATATTTGTTATATATGTACATGTATCTATTTGGGTGAGGAAAGGGGCTTAAAATATAAAAAGAAAAAAGAAAGCAATGGAATTATCCCAAAGTCCTCTTTTGGTGTTCTGGTTGACTCATGTTCTTAAGTCCAAGAAATTATAGTTTCATGATTTGTTTTAGAATCTGTTCCTTTTCATTCTGCTTGGGTGAGTCCTACCCACCCTTCTAAGTTTATATGAATTCCAGCCACAATGGAAAGGAGATGAATTCCACCGATGCCTGAATCCTCTGCTCTGAGACTTGTATTCTAGTTATTTATATCCTCATAAATTGTCTTGTGTTCGTGTGTCCAAGATCCTTTAAGGCTGTGACTTTTGTTATTTTGACTCCATGGTCTTCTTTGGAAAACTGTAGGATAATAGCACGTGTGTGGCTTTTTGTTAACCTTAAAGGCTGTTTTGATATCCTTAACATGTCTCCCTTCATTGGTAGAGAATATCAGAATACTTATGATGTCACACATACATATGTACAAACAATATCAACGCAGATATTT
The DNA here is from genome assembly GCF_947179515.1 of Apodemus sylvaticus. Taxonomy (NCBI): domain Eukaryota; kingdom Metazoa; phylum Chordata; class Mammalia; order Rodentia; family Muridae; genus Apodemus; species Apodemus sylvaticus. The sequence continues at coordinate 83,732,799 of NC_067480.1, read as the reverse complement.
TGCGGAAGGATGCGTAATGACCTAAACTGGGAGAGCAAGCATCTTTGCTGGAAAGGTCACATAGGTTGTATTCTCGTGCAGGGCAGGCTCACTCTAATGTTGGGAGCTTGACCTCACAGTTTGATGGGTCTGACTAATTTGTAACCATCCGGACCAGTAAGGGTGTGATACTGAGTAAAGTTTGAGGAAGATCTTGTTGTCTGGGGTTTAAGCAAAGAAAGCATGTGCGTGAGAGTTTCCCTAGATGGAAGAGGGTTAGAGACGACTGGCCTTTGTACACATTGGCCATCTTTGATGGAAAAGCCTGTTCCACAATTGGACACATTAACTTGTCTGTGACTGGAATATTGGAGTATACTGGAGTATATGAAGGACCATATTATATTTTTGATGTTAAGTAGCCAATACATTATTAACATTGCTTTAGCTCCTATAGCATCTGTTTAGAGTCATATAACATAGATATGTTGTGAGTGTTTAATGTCAGAAGCACATGATCATGTTTGTGTCTCTGCTCAATGCCAGAATCATTCACTAACAATTAATTAGTGAATTAATTAGGGCATACCAATTTCATGGTAGCAATTTTCCAGACACTCCTTCTTTTCTTGGTAATTTTGGCTTAGGTGAACAAGATTCACTTTTATGCCAGTCTTCATTACTAATAATACTCTCAGAGCACACATTACATACCATACAATCATTTATATCATCTGTATCTATAGATATTGATATCTATACATATATTTATTTATATTCATGTATAGGTTACAGAATGCCGACTGCAGAACTCAAGATGTTTCAGAAGTCTGGAGAAGCTAGGAAGCTGATGGAAATCTGCTGTTGGGAATTAGCTGTTACTAGGGGTCAGGCTACTGCAGCTTTCACAGGCTGGATGTGAAACTGCATGGCTGGATTCAACTTCAGAGCTGTCGGAACCAAGTCCAGATGAAGGAATGAGCAGACAGATGTTCACCTTTTGGTCTAGACAGGCAAACAGAAGGGTGGGATGTCGAACAGTGAGGGCGGAGCTAAGCTGGAGCCCTGGGGACAGTTGGGAGTTCTCTAACTATTGGTCCAGGACGTGGGTGGTCACATGACAAGTGGGTGGGGCCAAGTGTACATAGTTCTGTGTGCCCCCTCTTAATGGGAGTCTAGGTAAGAGAGTTGTATCTTTTTCCTGGGTTGGTGTGTCTGGCAAATTCTTGGACCTAGTTTCCTTAATATGATTTTAATATGTTTATCTGACCCAACAGTCTCAGTTCACCTCAGTAAATTTGTAGTATATGGTGGTTTGAAATATAATGGTGCCTATAGGTTAGTGTTTGACTACTTGGTCCTTAGTTGGTAGCACTGTTTGGGAAGGATTAGGAGGTGTGGTCTTGTTGGAGGATGTGTATCACTGGCAGTGGGCTTTAAGGTTTCAAAAGATTCATGCAATGCCAAGTATGCTTTTTGCCTTCTACTTGTGGATCCAGATGTGAGTGAGCTCTTAGGGGTTTCATGATGCACAGTCTTGTTCTGCTGTCATGGACTCTAGCCTTCTGGAAACACGGGTCCTAGGCAAGCCGTTCCTTCTAAAAGTCACCCCAATCATGGTATTATATCAGGAATAAAACTTATCTAAGGCATAGGGTGGCACCCTTTCAACTCCCAGAAATAAGCCATTTATCAGTGCATGTTTACAGTGTGAGTGATAGCAGGTAGATTCTTTTCACATGTCTACCCAGGGACAGTTATGTATGTCAACGTGGAGCAAGAATCTGTTTGTAAAATGGAATCTCTTGAGTTAAGACATAGTCTGAAAAATGAGTATTTTATGTGACATAAATTTGGTCAGGGCATAAACTTATCTCAGCAGACACATAACATATGTGTAGTGTATTAGTAACTGAAACAAGAACTTTTAGATCTACCATTTATACTTAACAAATACAGTATATAGTCTCCATGTAGTTATGACTTTCAGTAATAACTAAATGGATACATTAAAAATGCTTCTGCCTCTTTCTCTCACTTTGTTTGTTTGTTTGTTTCTTTCTTTCTTTGTTTGTTTGTTTCTTTCTTTCTTCCTTCCTTCCTTCCTTCCTTATTTTCTTTCTTTCTTTCTTTCTTTCTTTCTTTCTTTCTTTCTTTCTTTCTTTCTTTCTTTCTCTCTCTCTTTCTTCCTTTCTCTTTCACTTTCTGAGTACAAGAATCATCCTTTCTTTCATTTGCTTTCAAATATCCTAAGGTTTGATTTGATTGCATTTATGCCAAGAGTTAAACAGACGGTTTCTAAATTTTGCCTGAGACCCCCCTTATCCCCTTCCCTGGGCTCTCTGGGGTAGTTTTGGTCTCTGTTGGGCTCCAGCCCTTCTGGTGATTACCTTGGAATTCTCCCAAGTGGAGCTTTCTAAATTTAGAGCCACGGGACTGGACTAACAGACCACAGATGAGCACAGAAATCCCAACAGTACGGGTGCAAGGCCATTTCTGAGAGTTCTAACAAAAATGGTCTTTTAGCAGAAAGATGTTTGAAAAACAGAATGTTTCTTTCATTTCTTTTATCTTGTTCAGGAATGCTACTTTATGCTTCTTGGGGTTTGAGAAACTAAAAGTATACAATTAAAATACTTGTTGTCTACATTGTGTATGCAGCTGCACACCACAGCTTTAGCTATTTTCCATTAGAAACAAGCTTTCAGTTCTACATTATGTAATGTGATGTAAACTGTTTCCGTAATGCAAATAGTCTAATAGCAATAGTTAGGATTAAAAAAGTTTTTTTAATTCCATAAAGGAGATCAGAAATTGTACTATGACCAAGTTCAAACTTCAAGGTCAGAAGCATGCCCAATGTGTTAGAACAGAGAGAAGGTGGCAGTTATTGTTTTCTCATTGATGTGACAAATTTTAGACAAAAGCAACTCTGGCGAGGAAGGATCTATTCTGGATGAGGTTTGAAGGATCAGCCCATCATAGCAGAGATAGTGTGGCAGCAGAAACTTGAAGTGGCTGGTCGCATCGTGTCTGCAGTCAGGAAGAAGAGACAGATGAAATCTGGAGCTCAGCTGGCTTCCTTTTTTTTCTCCCTCCCTTTTTGTTTGGTCTGAAATTCCAGTCCCTGGGATGACACCCACACTGAGGACATGCCTTTCTTCCTCAGTTAAACTTCTGTGGAAGTGCTGTCTCAGTTGGGCCCAGTGGAGTGTCTCCTTGGTGATTCCTGTCAAACATACAATGAAGATGAATGATCAGGTTCCCACTGGAAGCTATCCCTTCTGATTTGGAGCGTGAACCCTGACTAGTGGTCATCACCTACCTCTGGTCTAGTAGAAAAATACTTATTATGAACTAAAACAACAACAGCAAAAAAGGAAGTAATGTTTGGTGGATTTGTTCAAATATAATTTCTACAAGAGCTACCTTAGGAGAAACTGGTCTTTTGCAGAAGTCAGCTTTAGAATCATTATCAGAGGATCCTGCTAACTTGTTGCCATATCTGTCTATATATTAAGGATCCTAGCTGACTAGGTATCCCATGGCTTTCAGGATCAAGAAGAAACTGGTCTAAAGCCTCTTTCTGGTCTCTTATTTCTAGAATTGATCATCAGCATCCCCTGTTGGATTTGCCATGGCCATAGGCTTCTGGGTGAGCCTTAGCTCTACAGCCAGTGACTGACAAGCTTGTAGTGAAGCAGAATGTCTGGGAGCCTGAATGGCAGTCGAGACTTTCCTTGTACGTCGTTTCCAGCCACAGTTAGCTTTGCCGTCCCCTCATCTCATGCTTTTAATGTTTTGATAAAATTAACTGACATGTCGAGTTGATACTTGGGACAGCCGTGATCTGGGTGGTAAGCACTGCAGAAAAGGAGGCAGAATGTGCAAATGGCAGAGAGTGGATGCTGAGAAGACCAATCTAGGAAACAGAGTTCCAAGGGACAGTGGGTCACTTCCATCTCCTGCTGCCTCTCCCAGGCTCTCTCTCTTTCTAGAAATATCCAGCTGCCATCTCGCCATGCATACTGCAGCAAATCCAATACTTTTCCTTTCTGCTATTCCCCACGACCCCACCCACTACAGGCTTTCTATAGACAGGTGTTCATTTATTATTCTGTAGCATCCAAGGGCTTTCCTTCCTCCCTTTCTTTCCTCCCTCATGTTCTTTTCCCTTCAGTACATCTTAGAAGTTTTGTCTCCCCCCGACTCTTTCAGGTTGATGTAGATTACTCCAGGGTGCTTGTTCCTGTGAGATGCCAGAAGTTGCCGGCAATTGGTCCATTCCATTATCCAAAATGGCTGAGCTATTATCGAGTCCCCAAAGGCAGTTCTCACTATCAAAGTCCTCAACCAACAAGCTAACTCATTTCTAATGGAAATAATGTGTCTTTATTATTTTTTAATTCACATAGGTGGCTATGTCCCACAGCTCACATGAAGTTTAATTCCCTGAGTAACATAGGAAGACATATGTGGGAATAGGTGGGTGGTTCTTGAGCTGGGCTGGTTTGTAAACAGGCAGAAAGGCACACATCTGCTGTCAAGATTTTTTTCAGTGCTTTACTTGAATTCCAAGGGATTTTCCCCTCAGGCACCATATGTTACCTATTTGCCATTTCTGTTTGGTACCCAGGAGATGTTGATACCACAAGGAAAATGGAGCAGACTGAAAAACAGGACGGCTGAGGGGGAAGCACTCTCTCTGTGATTAGGAAATGGCTGTGGTGGGGGAGGGAGATCTCAGTGGCTTTGATCTCTCTTCGAAAAGAGAACATGTAGCAACCAAGTGTCAAGAAACAGATTTCCCTGCACATTGGCTGGCATGTGCTCTCTGAGGAAGTAAACATAACCATCACAGCAGACATTCTAAATAAGTATATTTCTCCCCTGGTCATGTAGTCTATATTTTCTTAATAAAATATATTTTATGGGGTTATTAAAAGAGTACACTAGGCCTCATATACTTGACCTGGATATAGAAGCAGTAGGGGCAGTGAAGACCACACAGGGTTTATCTTACTTGTAAACTCAGGGGCTAGACTACAACCTGACCTTTTGAACAAACCCAATAATAGTTCATTCTCCTCTTGCCCTGTGCACAGGAATAAACTTTTTCTGTACCCGGTCTTGTATTTTAGATTTTATGGACCATAAAAAATCTCTGCTGTGGCCTTCTCCAACCTGCCATTTTAGTGGAAAACCAGCCACAGATGAGTGGGGATGTTTTTATTGGAAGGTAAAACTTTATAGAATAAAGCGGTGAGCAGGATCTGGTCTGTTGTCATGGTTAATGAACTATACCCTTAACTGTGGCTTCACGAGGGAGAAACACAAGATTGAGAAAGAGAGAGGAGAAGGAAACAAAGAGGTAGGTAAGTGGATAGATAGGTTAGATAGATAGATAGATAGATAGATAGATAGATAGATAGATAGATAGATACATAGATACATAGATATATAGATACATAGATACATAGATATACACATAGATACATAGATATATAGATACATTGATAGATACATAGATACATTGATACATGCATACATACATACATACATACATACATACATACATACATAGACATAGAGAGGTAGGTAGGGTAGGTAGATAGACAGACAGACATAGGGAGGAATGTATGTAGGTAGGTAAGTGGGTAGTATATGAGCTCTGCCAGTGGCCTCCTAGGCACCACTGCTTAGAGGAAGCTGACACCTTTGTAGTTATAAAAAATGATATACTAGTAAGGTGGCCTATAGGGTAATTGCTTCTGAGCCAAAGCCTAAAGACCCAAGTCTTATGCCCAGGACCCCAATACAAATATTAAAATGAGCTTTCAAAATGGATAAAATGTCTGGGTTAAGATTTGTCAGACTCAGAGGAGGCCTGGCCTGCCTTATGTTTCATCGCAGGAACTGGAAGTCGTTCCTTACACACCTAGCTGATCGAAGCCAGGTGAGTGGTGTTTGCTGACAGTGCATGCACTTGGGATTTCTGCTCTCGACTATAATCTCAATCATAATTTTCATCCCCTTAGGTTTATTTACTTCTGTTTTTTAAGAGGAGGGGTGATTTTAAAATTAGTATAGTACTAAGATCAGTTTTAAAATGGGAATATTTAATAAATAAAGTACAAGAGGAACATTTGTTTATTTACTGATTTACTGTTCTAGGAATTGAACCCAGGGCCTCTGACATATAAGTCAATGCTCTCCCACTGAGGGTTATACATAGTTCCTTCTTTTTCTTTTAATCTGCCACTGGGTTTTGTTTTCTTTTTCCTTAAACTGTGGTCCCTAGACTAGCAGTATAGGATCATTGGAGGATTTCCCAGAACTATCAATTCTTGGGTCCACTTTATACAAAGTTTTCATTAAATTCTATTTCACTTCAACATCCCCCCATTCTGCCTCAGAATTGTTTTTCAATCTTTCCCTGAGGAAGAAAGGCATGTCCTCGGTGTGGGTGTCATCCCAGGGACTGGAGTTTCAGACCAAACCAAAAGGAAAAGAAAATTTCACACATACACACAAGTTAGTGCTTTTTCAAACTGGTCTTTTCTTCCACTTTTTCAAACACCAGCCCATTGGTCTGTTCATTTAACCCACCAATAATAATGTACAGAATTCTTCCCACGCACAAGACATTGTGTTAGATCGTAAGTACACCGAATGAATGAGATTCAGAAGGAAATGAAATGCTATTGCACTTGGGGAACCCCATGATAAAAATATGAGCTGAATTAATTCCTGTATCAAACCCATAAAGATAGCATGGAATGGCGCTGAGTCAGGAAAGAACTGGGGTAGTGGGGGAAAGGTTCTCTTGGGGGATGCTTTACCTGTCACCTGAAGGGTGAGTGGGAGCCAGAGTTTCAGACAGTTGTAAAGGGCAGAGGGAATCATAACGAAGGTAACATTTGCAGAGTTCTTGCTGTTAGGCCGCTGTGATTCTGAGAGATTTACATTTACGTTTTCCACCCTGACAACAGCTCTGTAAGGCAGATTCCAGTCATCGGTCCAGTTTTATTTTGCGTAAGCCAGCTGAGTCATGCAAACAGTGTTGGAAATGTGACAAAGGTCACACTGTCTTCCAAAATTCCATGTGAGGTGCAGTAAGAGGGATATGCAGATTATATTTGTCAGAGGGAAAACACTGGCATTATCTTTCTATTCCAAGACAGTTTATATTTCTCCTCAGACACCAACTAGGCATTGTGGAACTTTATTCAGTTCTGATACTGTGGGGGGAAACTCACTAATGAAGGTCAACGTCTAGATAGCTTCTCTGACCTTGATACAAAATGGAGGCCCTTTACCCGCAGGGCTCCATCCTCTCTGACCTTGTCTGGGAAGTCTGACCCCCACCCTCTAGCTGGGGAAGGTCAAGTAGTCCTTGGCAGCCCCTGGAGCTGGTCTATGTGACCTTCCCAGCACAAGTGTGTGTTCGAAACCCCAGAAGGAATTTAAGAGAAGTTGCCTTGTGCCGGTTTGGTTGATTCAATCATGAAATTAGACCTCCATTCTCCTAGTCTCCTAGTCATTGTAAATTCAAGGTTGAACAAAAGACACTCCATTCTCCATTGTCCCTTTGTAGTCTGTGGAAGTGTGAGAAGCCCAAGAGCCAAGTGCATAGGTCACATTGTGTCACACTGTCAGTCACAGGTGGCAGGGACGACTGCTTGGCTTGAAGCTTGAACAATGTGACAGAATCCAACCATTTCCTGTCATGGCAAGACTGTGGTCAGGTGTGTTTATTTTCGTTGGGGAAGGTAAGGGATTAGTGTTGGTCACCGTGCTCTGAGGAGCCTTTAGACTCCTATAGCAGGACCAGGTGAGTGGAGACAAGCCGGGCTTAGGGAAGTGGTTAAGGTATAATGAGGATAGGGAGATAGATCAGCAGGTAAAATACCCAGTGCATGAGTGTGATGACCCAAGTGGTCTGCCCAGTGCCCATGGGAGAAGTTCGGCATGGGCCCATGTTCCTGACTCTAACTCCAGTGCTGGGGCTGCGGTGGAGACAGATGGATCCAGGGACCCTCTGCCCCTGCTAAGCTCCAGGGTTAGTGATAGACTCAGAAAATACAGTGGAGAGCAGTAGAGAAGGACACTTAGTTAGCATGAGCCTCTGGCTTCCACATGTGTGTACACTGACAAGCAGATGACCAATTTAAAGGAGTAAAGACTTTTTTTTAGCTCAGGGTGGTGTAGAATGTGTCCACGGTTGACTGGGTCACGGTCTCTGGTCCTGTAGGGGTCACAAATGGAAAGGGATCTGGGGATTCACTGGGTAGACTGATTATGGTGACTTACTAAGGATGTGCTGTCAACCACATTGAAAGCAATGCTATTCTGAGTAATTTTCTGCATAAGGAAGTGTAAAGACTGACCCCAGTTCGGTCTTTAGGTGTCTTTATCTATTCATAGTAGGAAGGTTTGGTGTGTGTTGAAAAAGTGTGTTCTTTATTCCAGAGGGGGCAATGACCCTGTCTTAGATAATAAATAGATTGAATCGAAAAGTGAGAGCTGAGCATGGTGGCCCATGCCTTCAGCTGAAGCAATCAGAAGGATGAGACTAGAGGATCATGAGTTCAAGGCCTGGTGGATTCATAGTGAGATCTGCTTTCCAATTACCAAATCTTAAACAGGTCATTTTTTATATCATATGGTGTGTATTTGTGTGTGTGTGTGTTTGTGTGTTTGTGTGTGTTTGACTGTGTGTGTGTTTTAAAATTACATTTTTGGTTATCATACAAAGAAATTGTGATGTTTTCAGACACAAATATCTCTATATATACTTTGTTCTTATTCAAGTTTTTGCTATCCTTACCTATCTGACCTCTTCTTGTGCTGAACCATTACTCTGCATTAATTACATTTCACTACCCTCTCTTGTTCTCTCCTACACATCTATCTTTCCTCTCCTAGTTCCTATCTCCTGCCATACCATGTATACATGTACGTAGATACACTTAAATATAGAGTTTGCACATAAAAGAAAACAAGTCATATATTTCTTTCCCAGTCTATATTATTTTGCATAGTACCATGATAATCTAGTGCTTTAAAAAGACTTATCTATTTTTGTTTTATGTGTATGTGTATTTGCCTGCATGCATGTATATGTGCTATATGAATACCTGGTGCCAGAAGAATATGTGCAGTCTAGGCCCTCTTCAAGGACAAGAAATTCTCTTAACTGCTGAGCCATCTTACCAACTCCAGTGATCTCCAGTTGTATTCATTTTCCAGTAAATTCCATTTCAGTCCTCTGGACACCTGAATAAAATCCCATTGTGTGTATTTTCATTATCCTAGGAATAACTGCCTAGGTTGTTTCTGGTTTTTGGGTTTTTTGTTTGTTTGTTTGTTTTGTTAATGTTTTTTGAGACAGGCTGTGTAGCCCTGTCTGTCCTGGAACTCACTCTGTAGACCAGGCTGGCCTCGAACTCAGAAATCTGCCTGCCTCTGCCTCCCAAGTGCTGGGATTACAGGTGTGTGCCACCACTGCCTAGCACCTAGGTTGTTTCTGTTTCTTGACCATTGTGAACACAGTGATGGCAAACGTGGACATAGAAGTATTACTGTGGTGTTCTGGCTTAGAGTTCCTTGGGAATATGCCCAGAAGTCAAATAGCTGCATCAGATGGTAGTTTCTGTTTTAGTTTCATCAGGACTTTTAATTCTGATCTCTGTAGTGGCTGTGTCAGTACACTGTCCCACCAGCAGTGTGCAAGGGATCTGTTTACTCTACATACATACCAAGATTTGTTGTCATTAACTTGTCTGATAATAGCCATTCTTACTGGAATGAGACGTGTATGTGTGTTGTATGGTTATGTGAGCGCATAAAGAGAGAAAGGTGATCTCTATCATCCACAGTTAGACTTATTTTGCAATATGATGATCTCCAGAACTTAAAAAATAACAAGTTTATTTTTAGTGTTTGAGTATTTTACCTGCATGTGTGTATATGCACCATGGCATGTAGTGCCTAGGGAGGCCAAAAGAGGGCAGCAGAATCCCTGGACCATTCTGTATATCTGCTTGTGGAGGCCAGAGGTGGGTGGTGGATGTCTTCTGCCATTGCTTTTACTGCCTTAATTTTTGAGACAGGGTATCTCAACTAACCTGGAGCTCACTGATACAGCTAGGCTGGCTGGCCTGCAAGCCCCAGGGACCCTTCACCTCTGCTTTCCTATTCAGCCCACCTAGCTTTTTCCATAGATGCTGGAGATGGGAACACAGGTTCCCAGGCTGGCATGGCAAGTCTTTACCAACTGAGCCATCTCCCAGAAAGAAAACGTTGCTTGCAACCCAGTGGCTAAGCATGCCCAGCACTTTTTGGAAACATTTACTTTACTGTCCTGTTTCATTTCCCCTGTACCACTATTTCTTTAAGCACAATGAGGATTTTGACGAGGAAGAATGAAGTGAGGGAAAACTGAACCCTCTTCCACACAGGGACCCTCTTAGCTATCCTGTAGCCAGAGGACTGTAACAGCTAGGTTGGATGCCAGTCCAACTTGTCAGAGAAAAGCAACAAAGTCAATGTATCACAGCAGTACTTTCCTTGTTGGTGAGCTTATCCTGCATTGACTAGCCTACACAAATCTACCTTCTGGTCTCTCTTCTTTAATCTTTAAAATCTCTTTACAGGTAAAGACAAGATTGAAGTGTCTGAAGATGACCTGAAAAAGCTCCTTCTAATTAAGTGGTGTATTCTGGAATCCATCCGCTTGAGAGCCCCTGGTATCATTACTAGAAAGGTAGTGCAGCCAGTTAAAATTCTGGTAAGTACTATTTGTCTTGTTTTGTTTTGTTTTTGGAAAATAATGAACTTTCTAGAAAAAGCATGTGTTTTGTTCAGACATTTTCTAGATTGATATGATTTTTATTTCATTTTATTTTAACTGAATAAAAATTATATATTTATAAGTATTATATATTTTTGTATATATATGTAATCTGTTATATACAGCATATTTTGAAATATGTGCACATTTTATAATGGCCAAATAATATCATTAATCTGTATATTGTTACACACACTTAATCAATTCTTGTGTGAAAATATTTGTGCACTCTATCAGCAGTTACCACACTCTTTCTAACTTTAGGGACTACATGGTGTACATTCTTTAACCCACTCTACTGCTGAAGTGGAATTTTGTATATTCACGTCTCCACTTACCTCCCAGCCCTCACTAACTCCATCTCCAAACTCTGCTTCTGGGAGCTGAAGTTTTGTGTTTGAGATCATCAGGTTCTTGTCTCTCTGTGCCTGGCTCATCTGTCCTCAAGGGTCTTCTGTACTGTTGCAGAATTTCCATCTTTTAAAACGCTGAGTGGTATTTCACCGTGCACGTTCAAGTGACATTCTCTTCATTTATCTGTAGACAGACATACTTGTTTCCATGTCAAGGTCCTCAGAAAGCATGTGCAGTAAACATGAAGGTGCAGTTGTCTGTTTGTAATGTTAATTTCACATCCTTTGGCTATAAACTCAGTAGCTGGATAGCTTGATCCCACAGTAAATCTACTATTAAACAATTGAGGAGCCTCCATATTATTTTCTACATGACTATACTAACATGCATTCCAAAACAATAGTCTCTAAGGATTCCCTTTTGTCTCTGTCCTTTGACACTTCTGGGGTGTTTGTTTGTTTGTTTGTTTGTTTTATTGGATATTTTCTTTATTTACATTTCAAATGTTATCTCCTTTCCCTGTTCCCCACAATCCCCATCCCATCCCTCCTCCCCCTGTTTTTATGAGGGTGCTCCCCTACCTACCTCCCCACCCATTCCCACCTCCCCACTCTTGCATTCCCTGACACTGGGACATTGAGCTTTCACGGGACTAAGGGCCTCGTTTTTTGGTTGTTGTTTTTGATAATACAAATTCTAACAAGAATAATATAATATCTCATGATAGTTTATATTCTCATTTCCCTGTGTAATCTGTGTCTGCGTGTCTGTGTATGCATGCATGCATGCATCATGCATGAGTACATCTGTGTGTGTCTGAGTGTGTTTGTGTGGGTCTCTGTATGTTGTAGGATGGGTGGTAATGTGCATTAGATTAGTACTTGGAAGCCAGAAGACAGTGTTGGAATCCCTCCCAGAAGCTGGTGGTTAGGCAGTTATAAGCCAAACAATGTGGGTTCGGGGAAACAAACTTAAACAAACCCTGCAGAATGAAAATCAGTTTGGCGGTTCCTTAGAAAACTGGGCATAATACTACTGGAGAACCCTGCTATAACACTCTTGGGCATATACCCAGAGGATTCTCCAGCATGTAATAAGGATACATGCTCCACTATGTTCATAGCAGCCCTATTTATAATAGCCAGAAGCTGGAAAGAACCCAGATGTCTCTCAACGGAGGAATGGATACAGAAAATGTGGTATATATACACAATGGAGTACTATTCAGCCATTAAAAACAATGAATTCATGAAATACTTAGACAAATGGAGAATATCATCCTGAGTGAGGTAACCCAATCACAAAAGAACATTCATGGTATGCACTCACTGATAAGTGGATATTAGCCTAGAAGCTTGGAACACCCAAGACACAATTCACCTATCAAATGATGCCCAAGAAGTAGGAAGAACAAAGTATTGGTCCTTGGGTCCTTTGTAGAAAGGGGAAAAAAATACCCACAGGAGGAGATAAAAAGACAAAAGGTTGAGCAGAGTCTGAGGGAAAGACAATCCAGAGTCTACCCCACCCAGGGATGCATCCTATATACAGTTACAAAACCCAGACACTATTGTGAGTGCCCACAAGTGCTGTCTGATTGGAGCTGGATATAGCTATCACCTGGGAAGCTCTCCTAGCGCATGACAAATACAGAGGGGACACTCTCAGTCAGCCATTGTAGTGAGCACAGGGGGAGCTAGAGAAAGGACCCAGGGAGCTGAAGGGGTTTGCAGTGCCACAGGAGGAACAACAGTTGAGTCACCCAGTACCCCCAGAGCTCCCAGGGACAAAACCATCAACCAAAGAGTACACATGGAGTTACCCATGGCTCCAAACACAATGGCAGCAGAGGATGGTCTTGTTAGACACCAAAGGGAGGAGAGGCCCTTGGTCCTAGAAAGGCTTGATGTCCTAGTGTAGAGGAATACCAGGACAGGGAAAAGGGGAGGGGGGAGGTAAGGGGGTGGAGGAGTAGGGGAGTTGATTGGGGAAGGGGAGATGGCTTATGGGATTTGGGGGGGAGGGGGAACCAGGAAAGGGGACAACATTTGAAATGTAAATAAAGAATATACCTAATTTAAACAAAAAAAGTATTGCAAGGAGCACTCCAAAATGCTGAGTCATCTCTCCAGCCAGCTTTTAGATCTTCTTTTAAGAAATGTCTGTTTAGATCTTTGCCTGCTCTTTAGGTCCAATTTTGTTCTTACTGTTGAGTTGTTGGAGCTGCTTGTTTTGGTAACTTTAGCCTTTTATCAGATGAATGGTTCGTAACCTTCACATCCTACCTGACAGGTCGTCTGCTCATTTATCAGAGCCTCCTAAGTTGTACAGAAGGATTTTAGGTTAGAGTAATCCTATTTGTCTGATTTAATTTTATTGTCTGAGCTTTCGGATTCCTCAAATCCTTATTTACTACATCAATATCTGGGAGGCTTCCCTCTACATTTTGTTCTGTGTTTTATACTCTCAAGTTTAATCCATTGAATTATTTTTGTATCTTGTATGAAAACACATTTTCTTTCCTCTGCATATAGATATTCTATGATCCTGGCAGTGTTGATTAAGAAACTGACATCTTCCCACTGGATATTCTTGGCACCATCAATGAGTAGATTTATCTTTGGGCTCTCTATTCTACTCTATTGGTTCGTGTGTATGGTCCTGTGCTGGTTTGATTCCTGTAAATTTGTAGTACCTTTCAGGTCATGTGATGCACTGCCTCCAGCTTTGCTGATTTTGGTCATGATTGCTTTGGCTGTGTGGGGCCCTCTGTGATTCCATGTGAAGTCTAATTTTCCATTTTTCCAATGGAAAATGTCATGGAATTTTGGTAACTTATATTATTGCATGAGCCCTTAAGTTCCCTCGAGTACTAGGTGACCCTAGAACAGTTTGACACATTAAGTAAAGTACCACCATCTCATTCAGAGATTTGTCTTTCGGGAAATACTTTAGCTAAGGTATAACCTTTCAAATAGAAATTCGGTCATGAGTCAACACGTCTTGCTTTTTTTAAATTCTTTTTATTTTTGAGAATTTTTATGTACGCATGTGGTGCGTGCCTATGTACACATTCACCCCTTCCTCCAGCTCCTCTCAGATCCCTTTCCATGTCTTGCTTCAAATATGGCATCCCTTTTTTGTACTTAACACCCACTGAGTCTAGTTAGTGCTGCTCATACAGACCTGAATATGGGGCCTCATTAATCTACCAGAGGCTCCATCCTAAAGAGAATGGGCTCCACCTTCCCTAGCAGCATCAGCAGTACATGGATCCTCAGCTATGGGTGGGAACTTATGTGTCCACCCCCATTGTGTTGGCTTGATCCTGTGCAGGGCTTTGTTGGATCCTGCTATTTAAAGGTCCCAAGCCCTCCAGGTCTGGACAGCTCTTTGAACTTGGTGCAAGATGGAGGACTCCCTTTTCTTATCAGGGCTTCCTCTTCTCTGCCATGTCTGGGAGCCTCCACCCCCCATATCCTCTACCTTTGGAATGTCAGGTAGCCTTGATGAGACTTCAGGTCCAGCTTCCTTTCTCCTGCTAAGAACTTGTCCAGCAAGCTCCTAGACTTCCTGGAATGCTTTCATGCAAATGAAGCATTCTTCAGTACCCAAAGCTCTAGCCAATCTTACCTACACACCCTAGAAATCCGTACCCCCTTCCTAAAAATGATAGCCATTGATTCACCTCAGTAAAGTCGAGCTGAAGCTGATCATTGGGATCCAGGATCCCTGAAGCCGATCCTGGCAGTCTTTTCCATTGTACACATGGCTGTCCAAACCCTGTCCTTCAGTTCTCCTCTCTTTGTCCTCTCAGACTGGTGGCCAACAGCCACTAGGAAGAAAAGATGCTTACAGGTCTTGAGCAGGTGATGCAGTACTCCTCTCTAGTCTCTCAGAATCTGTCACTCCCTGTTCCTTGACACTCCCTGAGCCTCATCACAGGAAGATATAATAGAGGTTGTCCTACTTAGGGTTTGCATTGCTGTGAAGACACTGTGACCATGGCAACTCTTATAAAGGACAGCATTTAATTGGGGCTGGCTTACAGGTTCAGAGGTTCAGTTTATTATCATTAAGGCAGTAAGCATGGCAGCATGAAAGCAGACAAGGTGCTGGGGAAGGAGCGGAGAGTTCTACATCTTGTTCTTAAGGGAAAGGAACCAGGAGAAGACTGGCTTCCAGGCAGCTCAGAGGAGAGTCTCAAAGCCCATCCCCCCACAGTGACACACCTACTCCAACAAGGCCACACCTCCTCATAGTGCCACTCCCTGGGCCAAGCATATTCAAATCACCACAGAGATATACCATTTCTAGGCCTGCACTCCACTGATGACTGTTTTCTGGCATGGGTCAGCTTGGTGTGGGGATGGCAGGGCAGTGAGAACAGGATGGGGGGTGGGATTCTCTAGTTCACCACGTAAAGTCTGTGCACGTGGCCAAACCATGTAACAAAAAAATGGTGTGCCTCAAGGACCTACATTACCCAGGGTGAATACACAGGTCCCCTCTCCTCTCTTGCTTTTCTTTTCTTTTCTTTTTTTTTTTTTTTTTTGGTTTTTCGAGACAGGGTTTCTCTGTATAGCCCTGGCTATCCTGGAACTCACTCTGTAGACCAGTCTGGCCTCGAACTCAGAAATCCACCTGCCTCTGCCTCCCAAGTGCTGGGATTAAAGGCATGCGCCACCACCGCCCGGTTCGCTTTTCTTTTTTATACATAATTTGAGATTTGGGGGATTGACACCAGGGGATTTGAGTAGAACATAAAAGAGACAAAAATCCCAATTTGGAACCATTAAAGCATGTGTACCCCTGTGAAGACATAGTTAGTTTCACTGATCTTACATAAATTACAGCATTTTGTCTTATTGGGATTTAGATTAATTTGACTTTTAATTAATCTATTGATTACTTCAAGCTGTGAATGGACTTCAAGAGAAAATGGTCTGCTTGTTACAATGAAGTAGAGATATGTGTGTGTTCTTCTGAATGTTACCATACTCCTGCCTGAGCTTCCCTTAAACACTATTTGTATTCTGGTTAAAAAACAAGTATCACACTTGGGATAGCTGTCTTTGTCTCACTGGGTTTCAGGATGGCTCTTCCAGGAAATCAGATTTGTTTTTAGAAGATTTATTTCTAATATTTCATTTATTTTAGAACTTTTGTAGATGATCATTTGGGGTGGGGTGTTGAGGGTTTTAGTCTAAAGAGAACACGTGTGTGTGTGTGTGTGTGTGTGTGTGTGTGTGTGTGTGTATCCCCTGCTGTCCTGGAACTTGTAATGACCCCCCTGCCTCACCCTCTAAAGAGCTAGGATTAAAGGTGTGATCTACTCTATCTGGCTTATATAGATGGTCTTTCGTTGTTGCTTAAACTTTTGGTTTTCAGTTTTAAACAACCTGCCTGTAGAAATACAATTGATCCTTTTTTCTTTCTGTGGTAACAGGACCTTATACATGCTTGGTAAACCCTCTACCACCAAGCCACAGTCCAACATCTCAGAGTGTTTGTAGATTTGGGTGATTTCTTTGATATGGGCAATATTTCTTCCTCTTCTTCCTCCTCCTCATCGTGCTCTTCTTCTTCTCCTCCTCCCCTCTTCTTCCTCCTCCTCTCCTCCTCCTCCTCCTCCTCCTCCTCCTCCTCCTCCTCCTCCTCTCCTCCTCCTCCTCGCCTCTTCGTCCTCCTCCCCCTTCTCTTCCTCCCCCTCCTTTCTTATATTACCACCACTGGCTGTAGTTTCCAGCATTCTTCTGACTACTACTGCTGTCCAACAGTGCTTTGTTCTGTACCATGCTGGGTATAGAATTATTTTTAGATGCTCTTTTTCAAGTTCAAGACATTTTATTTCTACTTCACTGGTAATTTTTTCATTATAAATTGGTGCTAAATTTTCTTTCTTGCTTTTCTGTATCAACTGATATGACCATATACTTTTCCTTCTTTGTCCTAATATGAGTTTATTTATTAACAATCAAATATTGAATCAGCCTTTCATTTCTCTGATAAATCACTTTAACATAGTATGTGAATGCTATATGTGTGTGTATGCTATATGTATGTGTGTGCTGTCTGTGTTGTATGTATATGTGTGTGCTATATGTGTGGTATATATGTTTCATATGTTGTATGTATTTGTATGCCTCTTGAGGACAGAAATTCACAGAGATTGACATAGGGTACCTCCTCAACCACTCTACTTATTCTTTTTTTTTACTTGTTATTGGATTTGTTTGAATGTTTTTTAAATTTTAAAATATTTTTATTGAAAAAAAGCACAAGAGAAAACAATGGTTGTTTAATTATTCTAATTGTTAATAATACTAAGAGGTGTGTGGTCAAACTTCTTTTTGGATATCTTTTATTATGTATTTTTATATGGATATGTACATACATAATTATATACATAAATGCATAAGTACACATACACACAAGCGCACACACACACACACACACACACACACACACACTCTCCTAACATTCATGCCAGGTGGTTCTCAACTGCCTACAACAGCAGGAATAGAGAATATGGAACCCTCTTCTGGCACTCCGTAGTCACTAGCACTCATGCGCATACACACACAGAACATACACATAACTAAAGTTAAGCAGGGTTGGGGAGATAGCTCAGTGGTTAAGAGCAAGTATCGCCTTTTCAGA